>NC_084525.1:48566028-48878528 GCF_024500275.1 Phycodurus eques
GCAAATAGTGCATGATAGTTCCAGTATATGGTTATTTGTACTTCAGAAAACTTCGTAATGCAGGGGTGACTTAGCATGGGGACTCTGATATCAGGGCTACAAAATGATGCCTTAGTATGTTCAGCAAAAATGTCCACAGAACGTAGACTACCAACTCAAGAATGGTTAGCATAAACATAGAATCTGTAGGTGGGTGGTAGGCCCCAGTGAGAATAGAACTCACGACACCGGATTTACAAGACCATTGTTCTACCCCCTGAGCTAGGAGACCTTCTGTTATGAAATTAGCTCATGTGCTAACACCGTATTTTACAAAATTCAGTGCCACAAATCCGTACATCATGGCTATATAAACTATATAAACCTTGTATATAAACTTTGCCCTTCATCCAAGCAGAGGAAGGAAATGTAACATTGATTACACTGCCTGTATTGGGCAGTGTTATGACAGCACTGCAGTAATGTCCAGTCACTGGGGTTTAAGAAAAATTCAGAAGAGGTCCCTCGCGTAATCTACATTCATTGCCATGCGCGCCAAGTTGGTGAATTACGTTCGCAAAGTCGACGCATATGACCCACTTCTGACAAGATGTGGCCAACAAACACTTGGTTCCTGTCCTCGGTAGTCCAGTAACGGAAGGGGAAAATGTGTGTTTTGCAAGCAGAAGGAGTTTGTACTCATTTACCTCAAATAGAGCTTAATATACACAAAATGGTCAAGCTGCATTGGCCGGGAATCAGACCCGGGCCTCCCGCGTGAATTCTACCACTGAACCACCAATGCTTGGTATGGTGGCACGTGCACTTTGACTACATTCGAATGCTCTCGAACGGGTTGCCCACCGGATGAGCAGACCCCGGGGTGAATCAAGACCCGGGCCCTTTGTTCCATCTGAACAACGCAATGTACTGTTGTCAGGATGGCTGAGTGGTCCAAGGTGCTCCATTCAGGTTGCAGTCTCTATTGAGGTGTGGGTTCAAATCCCACTCCTGACATTGTCTAGTATTCTTAGACAATGTGTCTATTGTTTCCTTTTTGTGAGTGCGCCTCTGCTGGTGGAATTAAATGCTCACATTGTGAGTGACAATGTGACCCAGAAGGGCGTGATAAAGGTGAACTCCTCCTCACCCCTCCCCGATCTGAGCGCGAGTCGTGCTTACTCTTTGGAATAATGTGTAGACTGTCAATAATAAAAACCATCTTCACACATAGGGGTTTCCAGATGAGCACTTGACACCAGGACAACCGAAAGCTGCAGTTTGATGATCAACTTTGTGGTCATGTCATCGGACTTGCTGACGCATTTCTTGGACACCGGGGTCAAAAGAGGGGTGGAACTGCATTCTGATTCCCACTGGATGGTGTGTTTGCTTTGATGTTGGGGGCAGATGTCAGTTCGACCTGAAAGAGAATTACGTATTGTGAGGGTGTGCTGGTAATGTCTGGCAGAGTCCCAAGTCAGAAGGAGCTTCAACTCCCACCTCCAGCAAAACTTTGTCCATGTCCCAGGGGAAGCAGGGGACATTAAGTCCGAGTGGCAAATGTTCTGTCAACAGACTTTGTCATCATTCTCATGCTCTTGACTCGGATTCCTACATTTCAGATGAGTATTGAGTCAGTAAGTCAGAGGCACTGGCATGCATATAAACATCAGAATGTACAGGTCGGGGAAAACGTGTGTTTTGCAAGCAGAAGGAGTTTGTACTCTTTTACCTCAAATAGAGCGTAATATACACAAAACAGGTAAGCTGCATTGGCCGGGAATCAGAACTGGGCCTCCCGCGTGGCAGGTGAGAATTCTACCAATGAACCACCAATGCTTGGTGTGGTGGCTCTTGCACTTTGACTACATTCCAATATATATATATATAGATATATATATATAGATAGATAGATAGATAGATAGATAGATAGATAGATAGATAGATAGATAGATAGATAGATAGATAGATAGATAGATAGATAGATAGATAGATAGATAGATAGATAGAGATATGTGTGTGTAGGTTTTTTTTTTTTTTTTACTGTCGGAAAAGGAGAAACGGGATGTTTAAAAAAGGTACGTGAAGATTCTGTCTCCTAATAAAGAGACGGTAAGTCATAAGAGAGAGAATGACTGCATTGTAATTTAGGTCAACCACCGAAAAGAAAACGATTCCACGAAAATCTAAAGTAGCCTCGAGTCAATTAAAAGCACTGATGTGATAACATTGTGCCGTATCACATGATACTAACACATACTAACACATATATCTATATATATCTATATATATATGTGTGTCACCCCCAGTGCACTCTGCATTCTTTTTACAGTCCCCTCATATCGGTGCATCACCTGACCGGAAGGTGTCCTGTGACTGTTGCTGCTCTGCGTGCTCGCAGATCAAATGTCCCGACTTGACAAAAGACAGGACAGATTTAGAACGATCAAAAGAAAAAGACTTTTGCTTGGTTGCTTCCTCACCCTCACACATGACACTGCGACTTAACAGACAGCACAACAATTACATTCAAGTACTGTGCCAGATTAATGTTACAAAATCACAATTCTGTGACTTTTCTGTGTGGTCACCTTTAGAATTGTATACGAGAACAACCCCAGATCCGAGTTTCAGAAGATATGTTATGAAGGCAACAAGGTTTTCAAGTGTGGAGAGTTGCCAGAATTGCTAGGAAAGTGGTACATAAGAAATACAGTGCGGAATCTCGGTGTAACATCTGATCTGTAGGCCTGTATCTGGAAAGGTAAACAGAATAAAGGGAACAACTCTTCGTAATTTTTGTGGAAAAACCCTTGAACACCCCAGGCCTTTGACACAAATGAGATGCTTCCTTCTCTGTGGTGTGTTGAATTTACATGCCATTTTTTGGGCCTGCCTTAGTACCACTTTAAAAGCATTTAAATTATTTTCAATGGGGAAAATGGATTTGAGATAGAAGTAAATTGAGTTCCTCTTCCTGTTGGAAGCGTATTTTATTATGATCACATATACCGCACACTTTCGAGTTTACCACGAAAGGTCACAGCTTCTTGACAGTCTAGTGCAATCAATCATTCATTTATTTGATATGGACATCACTAAATTATTGGAAAACAAGGCATCCCCTCTCCTTGAGCCGTCACCTTATCGCGGTGGAGGGGTTTGTGTGTCCCAATGATTCTAGGAGCTAAGTTGTCTGGGGCTTCACGCCCCTGGTAGGCTCACCCATGGCAAACAGGTCCTCGGTGAGGGGCCAGACAAAGCACGGCTCCAAAAACCCTATGACGAAAAAAATATATGGATCAAGGTTTCCCTTGCCTGGACGCGGGTCACTGGGGCCCCTCTCTGGAGCCAGGCATGGAGGTGGGGGACGAAGGCGAGCGCCTGGTGGCCGGGCCCCATGGGCCGGGCACAGCCTGAAAGGTTAACGTGGGTCCCCCTTTCCATGGGGTCACCACCTGAGAGAGGGGCCATAGGGGTCGGGGTGCAGTGTGAGCTGGGTGGTGGCCGAAGGCGGGGACCTTGGCGATCCGAAGCCCCGGCTACAGAAGCTGGCTCCAGATGAAGACGAATCACCTTTTATTGTGATTAACATGCATGCATGTACACGAAATTTGTTCTCTGCATTTAACCCATCACAGTGAACACATACACATGTTAGTGGAACACACTGGAGCAGGGGGCCCCACGGTGGCAGGCGATGATCCTAACCATGGGCCACGGCTGCCACAGAATGTCACCTCTCTGACAGGGAAGGAGCCCGAGCTGCTGTGTGAGGTTGAGAAGTTCCGACTCGATGTAGTCGGACTCGCCTCTACGCACAGCTTAGGCTTTGCTACCAGTCCTATCGAGAGGGGTTGGGCTCTCTTCCACTCTGGAGTTGCCCATGGTGAGAGGCGCCGAGCAGGTGTGGATATACTTATTGCCCCGTTGGGGTTCACCCCGGTGGACGAGACTGTAGCCTCCCTCCGCCTTCGGGTGGGGGATGGGTCCTGACTGTTATTTGTGCCTATGCACCAAACAGCAGTTCAGAGTACCCACCCTCTTTGGAGTCCTTAGAGGGGGTGCTGGAAGCGCTCACGCTGGGGACTCCATCGTTCTGCTGGGGGACTTCAATGCTCACGTGGGCAATGACAGTGAGACCTGGAAGGGCGTGATTGGGAAGAACGGCCGCCCCGTGCAGAACCCGAGTGGTGTTCTTTTATTGGACTTCTGTGCTCACCACGGATTGGCCATAACGAACACCATGTTCAAGCATAAGGGTGTCCACACGTGCACTTGGCACCAGGACACCCTAGGTCGCCGTTCGATGATCGACTTTCTGGTCGTGTCATCGGACTTGCGGCCGCATGTCTTGGACACTCGGGTGAAGAGAGGGGCTGAGCTGTCAACTGATCACCACCTGGTGGTGCGTTGGCTCCAATGGTGGGGAAGATGCGGGTCCAACGTGGCAGGCCCAAACGTATTGTGAGGGTCTGCTGGGAACGTCTGGCAGAATCCCGTGTCAGAAGAAGTTTCAACTCCCACCTCCGGCAGAACTTCACCCACGTCCTGGGGGAGGCGGGGGAAATTGAGTCAGAGTGGCCCATGTTCAGCGCCTCTATTGCCGAGGCAGCCGACCGGAGCTGTGGCCGTAAGGTCGTCGGTGCCTGTCGTGGCGGAAATCCCCGAACCCGTTGGTGGAAACCAGCGGTGAGGGATGCCGTCAAGCTGAAGAAGGAGTCCTGTCAGGCCTTTTTGGAATGTGGGACTCCTGAGGCAGCTGATGGGTACCGGCTGGCCAAGCGGAATGCGGCTTTGGTGGTCGCTGAGGCAAAAACCCGGGCATGGGAGGAGTTTGGTGAGGCCATGGAGAACGACTTCCGGACGGCGTCTTTGTGTGTCTTTTTAAGCTTCTGTTTTCAAAATATTTACTGAATTGTTTTCCAAACACTCCAATATCATCTGATTAAAGAGTGGCCGAGACGCAACTTTTGATACCTCATTTGTGCGTAGAAAATTGTTGTTTACGTACCTTTATGTTTGCACGTGCCTGCAGAATTAAATAGCATTTATGATGATGATGATGATGATGATGATGATGATGATGATGATGATGATGATGATGATGATGATGATGATGATGCTGTGGCAGGGTGGCCCGACTGGTTAGAGCGTCAGCCTCACAGTTCTGAGCACCTGGGTTCAATCCCCGCCCCTGCCTGTGTGGAGTTTGCATGTTCTCCTGTGCCTGTGTGGGTTTTCTCCGGGCACTCTGGTTTCCTCCCACATCCCAAAAACATGCATGGTTGGTTAATTGACTACTCTAAATTGCCCGTAGGTGTGAATGTGAGTGCGAATGGTTGTTTGTTTGTATGTGCCCTGCGATTGGCTGGCAACCAGTTCAGGGTGTACCCCGATGATAGCCGCCTCCTGCCCGATGATAGCTGGGATAGGCTCCAGCACGCCCGCGGCCCGAGTGAGGAGAAGCGGCTCAGAAAATGGATAATTATTATTATATTTTTTTAACAGCCTTATCTGCCAGCGAGTTGAATTTGCTTCTGAAATGGAGCAGCTGAATATTTGAAGCTAAAATGTTTGGATTGGATATTTTGATGTTAAAAGTAAAATTCAAATTGAGTGTAAAAAAAATAAATCAATAAATAAAAAAGTGTCATTCTAATTGAGAATCTGGTGACACAGATATACTTCCACACCTAAATTTCCTCCAAAACACACCTCGATCGACAATTCTACTTCCTAAGGCCCGGGACACACAAAAGGATTTTTCCAATCTTAAAAGAGTTTTCATCTGCTACAGACCCCACGCTTGAACATGAAAAAAATCAACCCTTTAACAATTTCTGTCATGTTGTGTGCTCCAATAATCTGAAATGCAAAACAACATACAGAAGGATTCTGTTCCACCACGGGTCTGGAAACAAATCTGTAGAATGGCAATGTCATCCATAAGGGACTTTCATCCATCCATTTTCTGAGCCGCTTTCCCTCAAAAGGATCGCGGGAGTACTGGAGCCTATCCCAGCTATCATCGGGCAGGAGGCGGGGTACACCCTGAACTGGTTGCCAGCCAATCGCAATTATATACAAACAAACATTCACACTCACATTCACACCTATGGGCAATTTAGAGTCTTCAATCAACCGACCATGCATGTTTTTTTGGATATGGGAGGAAACCGGAGTGCCCGGAGAAAACCCATGAAGGCACGGGGAGAACATGCAAACTCCACACATGCGGAGTAGGGGATTGAACCCCTGACCTCAGAACTGTAAAACTTTGCCAAACAAATATGAGCGTTCATCCAAAGAATTCCATACCGGATCGGTCGTGGCCCGGGTTAACAACGTCTGCCACCGGCGACGTCAACCTGCGGGGCGCCGTTGGAAATTCAGCTACTGTGGGTCGAAGTCAAAGAAGAAGAAGAGGTGGAAAGCGGGTTCTTTGTCAGAAAGAGAAGAGGAAAGCACAGAGCCTAGAACTGAATGTGGGGACTTTGAATGTTGGGACTGACATGATGCTTAGGAGAAAGGTTGATATATTGTGTGTCCAGGAGACCAGGTGGAAAGGCAGTAAGGCTAGAAGTTTAGGGGCAGGGTTTAAATTATTTTACCATGGTGTAGATGGGAAGAGAAATGGAGTCAGGGTTATTTTAAAAGAAGATTTGGCTAAGAATGTCTTGGAGGTGAAAAGAATATCAGATCGAGTGATGAGGCTGAAACTTGAAATTGAGGGTGTTATGTGTAATGTGATTAGTGGCTAAGCCCCACAGGTAGGATGTGACCCTAGAGGTGAAAGAGAAATTCTGGAAGGAGCTTGACGAAGTCGTTCTGACCATCCCAGACAGAGAGAGAGTCATGATTGGTGCAGATTGTAACGGACATGTTGGTGACATGCCTTTCCTAGATTACAATACATAACAACAACACATAGTCCTTCGGTGAATGTGTTGAGTGAACGTGAGCTTCGGGGATGGATCATTAACTGAATAAGAAAGCACTTGAATTACTATGTGAAAAAGAACTGAACGTGAATGAATGTTTTTGATGAACAGTTTTGAATGATTCAGTATACTCAAATGCTCATCACTATCAGCCACATAGTATCATGCTTAATTACCACACAACTACATCACTATGGAAAACACTGTCTTTTTTGCGTTAACCAATGATCAGGGGAGAGCGCGAACGCAGTGCCTCACTACCAGAAATTATGCAGTCGAGATTCCCACATTTGCTGAATTCGCAGAGGTCAGCACAACCAGAGTGCAACGGCTGGGCCTCACCCTGGGTGAAACACCTTCTTGATGATGGAGTCTCCCCTGCCAGGTAAGCATAAATTGGACTCGGCGCGAGCACGCAAGTCATTCACGTGCATGCTATGTCAAGCGACGGTGTCGTCATGAGCATGTGAACAACCATACACATAAGGGGCAAGCCGGAACATCCGCTCGATGAAACGCTACTGTGTGCTAATACATCAAAAAATATGCTCCTTATTTGAGAATTTCAGTTTAAATTGAGACAGTAAATTGTATACCCATAATGCACAGCGGCATCGAGACACGATAAAATAACTTGAAAGTGGGGTCATTCACACCCAGAAACATATAAACCACCCATTCGGGGTACAACCTGAACTGGTTGCCAGCCAATCGCAGGCACATACAAACAAACAACCATTCGCACTCACATTATTAAGAAAATAATGCATTCGTCTCGTCGAATGTCACACACTGATAACATTTTTGGGTTTGATGTGCGTCTCAAAACGCTACTGCCACCTACTGTGACCTATTGTGCATGACAACCTTGGCTAATACTCAAGCAGGTGAGTGGTCTTCACAGTGGTTGTCAACTGTCACCCGCATGTTCCTAATGTTGTAAAGCCGGCAGCCGTTAACCAATGGTTAAGATCGTCGCCTGCCACTGTGGGGGACCTAGGTTCAAAACCCCGACTGGATCATCCGCCAACATCCCCCAGACTCACGGCTGTGGTGTCCTTGAGCAAGACACTGATACCCCGAAATGCTCCCTGGGCGCTTCAGCTTCCCCCTCCTCTAGTGTGTCCCACGAACATGTGTATGTGTTCACTGTGATGGGTTTCAGATGAGTTTGCTGTTCCGCCAAAGTCATATTGCCTGCCAAGACGTGCACCATATTTGTTTACCGAGAGAACAAGGAAGCAACATTTCTTGTCACTTTTCAACTATGCTCCATGTGGGAACTTAATTCGCCTGCGTACCGAAAATCTGAATAACTCTGCATGTAAATTTTTGATAGTTGTCTGCGACCCATTGAATCCCGAGAGCGACCAACACCCGAAATGAGATTCATTGGTTTTACACTACATTCTGCACACTTCATGTCATATGATTGTTGGGTGTGCACGGTTAAGCATTTCATTACTTTGACCAAGTTGTGGGGGTGCACCGTTCCTGGAGGTACTGCAATACCAGGTCGATGCGTGGAGTGGACGGTGCGAGCCCCTATTCCATCTCCCAGTTCCAAAAATCTATTTAATATATGGTCCCCGGATAGGGGACGTATCAGATATTAAACTGATAAGAACAGATCACTTTCTTTTCCCTTTTGAGCAATTTTATTGTTACTGCCAACAGAATATTACATCGGCTCTTTCAGTAGGGAGCACAGTTTTATCTTTCACATCAATTAAATATTTAAGTGAGGGCAAAATAAATGACAGAAGTCATCGAAAAGTTGTTTAAAATTCTACACTATAATAATTATCTATCCATTTTCTGCATTCCCGCGACCCTCACGAGGGTCGCGGGAATGCTGGAGCCTATCCCAGCTATCGTCGGGCAGGAAGCGGGGTACCCCCTAAACTGGTTGCCAGCCAATCGCAGGGCAATTTGTAACTTATTTCTGAATAATTGGTAAAGTCTTCAGTGCTCTCTGACATTATGTCCACTTGCACATTTTAATATGAATTCATTAACAATGAATATTCACAAAAAATACATATTTTTAGCGTTTTATAATGAAGTGATTGTCCAATAGCAACACTTATTTAGCCTTTACGTAAGAACGCTGAGATCTCCCAGGTGACCTGAGCATCACTTTGGAATACGAGCTGTCAAGTTAGGTAAAATGAACAAATTCGATGACAAAATTGCATTTTCGCCATCAACAACTGAAAAAAAATGTTAATACAGACTCCTCTAAGTTGTCAATCTCCTTCGAGTGACCAGTCATAAGATTTTAAGGAAGCAAAATTGGATATGTCACTTCACATCAATCGGTAAAGCTAATTGCGAAACACGGGGCCAACTCGTGACCGTACATTTCCTTAAGACTATTATACTATACTACATACTATATATGACAACCAAACTAAATTTGTTCACGAATATGGATTTTATTTTTCGATTGTTTTGTGTTGTCAAATAATAATGGCTGATTATAGTTCAGTACTTCACAAGTGGTTGGTTTTGCTTTCAGTCAGTTTTTGCATTAATTCTTGGGTAGGGCATGCTTACTGTTTTGGGGTGTACGTTGACATGTTTAATGGAAAATATTCAAGGATTTTGACGTTTCTGGCATGCTTTTATTTGATTATTAAGGCTTACAACATGAGGAACAGCAACGTTGTGTAACTAAATTAGCGGAAGGGGTGTAATTCGCCTCCTCTGCGACGATGGCGCTAGAGTCTTAATGTCAGTTCCCAAAGCAGGAAACAGGAAGTATTGGAGCGAGGCAGAGCCATTGATTTCAAAATGTGTGTTCATTTCAAAATGTTGAGCAAACAGCTATTCAGCTCGTGGGCACAACATAATACCAACAACCGATTTTTATTCCAAATAAATCATTATTTCTTTGGTTGTTTCAGACTTAATACACGGCTAAAGGAAATGCGTTAATCTACGCATTCTATTGGATCGACGTGGACCACGTGACCAAGGAATATGAGCATCTGACAACATTATTTCGATATAAACTGTTGAAAAACAACACAGTTGACATTCGTTTCATAATTGTTGTTTGGCGTGTCCATATGTGACTCATCTTTGATGATCATGTCAATATGTCCCCCCATAACTTTGGCTTGTAGGCTGGAGAATGAGGTCATCTTTTCTGGCATTATGCTGGCATCGCTTCTCGGCCTTTTGGCTAAGATCAAGTGTAGTATTTGTTCTTATCAGTTTAATATCTGATACGTCCCCTATCCGGGGACCAAATATTAATTTGATTTTTGGGACTGGGAGATGGAATAGGGGCTTACTCTGTCCACTCCACGCATCGACTTGGTATTGCAGTACCTCCAGGAACGGTGCACCCCCACAAAATTGTCCAAATAATCATCAACGCAACCGAACACGCCAATCAATCAGATGATATGAAATGTGTCACGTTCCCACAAGGCAGTGCGTTAAAACAGTTGACAATCTTGATTAAAAAAAACGGCAACACAGAGTATCTATACACGTTTACATTGTCTTTTTGCGTGACAGGATGAGAATATTGGAGTATGTCAAATGTATTTGGGTTTTTTATTTGTGTTAAAAAAAAATAGTCCAATGTTTGAATTTAAGACTGTCTGTTCAAATGGCATGGCGGACAGTGACATTGTCCGCTTCGCTGTGACCAAAGCAGTTCACTCTTGTTTCTCTTCATCTTGTATAAATCTTTTGCCATTTACTAAAGATTTCTGTTGGGAGGATCAATAAGAGTCTATCTCAATTTTTTTTATGCTCTGTTTAAGCGGAGCATTCTCTTGTTGTAAAAAGTCAAGTTTATCTTTTGGATACTTCATCTGTTTAATTCCTGATTTTGTGTTTAATGCATTCATCTGATTACTGTGTAGTGTCTTTGAGTGGTTTGAGAAGCGCTATATAAGCTTCATTGCAGTTGTGTTGTTATTAATTAAAAAGCTTTAATAATTGCATTAGGGACACTGGGGGATATGTCTGTATGCATGTGTACATTATTATGAATTTACATTTTTTTTTAAATATGTGTGCTTGTTTTCATGTGCTTGACTGACCCAACATTAGCCGTTAGCTTGGAGAAACGGATGCTCGTGAAAGCTGTCCCGAAAGGAAGAACGGTTACTATCACTCACGAGTAAGTTCAGCGGCACGGCGGCCGACTGGTTAGAGCGTCAGCCTCACAGTTCTGAGTTCAATCAGTTCAATCTGCGGCCCCGCCTGTGTACAGTTTGCATGTTCTCCCCATGCCTGCGTGGCACTCCGGTTTCCTCCCAGATCCCAAAAACATGCATTAATTGGAGACTCTAAATTGCCGTAGGTGTGAATGTGAGTGCGAATGGTTGTTTGTTTGTATGTGCCCTGCGATTGGCTGGCGACCAGTTCAGGGTGTACCCCGCCTCCTGCCCGATGATAGCTGGGATAGGCTCCAGCACGCCTGCGACCCGAGTGAGGAGAAGCGGCTCAGAAAATGGATGGATGGATGGATGTACGTTCACTGCATAATATGTCGTTCCTTGCGCCAACGAATCACTCATCGTACGGGTTCGCAGTGAAATTCCGCCTGAGTCACTCGTGGCAGGACAGGACTAGTTCAACGAACGAATCACTCGTGGCTAACAGTACATTCAGTTCAGTAGTACATTCAGTTTACATGTGGCTAATGTTGCAAACCCACTTTCATACAAATTGAAAATAATAAATTATTTTGTTTCAAAGTAGATTTTATGCCGATCTGATCGGTGTTATCGTTATCGGCCGATAATTAGCATTTTATGCTGACCGGCTTTCATGTCATAAGTCGCCGATCCGATCAATGACGTCATCGATCGGCTCCGCACAAGACATTTAACTCGGCGTCTTTGTCAAGTATGAATCCAAAAGGTAGTTTATTTTTAGCCTTGTCACGTGTCTTGTTGCGCAGTACTGTAACTATCTGACGGCCAATAATGTTTTTCAATCTTGTCGGTGAAAAAACACATCGTCGCTGTGTAATGTTGATTTGACCAAAACTTATGTCAGTGGCCAATCCTTGAATGCCCCCTAGAGTAGAGGAAATTGGTGTTTTAACTTTTGTCAAAAATGCTCGAGAATCATTTGAGCTGGGATGAGCTCCAGCATGCCCGCGACCCTTGTGAGGATAAGCTGTACAGAAAATGGATGGATGGCAAGGGAAACCTGAGTCAATTTTTTGTCATCATCATAAGGGGTCTTTGAGCCGTGCTTTGTCTGGTCCCTCACCTCGGACCTGTTTGCCATGGGTGACCCTGCTAGGGGCATAAAGCCCCAGACAACTTAGCTCCTAGGATCATTGGGACACACAAACCCTACACCACAAGAAAAATGACAGCTCAAGGAGAAGATTACCTAACACTATTATTATAAACACCGTATGCATATAACAACACCATTAAAGCATTTAGATTTTTTACAGTGCAAAGTCAGCTCCACTTCTGCAGAGCATCAAAAAATTGAGACAGACTCTTGTTGTTCTTCCCCATTGAGATCTTTCATAAAAGGCAAACGATTTATACAATCTGACAAGAAATAAGAGTGAACTGCTTTGGTCAGAGCGAAGCGGACTATGTCATTGTCCGCCATGCCATTTTAACAAATAGTCTTCAATTCAAAAGTGCCACTATTTCTTTTGAATCCAAATAAAAGTTCTTCATCTACATTTGACATACTCCAAAAGTTTTAACGCAAAAAGACAATTTAAACCTGTATCGACGCTAAGTTTTCCTGTTCTTTATCTAGATTGTCAACTGTTTTGATGCACAGCGCAGTCGAGGACATCCTGGCCTTTCCAATGATCTCATGTGTTTGGGTGGCTTCGAAGCGGCTGTGCTTTCTTCCTGAAACAAAATGGAGAATGCAGCAAAACACAAATGCCAGGAAAAGAGAAATGGAAAGTTAAATATGACAAAGATAATGTTTTTTTCACCAAAGGCAATCATATATTATTGCTTATGAACATGTTATGAGTCATAATTTGGAGTCAGAGTTCTGTTGAACTTTTTGTTCGTAAAAATTAGAGCCCTACTGTCATGGACATGAGGATGATTTGATTGTGTTAGCTCATAGCTAAATAGCTTTCAAGTTCTTTGTTTACATTCCATTTTCCTCCCCAAAACAGTTCTTTGTGGGGTTATAAACATGATGAATGTATTCTCTGAATAAAATAATAGATAGATAGATAGATAGATAGATAGATAGATAGATAGATAGATAGATAGATAGATAGATAGATAGATAGATAGATAGATAGATAGATAGATAGATAAGGTTAGAACTATTTATTTGAACCTCTTTAATTGTGACACTATTGTACGAGGCAGAAGCGAGGCAAATTTTGTACCAAAGAATGGAAGAAAATTCAGTTCTGGAATTGTCAGATGAAGAAAATGCAAACAATGAGCTTGCTTATGCTGGAGAAGAGCGAAAGCTCAGAAGAAGAGGCAGGAGACTCATCAGATAATCTGACAGACACACATGAACAGGAAAACCTGTCGTCCTCTGTGGCCCAAGACCTCGATAGATGGATACTTAAGATAAGTAATAGTAAGTAATAAGATAAGTAATAATAAGCCAAAAAATGACAAGGAACAGGTTCTTCAAGTTGAGAAACTCACTGAAGATTGTCAATGACCTGGATGTAACAGAGGAAAGACATTCTTTGGAGAGTCAGGCCTCTTCTTGACAGAGTAAGGCAAGGCTGCCTTAGCCTCCCGAAACCAGGAAAAGTCTGCATCGATGAGCAAATGATCCCTTTGACAGGTCACTGTCCCATCAGGCAATTTGTTCCATGTAAGCCGTACCCTAGAGGCTTAAAGGTATTTGTCCTAGCTTCTCCTGATGTTCTGATGTTGGACTTTGAAGTACCATATATCAAGGGAAGAATACATTTGCTGGTCAAAGGTTGAGAATTGGGGCAGCGGCAGTACTACGCATGGTTGAAACTGTTCCCACAGGAAGTCTGCTGTACTTCGGAATCCTCTCGGACCCTCCGCACCCCGGTCACCAGCTCTTCCAGCTCCTTCCCTCAGGTAGGCGCTACCGATCAATGCAAACTAGAACTAGTAGACATTCCAACAGCTTCTTCCCTCTTGCGATCAACTTCTTAAACACCTGACCTACAATTCCATTACAACATGCTGGCAATTTTCAAAAACTTGAGTTCGTTGTCACATTTCTGTGGGGCCAATTATGTATTACTCGTGCACTCACTGTAGTTGTCTCGCCATCCTGCACTATTTGCATATCAAAAAATCAAGTCAAAAAATTGCCAGCTTATTGTAATGGAATTATAGGTTAGGTGTTTAAGAAGTTGATCGCAAGAGGGAAGAAGCTGTTGTAATGTCTACTAGTTCTAGTTTGCATTGATCGGTAGCGCCTACCTGAGGGAAGGAGCTGGAAGAGCTGGTGACCGGGGTGCGGAGGGTCCGAGAGGATTTTGCACGCCCTTGTCTTAGTTCTGGCAGCGTGCAAGTCCTCAATGGTGGGTAGGGGGGTACCGACAATCCTTTCAGCAGTTTTGATTGTCCGTTGCAGTCGGAGTTTGTCCTTTTTTGTAGCAGCACCAAACCAGACTGTGATGGAAGAACACAGGACTGATTCGATGACCGCTGTGTAGAACTGTCTCAGCAGCTCCGGTGGCAGGCCGTGCTTTCTCAGAAGCCGCAGGAAGTACATCCTCTGCTGGGCCTTTTTGAGGACGGAGTTGATGTTGGTCAGCCACTTCAGGTCCTGAGAGATTGTAATTCCCAGGAACTTGAAGGTCTCAACGGTTGACACAAGGCAGCTGGACAACGTGAGGGGCAGCTGTGGCAAAGGATGCCTCCTGAAGTCCACGATCATCTCTACAGTCTTGAGCGTGTTCAGCTCCAGGTTGAGTCGGCCGCACCACAGCGGCCGACTCAACCTATGCAGACTCGTCACCGTCCATGATGAGGCCGATGACAGTGGTGTCATCTGCAAACTTCAGGAGTTTGACAGTCGGGTTCGCTGAGGTGCAGTCGTTCGTGTAGAGAGAGAAGAGCAGCGGAGAGAGGACACAACCTTGGGGCGCCCCAGTGCTGATGCTGCGTGTGGATGAGGTGGCCTCCCCCAGCCTGACCTGCTGTGTCCTGCCCGTCAGAAAGCTGTAAATCCACTGGCAGATGGCAGGTGAGATGCTAAGCTGGAGAAGCTTGGTTGAAAGGAGTTCAGGGATGATGGTGTTGAACGCTGAGCTGAAGTACACGAACAGGATCCTCGCGTAGGTCCCTGCACTGTCGAGGTGTTCTAGGATGAAGTGCTTTCCCATGTTGACTGCATCATCCGCAGACCTGTTCGCTTGGTAGCCAAACTGCAGGGGGTCCAGCAGGGGACCTGTGACACTCTTGAGGTGGTCCAGCACGAGACGTTCAAAGGACTTCATGACCACAGATGTCAAAGCGACAGGCCTGTAGTCATTCAGACCAGAGATTGCAGGTTTCTTGGGGACTGGAATGATGATGGAGCGTTTGAAACAGGATGGAACTTCGCACATTTCTAAAGATCTGTTGAAGATCTGAGTGAAGACTGGAGCGAGCTGGTCCGCGCAGACTTTGAGGCAGGATGGGGACACATGGTCCGGGCCTGCCGCTTTGTTAATCTTCTGTTGTTTGAAGATGCGTCTCACATCCTGTTCATGGATGGTTAACGCAGAAGTCAGAGGTGTGGTTGTGGTCGCGGGTGTGGCCGGGTGGGTGTGTGATGTGAAACTGTCCATTTCAAATCTGCAGTAGAAGGTAATCAAGTCGTTGGCTAGTGTGCTATTGTTCTCAGCTTGGGGGGATCGTCGCTTGTAATTAGTCAGCGATTGGAATGCATGCCAGACTGATTTAGAGTCATTTGCGCTAAACTGTTTTTCCAACTTTGCTGCATAGATCCTCTTTGCAATGTTAATTTCTTTAGAAAGCTGGTTTCTAGCTCGATTATACAGGGCCCTGTCCCCGCTCTTATATGCGTCCTCCTTAGCTTGGCGAAGCTGCTTAAGTTTAGCAGTGAACCACGGCTTGTTGTTGTTGAATGTACGAAATGATTTTGTTGGTACACAAACCTCTTCACAGAAACTGATATAGGATGTGACAGTGTCCGTATATTCATCCAGGCTGCCAGCTGAATTTTCAAAGACACTCCAGTCTGTGCAGTCTAAACAGCTTTGAAGTTCCATCTTGGCTTCATTGGTCCACTTTTTGACTGTTTTCAGTGTAGGCTTCGCACATTTAAGTTCTTGCCTGTACGTCGGTAGTAAGTGAATCAAGCAGTGATCAGACGAGCCTAGGGCTGCACGAGGTATAGCACGGTATGCGTTTTTTACCGTAGTGTAGCAGTGGTCTAAAGTATTATTTTCCCTGGTCAGACAGTCGATGTGCTGCTTGTATTTAGGGAGTTCGTGGTTGAGTTTAGCTTTGTTAAAGTCCCCGAGAATAATGAGGGGTGAGTCCGTGTGTTTTTTTTTCAATTTCGTTGACTTGTTCGGCGAGCGTTAGCAATGCGGCATTCGTGTTAGCTTGAGGCGGGATGTAGGCTGCAGCCAGGACGAATGATGCGAACCCACGTGGCGAGTAGAATGGTTTACAGTTTAAGAATAGCGACTCCAAATGCGGGCTGCAGTGAGTGCTGAGCACCGTGACGTCCGTACACCATTTTTCGTTGATATAGAGGCATATCCCGCCGCCCTTTGTTTTCCCCGATGATTCCATGTCGCGGTCCGCTCGATGAATGTTCAAGCCGGGAAGCATGACGGCGCCATCGGGTACAGCGTCGCAAAGCTAGGTCTCCGTGAAGCACATGGCCGCGGAACGTCCGGAGTCTTTACTGGTCTTTAACAGAAGATGAAGCTCATTCATTTTGTTGGGTAGGGAGCGTACATTCACGAGGTGGATTGACAGGAATGCCAATCTGTGTCCTCTTGACCAAGTTGTGTGGGTCCACCGTTCCTGGAGGTACTGCAATATCAGGTCGACGCATGGAGTGGACAGAGCAAGCCCCTATTCCATCTCGCAGCTCCAAAAATCAATTTCACATTTGGCCCCCGGATAGGGGACGTATCAGATATTTAACTGATGAGAACAGATACTACAGTTGATCTCTCAAAAGGCCAAGAAGCGATGCCAACATAACGCCAGAAAAGACGACCTCATTCTCCAGCCTACAAGCCAAAGTTATGGTGGCACATATCGACATGATAATCATAGATGAGTCACATATGGACACGCCAAACAACAATTATGAAACTGTTAGATATATTTTAGAAGTTATCATTTATTTGCTTAGCTTGCATTAGTATTATGGACGATTTTGAGAAAGAAAGATGTCTCGCCTTCAAGAAGATGACTCAGCAGGAATCATCAGAGAGAAGGACGTGGCCGGGACGTGGCAGGTGTTGGTCCCATGTTTTCACCTTGAAACCCTACCCTTAGTGTGTTGTGTCTTGTAGCTTAGTACGTTATGTCTTGTAAACTTAGAAACCTCCCTATTTTTAAATAAATGCAGGAGCGACGGGAGAGATTGTTTAGAGCGTGTAGAGAGGCTGTAACCTGAACAATCTCCCATGCGCCCTCCTCATGAGAAAAAGAAACCAGCGTCTTCATTCCTTTTGTGTCTATTTTTTATAATGTTGGGTGAGATAAATCCAACATTAAATTGGTCCTTCGAGCCGGATGTCAACACACCCGAGGATTCCAGTTGTGGAGCCGACATCCAGTTAAGAGACCGTGGCCACGGCAATTGAGACCCTTTCCGGGACTGGTCTTCGTACTCCTCAACTGGGATCTGAAGGTTGACGACAATCCACAGGATTGAAGACGACTTTGGTGAGTTAAATTTTAAAATTTTTTTTAGGCACGACGAAAACGTCTGCGGCGAAATAAACCTTGAGTTATACTCGTCACTGGCAAGTAAATAAAGGACGGCGGGGTCCGACAAATTCCGCGGGGACGGCGGAGTCCTGTACGTACTTAAATTCCGTGTTTAATAATGTCAACTGTGTTGTTTTTCAACGTTTATATCGAAATATTGTTGTCAGATGCTCGTGTTCCTTGGCCACGTGGTCCACGTCGATCCAATAGAATGCGGAGATTAACGCATATCCTTTAGCCGTGTATTAAGTCTTAAACAACCAAAGAAATCATGAGTTATTTGGAATAAAAGTCGGTTGCTGGTATAATGATGTGGCCACAAGCTGAACAGCTGTTTGCTCAACATTTTGACGAAAAAACATCAATGACTCTGCCTCGCTCAACTACTTCCTGTTTCTTTCTTTGCTAACTGACAGTAGGACGCTAGCGCCATCGTCGCAGAGGAGGCGAATTACACCCCTTCCACTAATTTGGTTACACGACGTTCAAATTTGTCATGTGATAAGTGTTAATAATCGATTAAAGACATGCCAGAAACGTCAAAAGACATGAATATTTGCAATTAAACATTTCAACTTATATCCAAAAACAGTAAGCAATAATCTTAAGGTAATGTATGGTCACGAGGAGGCCCCGTGTGTCTCCATTAGCTTTACCTGTTGATGTGAAGTGACATCATATCCAATTTATCCATCCATCCATCCATCCATTTTCTGAGCCGCTTTTCCTCACTAGGGTCGCGGGCGTGCTGGAGCCTATCCCAGCTGTCATCGGGCAGGAGGCAGGGTACACCCTGAACTGGTTGCCAGCCAATCGCAGGGCACATAGAAACAAACAACCATTCGCACTCACAGTCATGCCTACGGGCAATTTAGAGTCTCCAATTAATGCATGTTTTTGGGATGTGGGAGGAAACCGGAGTGCCCGTAGAAAACCCACGCAGGCATAGGGAGAACATGCAAACTCCACACAGGCGGGGCCGGGGATTGAACCCGGGTCCTCAGAACTGTGAGGCTGACGCTCTAACCAGTCGACCACCGTGCCGCCCATATCCAATTTAGCGTCCTTAAAATCTTCTGACTTGTCACTCGGAGGTTGACAATTTACAGGAGTCTGTCTTCCGTATTAAAATTGTCTTTCAGTAATTGATGGCGAAAATGCAATTTTATCATCTAATTTGTTAAGCGAACCTAACTTGACCACTTGTTTTACAAAGTGATGTTCAGGTCACGTGGGACATCTCAGTGTTCTTATGTAAGGGCTAAATGAGTGTTTCTATTTGACAATGATTTCCTGATAAAATTATTTAAAAATATATATTTTTTGTGAGTCTTCATTGTTAATTCATTCATATTAAAATGTGCAAGTGCACATAATGTCAAAGAGAGAGCACTGAAGACATTCAGAAAAAATAGTTACAAATAGTGAGGAAATTAAGCAAAGAAGAAGAAGAATCACCTTTATTGTCATGAACATGCACAAAATTTGTTCTCTGCATTTTACCCATCACAGTGAACACACAAACTTGTTAGTGGAACACACTGGAGCAGGGGGCAGCTGAAACGCCCGGGGAGCAGTTTGGGGTATCACTGTCTTGCTCAAGGACACCACAGCCGTGAGTCCGGGGGATGTTGGCGGATGCTCCGGTCGGGGTCTTGAATCAGATTCAGAATCAGAATCATCTTTATTTGCCAAGTATGTCCAAAAAACACACAAGGAATTTTTCTCCGGTAGTTGGAGCCGGTCTAGTACGACAACAGACAGTCAATTGACAGAGAACACTTTGAGACATAAAGACATTGACAAAAAAAAAACAGTCACTGAGCAATAAAGGGTTAATAGTTATCTGGTAATGCCGGTACATTTTCTATTTTTATTAATTTATTTTTTTACAATTGTACAAAGATGCAGAGTCCTCTAGCACTTAGAGAAGTTTGAATGACTAATATAGCAGTAGTCCGGTGCAATGACCATTGTGCAAAGGGCGCCGAGACTTCAAGGAGTGTATGTGGTTTAAAGTGACGAGTATTGCGATCATCTGGGACAATGTTGGTTGTGCAAATGTTAGATACTCCCCAATCAGTGTGCAAATGGAGCAGATGCTACTCTGGCATGAGTGGCCAGTATATGCAATTATATGCAATTCTTTTTCATATTGACATTCAGGTTCTTTCTTATTCCGTTAATGATCCATCCCCGGAGGTCACGTTCACCCAACACGTTCACCGAAGGACTATGTGTTGTTGTTGTCATGTATTGTAAACAAGGAAAGGCGGGGAGATTATTTATTTACAAAAACAAAAAGGCTAAATTATGACCTACCTATCACTCTTCATATTAGCATTAGCATATTACTCTCATTCTGAAGTCTTTCCACTGGCTCCCAGTCAGCTGTAGAACAGATTTTAAAATTCTGTTACTGGTCTCTATATCACTAAATGGTTTAGGTACTGAATACATTAATTAAATGAGTCCTTGAAGTCTCGGCGCCCTTTGCACAATGGTCACTCCTTTCAACCAAGCTTCTCCAGCTCAGCGTCTCACCTGCCATCTGCCAGTGGATTTACAGCTTTCTGACGGGCAGGACACAGCAGGTCAGGCTGGGGGAGGCCACCTCATCCACACGCAGCATCAGCACTGGGGCGCCCCAAGGTTGTGTCCTCTCTCCGCTGCTCTTCTCTCTCTACACGAACGACTGCACCTCAGTGAACCCGACTGTCAAGCTCCTGAAGTTTGCAGATGACACCACTGTCATCGGCATCATCAAGGACGGTGACGAGTCTGCATATCGACAGGAAGCGGAGCGGCTGGAGCTGTGGTGCGGCCGACACAACCTGGAGCTGAACACGCTCAAGACGGTAGAGATGATCGTGGACTTCAGGAGGCATCCTTCGCCACAGCTGCCCCTCACGTTGTCCAGCTGCCTTGTGTCAACCGTCGAGACCTTCAAGTTCCTGGGAATTACAATCTCTCAGGACCTGAAGTGGGCGACCAACATCAACTCCGTCCTCAAAAAGGCCCAGCAGAGGATGTACTTCCTGCGGCTTCTGAGAAAGCACGGCCTGCCACCGGAGCTGCTGAGACAGTTCTACACAGCGGTCATCGAATCGGTCCTGTGTTCTTCCATCACAGTCTGGTTTGGTGCTGCTACAAAAAAGGACAAACTCCGACTGCAACGGACAATCAAAACTGCTGAAAGGATTGTCGGTACCCCCCTACCCACCATTGAGGACTTGCACGCTGCCAGAACTAAGACAAGGGCGTGCAAAATCCTCTCGGACCGTCTGCACCCCGGTCACCAGCTCTTCCAGCTCCTTCACTCAGGTAGGCGCTACCGATCAACGCAAACTAGAACTAGTAGACATTCCAACAGCTTCTTCCCTCTTGCGATCAACTTCTTAAACACCTAACCTATAATTCCATTACAACAAGCTGGAAATTTTTTGACTTGAGTTCGTTGTCACATTTCTGTGGGGCCAATTATGTATTACTCGTGCACTCACTGTAGTTGTCTCGCCATGCTGCGCTATTTGCATATACTGGCCACTCATGCCAGAGTAGCATCTGCTCCATTTGCACACTGATTGAGGAGTATATGTAACATTTGCACAACCAACATTGTCCCAGATGATCGCACTACTCGTCACTTTAAACCGTATACACTCCTTGAAGTCTCAGCGCCCTTTGCACAATGGTCATTGCACCGGACTATTGCAATATTAGTCGTTCGAACTGCTCTAAGTGCTAGAGGACTCTGCATCGTTTTGCACAATTGTTTTTTGTCAATGTCTTTATGTCCCCAAAGTGTTCTGTAAATTGACTGTCTGTTGTACTAGAGCGGCTCCAACTACCGGAGACAAATTCCTTGTGTGTTTTGGACATACTTGGCAAATAAAGATGATTCTGATTCTGATCCGCCAGACTGGGCTGCTCTGATTGAGAACAAGGAAGCAACATTTCTTGTCACTTTTCAACGATGCTCCATGTGGGAACTTAATACGCCTGCGTATTGTACCGAAAATCAGAATAACAATGCACGTAAATTTTTGATAGTTGTCTGCGACCCATTGAATCCCGAGAGCGACCAACCCCCGAAATGAGATTCATTCGTTTTACACAACATTCTGCACACTTCATGTCATATGATTGTTGGGTGTGCACGGTTAAGCATTTCATTACTTTGACCAAGTTGTGGGGGTGCACCGTTCCTGGAGGTACTGCAATACCAGGTCGATGCATGGAGTGGACGGTGCGAGCCCCTTTTCCATCTCCCAGTTCCAAAAATCTATTTAATATATGGTCCCCGGATAGGGGACGTATCAGATATTAAACTGATAAGAACAGATCACTTTCTTTTCCCTTTTGAGCAATTTCATTGTTACTGCCAACAGAATATTACATCAGCTCTTTATGTAGGGAGCACAGTTTTATCTTTCACGTCAATTAAACATTGAAATGAGGGCAAAATAAATTACAGAAGCCATAGAAAAGTTGTTTAAAATTCTACACTGTAATAATTATCCATCCATCCATCCTTTTTCTGAGCCACTTCTCCTCACTAGGGTCGCGGGAATGCTGGAGCCTATCCCAGCTATCGTCGGGCAGGAGGCGGGGTACACCCTGAACTGGTTGCCAGCCAATCGCAGGGCAATTTGTAACTTATTTCTGAATAATTGGTAAAGTCTTCAGTGCTCTCTGACATAATGTCCACTTTTTAATATGAATTCATTAACAATGAATAATCACAAAAAATACATATTTTTAGCGTTTTATAATGAAGTTATTGTCCAATAGCAACACTTATTTAGCCTTTACGGAAGAACGCTGAGATCTCCCAGGTGACCTGAGCATCACTTTGGAATACTGAGCGGTCAAGTTAGGTAAAATGAACAAATTAGATGACAAAATTGCATTTTCGCCATCAACAACTGAAACAAAATGTTAATACAGACTCCTCTCAGTTGTCAATCTCCTTCGAGTGACCAGTCATAAGATTTTAAGGAAGCAAAATTGGATATGTCACTTCACATCAACAGGTAAAGCTAATTGCGAAACACGGGGCCTACTCGTGACCATACATTTCCTTAAGACTATTATACTATACGACATACTATATATGACAACCAAACTAAATTTGTTTACGAATATGGATTTTCTTTTTCTATTGTTGTGTGTTGTCAAGTAATAATGGCTGATTATAGTTAAGTACTTCACAAGTGGTTGGTTTTGCATTCACTCTGTCGTTTTTTGGATTAATTCTTGGGCAGGGCATGCTTACTGTTTTGGGGTATACGTTGAAATGTTTAATGGAAAATATGATGATTATAGTTAAGTACTTCACAAGTGGTTGGTTTTGCGTTCACTCTGTCATTTTTTGGATTAATTCTTGGGCAGGGCATGCTTACTGTTTTGGGGTATACGTTGAAATGTTTAATGGAAAATATTCAAGGATTTTGATGTTTCTGGCATGTTTTTATTCAAAACTGGAAGTATTGGAGCGAGGCAGAGCCATTGATTTTAAAATGTGTGTTCATTTCAAAATGTTGAGCAAACAGCTATTCAGCTTGTGGCCACAACATTATACCAGCAACCGATTTTTATTCCAAATAACTCATTATTTTCTTCGGTCTTAATACACGGCTAAAGGATATGCGTTAATGTCTGCATTCTATTGGAACGACGTGGACCACGTGACCAAGGAACACGAGCATCTCTTTCAATATAAACGTTGAAAAACGTTTCTCTTGTTGTGAAAAGTTAACTTTGTCTGAATAGATCAACCTGTTTCACTCATGATTTTGTATTAAATACATTCATCTGATGACTGTAAAGTGTCTGAGTGGTTTTAGAAGCGCTGTGTAAGCTTCATTGCAGTTGTGTTGTTATTAATTAAAAGGCTTTAATGATTGCATGAGAGACACCGAGGAATATGTCTGTATGCATGCGTACATTTATTATGAATTTACATCTATTTTAAATATGTGTGCTTGTTTTCATGTGCTTGACTGACCCAACATTAGCCGTTAGCTTGGAGAAACGGATGCTCGTGAAAGCTGCCCCGTAAGGAAGAACGGTTACAATCACTCACGAGTACGTTCACTGCATAATATGTCGTTCCTTGCACTAGTACGAATCACTCATCGTACTAGTTCGCAATGAAATTCCACCTGAGTCACTCGTGGCAGGACAGGACTCGTTCAACGAACGAATCACTTGTGGCTAACAGGACATTCAGTTCAGTAGTACATCCAGCTTGCATGTAGCTAATGTTGCAAAGTCGCGACCCATTTCCATATAAATTGAAAAGAATAAATTATTTTGTTTAAAAGTAGATTTTACGCCGATCTGATCGGTGTTATCGTTATCGGCCGATAATTAGCATTTTATGCTGGCCGGCTTTCATGTCATAAGTCGCCGATCCGATCAATGACGTCATCGATCGGATCCGCATTTAACTCCGCGTCTTGGTCGCGTATGAATCCAAAAATGTGTAAATGTGTGTTGGTAAGACAATTAAATTCCTTGATACTTTGTTTCTAAACAATGCTGACAATGCACTTTTGCCCACTTTGTTGCTGTTAACTAGTTAACCAAAATGGTAACTTTAAACAGAAGAGAAAGGCCTCATAGCTCAGTGGCTAGAGCACTGGTCTAGTAAACCAGTGGTCGTGAGTTCAATTCTCACTGAGGCCTGAAGTGTAGTTTCCTAGTTGTTATACATGACGCTAGACAAGGTAGGAAACCAGCATCCTCAATAGTCAAAGTTTTTAAAGGGCAATTTCAGAAACAAAAAAAGGAGACAGAGTGAAAAGGGAGCGAAATAATATAGGAAAAGAAGACAACAAAAGATGAAACTCTTGCTGTTAACAAGATGAGGAAAGTAATATAGTACAATTACGCAGAATCGAGTCTTGTATGGGGCAGTTGTGCTACACCCTGCGAGGTAAGGATACAACAAGATTGGACGGGATTGGACAGGAGTGGAATCCTGCAGGACAGGGGGTTGTGGACCCGGCTGTTCAACTGAAGTGTGGTGGGAGTGGCTATGTAAATTATAAACATCTACAGGACGTAAGTGAGTGAGGGGCTACTCAAGAAATTCACATAGTTCTCAGTCATTTGTCGAAGATGCCTGAGGAATGGAGGAAAAGTGTGCTGGTGGACATTTTTAAGAACAAAGGTGTTGTGCAGAGCACTGGGAACTATAGAGGAATAAAGTTGATGAGCCACACAATGAAGTTTTGGGAAAGAGTAGTGGAGGCTAGACTCAGGACAGTAGTGAGTGTTTGCGAGCAACAGTATGGTGTCATGCCTAGAAAGAGTACCACAGATATTTTCCCGAGAAAGAGAAAGAGTACCACAGATGCATTATTTGCCTTGAGTATGTTGATGGAAAAGTACAGAGAAGGTCAGAACAAGCTACATTGTGTCTTTGGAGATCTAGAGAAAGCCTAAGTACCCAGAGAGTAACTGTGGTACTGCATGTGGAAGTCTGGAGTGGCAGAGAAGTATGCGCGTCCACTTGCGCCAGACATTCAATCTGGCCTCCGGTCACTTTTCTGGGGACTCTAATTGGAGTTATTTTTTTTGGGGGGGGTGCGGGTCGGGCTGCAAGGTCCAATATAAAGAAACGATGACTTCTTAAAGACGAGCAAAGGCATTGACGTCGATGGTGATCGCTGACAACTCGAAGCAAGCCCCGGATAATACAAGAAAAAAAGAAGGCGGAAACAATAATGTAGAACAACAATCTAATCGGAAACAAAAACATACCGAGAAATAGAACAAATATCCACTGCAAACATAATTATCTACGTTGAAATAGAAGAATAATCTACTCTTAAACAGAGCAAGAATCTAAAGAGAACCATATACTCTGAAATAAAACAACAGTCTACCCTAAAATAAACACAAATGTACTAAAATCCACTGTGCTACAGGACAACCATCTTGAAGTTAGCGAGGTGTTGTCGCTAACGAGATCTGAGCGTAAACACTAAGCTTTTGCAAGTGGAAACACACCGACATGTTTTATGCATGCGACATCTCCAGATTATTTATTTCCCCCTTTAAAAAAAAGAAAGATAAAGAAAAATGTCTGCTTTTTTTGTCGTCTACAGCTCCCGGCGTCATTAGCAGACTTTATCACTGACACTTAACGCTTTACAGCCTCGTTATCACGTCGCCTCAGTTTGTCAGGAAAAAGGCCGACGATGCGCTTAGACTCCCACGCTTTTTTTTATTTTCATCAGGCGGTGGGTTGTTGCCGCGTTCCTCCCAAAAAAATGGTGTTTGGTGTTTATTTTGAGACTAAACATTCCTGCCGTAAGCAGAGCGAGAACAGTCACAATTGTGTGTAGAATGCTTGTGTGTGTTTTTTTCTTTCGGTTTGCATGCATAACTCAATGATGACATGTATGCCAGGTTGGACTACGAAAGAAGGACAAAATGATCTATACAGGTTGGCCAGACAGAGGGATAGAGATGGGAAGGATGTGCAGCAGGTTAGGGTGATTAAGGATAGAGATGGAAATATGTTGACTGGTGCCAGCGGTGTGCTCGATAGATGGAAAGAATACTTCGAGGAATTGATGAATGAGGAAAATGAGAGAGAAGGGAGAGTAGAAGAGGCAAGTGTGGTGGACCAGGAAGTGGCAATGATTAGTAAAGGGGAAGTTCGAAAGGCATTAAAGAGGATGAAAAATGAAAGGCAGTTGGTCCTTATGACATTCCTGTGGAGGTATGGAAGCATCGAGGAGAGGTGGCTGTGGAGTTTTTGACCAGCTTCGTTCAATAGAATTTTAGCGTGTGAGAAGATGCCTGAGGAATGGAGGAAAAGTGTGCTGGTGCCAATGTTTAAGAACAAAGGTGATGTGCAGAGCTATGGGAACTATAGAGGAATAAAGTTGATGAGCCACACAATGAAGTTATGGGAAAGAGTAGTGGAGGCTAGACTCAGGACAGAAGTGAGTATTTGCGAGCAACAGTATGATTGCATGCCTAGAAAGAGTACCACAGATGCATTATTTGCCTTGAGGATGTTGATGGAAAAGTACACAGAAGGTCAGAACGAGCAACATTGTCTCTTTGTGGATCTAGAGAAAGCCCATGACAGAGAACCCAGAGAAGAACTGTGGTACTGCATGCGGAAGTCTGTAGTGGCAGAGGAGTATGTTAGAATAATACAAGACATGTACTAGGACAGCAGAACAGCGGTGATGTGTGCTGTAGGTGTGACAGACGAATTTAATGTGGAGGTGGGACTGCATCAGGGATCAGCCCTGAGGCCCTTCCTGTTTGCAGTGGTGATGGACAGGCTGACTGTTGAGGTTAGACTATAATCCCCGTGGACCATGATGTTTGCAGATGACTTTGTGATCTGCAGTGAAACCAGGGAGCAGGTGGAGGAACATTTAGAAAGATGGAGGCATGCACTGGAAAGCAGAGGAATGAAGATTAGCCGAAGTAAGACAAAATATATGTGCAAGAATGAGAGGGGTGGTGGGGGAAGAGTGAGGCTCCAGGGAGAAGAGATAGCAAGGGTGGAGGACTTGAAATACTTGGGGTCAACCGTCCAGAGCAATGGTGAGTGTGGTCAGGAAGTGAAGAAACGGGTCCAAGCAGGTTGGAACATGTGGTTGGAAGGTGTCAGGTGTGTTATGTGACAGAAGAGTCTCTGCTTGGATGAAGGGCAAAGTTTATAAAACAGTGGTGAGGCCAGCAGTGATGTACGGATTAGAGACAGTGGCACTGAAGAGACAACAGGAAGCAGAGCTGTAGGTGGCGCAAATGAAGATGTTGAGGTTCGCTCTCGGAGTGCCAGGTTGGATAAAATTAGAAACGAACTCATCAGAGGGACAGCCAAGGTTCGATGTTTTGGAGACAAAGTTAAAGAGAGCAGACTTTGATGGTTCGGGCATGTCCAGAGGAGAAATAGTGAGTATATTGGTAGAACGATGATGAGGATGGAGCTGCCAGGCAAGAGAGCGAGAGGAAGACCAAAGAGAAGGTTGATAGATGTCGTGAGGGAAGACATGAGGGCAGTTGGTGTTCGAGAGGAGGATGCAGGAGATTAGGTTTAAATGGAAAAGGATGACGCACTGTGGCGACCCCAAAAGGGACAGCCCAAAGGAAAAGAAAAAACAATCGTTCAGTCGAATAGAGCAAAGTTTTTAAAGGGCAATTTCAGAAACAAAAAAAAGGAGACAGAGTGAAAAGGTAGCTAAATAATACAGGAAAAGCAGACAACAAAAGATGAAACTCTCGCTGTTAACAAGATGAGGAAAGTAATCTTGTACAATTACGCAGAATCGAGTGTCGTATGGGGCAGTTGTGCTACACCCTGTGAGGGAAGGATACAACAAGATAGGACAGGACTGGACAGGACAGGGACAGGAGTGGAAACATGCAGGACAGGGGGTCGTTGACCCGGCTGTAGCCCTAATATCAGTCCCCCCCATGCTAAGTCATCCCTGCATGATGAAGTTTTCTCAAATAACCATATACTGGAACTATCATGCACTATTTGCAAGCACTCCCACCCATATCTTCAGCCCTGGTCTTGTAAACCAACTTTCAACTCCCACTGGGGGCAGATGACAAGTTATATGGTTTATGGGCTGTGATGCGGATGTTGCCATAGGTACTTCAATGTATCAGTAATCTTCTGTCTTCGTTAGTGCTGTGTTGGCTTGTTCACCGAAAGGATTACGCGAGACCAAAGAATGAGGCTTCATGCCTCAGTGGTACGAGCCATGGTCTACAAAGCCAGTGGTTGGGTTAACCAAGAAAATATACTGGAAAAAGTGATGCAGTTGTCCTTACAATACCTCAAAAACCTGCAGGTCAATGTTTTGTCTCTTCCAATCAAAGCAATGTTGTTGTATTTTCAGGATTGTTGTCCTTGGATTTTCAAAATGCTGTTTGACCATGGCAACTGAAATAACATCACACTACATTGCTCTTATCCTGTCTTTGACCAGGCTAAAATCCAAGTCCTCATAGCTCAGCCGTTAGAGCACTGGTCTTGTAAACCAGGGGTCGTGATTTCAATTCTCTCTGGGTCCTGTTGGCAATCTAAACTGCTGCTATCAATTATGTGAAACAGGATAACTCCACCCAACTGCTACACTCTGCAGTTGTCATTGGAACAGGAACCTTCTTCTCCTCAGTCAATACTCACAATCGCTGTACCATAAATTACCATTTTGGCCCAACTAAAGGTCAACAATGCATGAACAAGAGTAACTGTATTTCCCCAAACTGACAAATACAAAGTGCGTTTTAAACACACACATACTACTAGCCACTACGAGCTAATCTGGGACATATTATTCTGTGGCAACGAAATTAGCGCTTTCACCAAAATGCCAACGCTAGCCGAGACAACAAGTGCTTAGATCCCTGGTATAGTAAACCAGTAACTAAATGAGCATGTAAATATCATGCACAATTCAAGCCTCATACATTTGTATTTCTGCTGCATCCACATCCTTTGCTGCATTTGCATCTTTGCGCTAACTCACAACTAGGGTTTAGCATTTTTTTTTATTGTTGTTATCCGGCTGTGCAACTGAAGTGTGGTGGGAGTGGCTATGTAAATTATAAACATCTATAGGACCAGAGAATAAGTGAGGGGCTACCCAAGAAATTCTCATAGTTCTCAGTCATTTCTCGAAGATGCCTGAGGAATGGAAGAAAAGTGTGCTAGTGCCCATTTTTAAGAACAAAGGTGATGTGCAGAGCTGTGGGAACTTTAGAGGAATAAAGTTGATGAGCCACACAATGAAGTTTTGGGAAATAGTAGTGGAGGCTAGACTCAGGACAGAAGTGAGTGTTTGCGAGCAACAGTATGGTTTCATGACTAGAAAGAGTACCACAAATGCATTATTTGCCTTGAGGATGTTGCTGGAAAAGTACAAAGAAGGTCAGAGGGAGCTACATAATGTCTTTGTAGATCCAACCGGAGAAGGAGCTGCCAGCTATGAGGTCTGTTAGTGTTTCAGCTAATGTACTTTTACCTAATTTTGCAAAATGAAACTTCAAGTATTCTGAGATTTAAGTAGACAAAAGGTTGGAAAGGTCTGGCGTCAGCTTATTCACTAGGGATGAAAGCGTACCTGATGATTTTTGACACACTCAAAATGACCATGGAGACAGCCACATTCCAACTGTGGATAGCATCATGAATTGCAACTGCGAAAATTGACTTCAGGCCTCAGTTAGAATGGACCTCGCAAGCAATGGTTTACTAAACCAGTGCTCTAACCACTGAGCTACAAGGCTTTCTTGTGCTGGATAGACTTAGTGTATTCGTTAAGGACCTAATTTAGCTGTCACCGCGGCATGGTTAGCACGTCTGCCTCACAGTTCTGAGGACGGGTTCAAATCTGGCCTCGCCTGTGTGCGTTTGTATGTTCTCCCCATGAGGCACGTGGTCCCGCAACGCTATCCACCATGCCGCCTTCGACACCACACACCTGCTCCAGCAACTAGAAAAATTCGCCATCACCCAGGCCGACATCAGCGGAATCCCCAGACGTTCAAAGCGTTTTGTAGGGGGCCTACTCATTGTTTAGCAAAGGAACCTCCACGGTTAATGGCATCATCTTAAACATTCCTAACATTTGACACAGTATGGAGAGACAAACCGCAAACCGCTAACCTCCAATCGTGAGGCGAGACACTCGAGGGCAACTATCCTTGCCCTCAACACTACAGTGTCATCTTGAACCAAACTAGACAACTGCTGTCGGTGATCCAAACGGATTATGCTCACACACAGATTGTTACCAAATTGATGAATGACATGCTATGTGAAATCTCTTCATCCATAGACAACTTAGCAATGGGTAGAATCCCTCCATATTTGGTACCCCTGAGCTTAGTCGAAACCATCCTGTCTAAAGGTTTAGCAAGCCCCATAACCCCTCTCCAAGCGCACTTGGCTTTTTCTCTCGGGAGTTCCACTGTCTTGTATGTCGTAATTAATGTTGGCATCTGGCAGCACGACACTTACGTCCGAGTCAGTACTCCAGCGGCAGTCGCCTATCATGATAGTAATCCTGATCTGCATCTGGCGCCAAATTTGCATCCTCGCAAAAAACATTCCTTACCTGTGTCCCAGTAAGCTGTTCATCCGAGATGTAGCGGATGGGATTTGTGGGCTGAAGCCTAAGAAGGATGGGTCGCGATGTAGAGCAGAAGCTACACCTCGCTACCAGGTTACTACAACTCACATGGAAATTGTTGGGTCCAAATGGCTAGTCAACACGCCAGCCCGAAGCGCAACGCTGAGTTATGACCAACATGATACCACGACAAAACTCGCCCTGCCAAATCAAACCATGTGGCTCGACGTCCCCAAAGATGCCATTTTCCATATTGAGGACGTCGCCCTCGTCCACCTCCAGCCGACAATTATGAGAACTTTTTCGGGCAGTACACATTGGAAGTTGATCCTGAGACGCTATCAATCACCCACATTGACAACACCTTACGCGCTATTAGCACTGAGGACAGAACACCCGAAGCTCCCGCTCATGGACTCCTGGTCCGCAGCAGAAAACATCTTAATTGCCTTGGTCAGTCTCGGTTACTGCATGACTTTCGCCATCGCCTCCCTGCCCTATCGAAAGACTCAGAACTTGCAGGGTCTTCTGAACCAGTGCCCAAATGCGTGACCCAAAATTGTCCGAAGGAAAAGAATGACTGAACCCGAACCTAACCCCATACAGATTGGGGAGGAGGTCCTCCTTGACCTAAATTGCCCCCCGGACCTCTCTACTCCCCTTTTGAATCTAGGATTCAGCTCTCCCCAAGATGAGAACCTCTACTTGGCAACTTCCCTCTCCTTGATTGATGTGTTGGGGTCTACACCCAACCACTGTGCCCCCTACGTGCCAAGTTGAAGCTAGCTACCTTTTCTTTCTCTTCCTTTCTCCTCCGTAGCAGTGTGTTGAGTTTCTCCTTTTGTTTTTGTTTTGTTTGACTTTTACTACCGAGAACTCTACACCTAGTTAATGTTTACCCTGTAGTTTTAGCTTCGCCCCTGGCCCGAATTACTGGTCTCACTGCCATCCCAATTGACACACCGACACACATCGATCCACACACGTCAGTCCTGACACCTATATATATACACATAGGCTTACTTTAAGTAAGAAGTTGCCATGAACAACTGTTATAGCCATAAAGGGATGGGGGGGGGTATGCACTAATGTTGTACCTTGGTAACTGCATTGTTGTGTGTGTTCCTGCCAACCTGTGCCATCGTCCAATTAGACGTCGCCGAGATCCCCAATCGAGCCGGATCAAGCCAACGAAGGGGGGATATGTAGCAGACACACCATTAAAAGATGACACCCAACACCCCAGTCTCAGGCTACCGCCGCTCTCCCCGCCGAGGTAGACAACCATGGAGTGGCGAGATTCAACTTCGCACTCAGACGCTAAGTGAATCACAAGCCAGGAGCATCAAAATGAGACAGACAACTGGTTTTGCACGCCGGCGCTAAGTGAATTACCACCACCAGGAGCATCAAAGCGGAGATAAAAGACACCTGGTTTGGCAACCAGAACGCTAAATTAATTAACTTGCATCTCCCAGCCAGACCAGTATAATGGACGGGGTACTAGCGACACCCACAGGCGGCGGAACGCCACTGCCAACGTGGGTTCACTAACCACAGTCTTCACTGGGATCTAATATTTTAAGAACTTTATATGTGTAAGCAGGTCTATCTGTGTGTTGTATGAAGCTTATATATAATTACACAAAATCTGTAACTGCCTGACAAGAAAATGCCTCCCAATCCAAAACTGTAAACTGTGTGTTTGGAGCTCCCCCTCTGTAATTTCTTCTTCTGTGGTCCCCACTATAAATGTTTTCTGCTGCCCCGCCTCTGCCCTTTTGTACAATCTTCCTGTGGGAGAGTTGGGTGGCCATATTTCATTCAATTGGTAACCCTGAACCATCCTCATGCTTCTCTTTGTTTATTATATGCTTCTTAAGTTCAATATTATTGTTATGTCTTTTCCTGTCACATAATGGGTACATGTCAGTTGCATTTAGAAATAGTATTTTTAACAGTTGAAGATCGCTGGCTTGACGCTGTGACAAGCTGAACTGACTTCCGGGTTGTCGATGTCGTCATATGTACAGGAAGTCCTCGATTTACGAACGAGTTCCCTTCCTACGCTGGCGACGTAACACGAATTTCCGCGTAAGTCAGATTTCCTGTAAATTGTTTTGATGTTGAGGCGGCATGACTTGATGGTTGATTGTCAATTCAGAGAAAATTTAATTTGTTTAACATATGGGTGAATATAAATCTTTGTAATTTTGGTGGCAGTGTAGCTGTCACACAAAAGTGTTTCTTTTAGTACAGAGTTTTACGTTCCAACAGAGAAAATGTCCTGTTATAAATTTAATGTCGACAAGTTCTGTGGTGGCGGCACGGTCGCCGACTGGTTAGAGCGTCAGCCTCACAGCGCTGAGGACTCGGGTTCAATCCCCGGCCCCGCCTATGTGGAGTTTGCATGTTCTACCCGTACCTGCGTGGGTTTTCTTCGGGCACTCAGGTTTCCTCCCACATCCCAAAAACATGCATTAATTGAAGACTCTAAATTGCCCGTAGGTGTGACTGTGCGTGCGAATGGTTGTTTGTTTGTATGTGCCCTGCGATTGGCTGGCAACCAGTTCAGGGTGTACCCCACCTCCTACCCGATCATAGCTGGGATAGGCTCCAGCACGCCCGCGACCCGAGTGAGGAGAAGCGGCTCAGAAAATGGATGAATGGATGGATGAAAGTTCTGTGGCATGATACTACCACCTACTGGTCACAGTGTATATTGCCACTGAATAGTCAGCATGCAGCGTCACATGATCACATGCGTCACATGATCAGTGAAAAGGAAACGTGCTGCCAGGGGCTCGTAGGTGAAAACAAAAAAATGGACGCTCAAGGACTGTAACAACTCCTAAATTTCTGGTCAGAAGGCGCACACGTTTTCACTGTGTTTACTGGTGTGAAGAAGAAAAATGCTGGTCAAACTTCAGTTGGAGCGTGGCTTATCTGTACAAGAAGAAAACTGGGAGCAGTTGTAGCCATCTTTTACCCAAAGTCAGCTGGAATGGGCTAAAACTCACAGGCGGGATAGAAAATTGATATTGATCAATTAATCCAATTAGGAAAATGAAAATATTCAAATACAAGCCTATGGACTCATGCTAAACCAGGAAATTGTTTACTGATCATTCTGATGTCACAGGTGAAATTTGAACATTCCTTTAGGGATTAAAAATGGAGGAAAAACGAAACCAACATAAGAATTATCTCAATGTAAAACAATAAAGTTGCTCGATAAGTGCTACATTGGACACTATTTTAACTTTGTGCAATACTTTGTTTTTTTTAAAGGAAATATTTTTTCCATGTTCAACATATAATTCATATTGGCTTGTGCTCAGTTGGTGCTACTGTTAATTTGAATGTACAATTGCTATATTGCTAAAAATGTTTAGTTTGCTTTGTACGATTGTTGCATGTTCTTTTATGTTCATTTTAATTTGGAACTGAATGTGTACCATTCTAAAAAGTATTTGAAATGACCGTATGTCTGAATGTAACAACCATAAAATAATACGGAAATATACAGTATAAACACGGTGTGATTTCAAAATTGAAGCATCTTTGTCACCCTTGGATCTCTTTGTACAGCAATATATACAGTTGATATGAATTTCAGGAATAAAATAGGCTGATCAGTAGTCTTCCGTGCTGCCTCAGTGGAACCAAGGGTGCTGTTGAAGCTGGGACAGAGTGGCACAGGCGTCAGGGTCTCTTGTCAGGCATGCGCTCAGCAGATCTTGGAGTCAATTGACATTAGTGATGAAAACAGGCGACCTATGCGGAAGTCGAAGATGGAGTCTAAAAATAGACACGCACAGGCGCACACGCAAGAATGGATAAATAAAAGTCGCAAACGACATGTCGATCATTGTAACGGAGTAAAAGTGTCAATCCTTTTTCACATAAATACTCAAGTAAAAGAAAAAGTATGGTGCATTTAAAGTACTCTGACAAGTACAGTTCCTCGAAAATGTTACTTGAGTAAATGTAACAGAGTAAATGTAACGCGTTACTACCCACCTCGACTCGTAACCCAAAACACTCAAATCTCAAATCATCCTCATTGAAATAAATGGATATGGCATTAATCTGTTCGAGAGCCCCAAAAAAAACAAATTTCTGTTGAATTTTTCAATAAGAAAATAGCAATCTATGCTATTTTACTTTATAAAAAGATACAGTAATTACATAATTTAATTGAATGTAAAGAAACATTTTGCGCAAAATGATAAACAACCCTTAATTGTTTTTGTTTAGTGTGAGATTTAAACTTCAAAGGGGAGTGACAAAAAAACAGCTCGAAGCGTTTTTAAAGAACTGATCACTCTCTGCCAAGCTGCTTCTTGTTGTCCTTATTGTAAAGTTCATTGCCACCATAGCTGGCACTCATAACTAATTTTTGTTTGCAAAACAAGACAATATATCATGCATCATAATCACAATACATACGTAGGAGTCTTTTGAAGAATTTATTCACAAATTATGGTGGAAAACAAGTATTATATCACCAACAAACAAGCAAGATTTCTGGCTCTCACAGACCTGTAACTTCTTCTTTAAGAGGCTCCTTTGTCCTCCACTCGTTACCTGTATTAATGGCAACTGTTTAAACTCGTTATCAGTATAAAAAACACCTGTCCACAACCTCAAACAGTCACACTCCAAACTCCACTATGGCCAAGACCAAAGAGATGTAAAAGGAAACCCGAAACAAAATTGTAGACCTGCACCAGGCTGGGAAGACTGAATCTGCAATAGGTAAGCAGCTTGGTGTGAATAAATCAACTGTGGGAGCAATTATTAGAAAATGGAAGACATACAAGACCACTGATAATTTCCCTCGATCTGGGGCACCACACAAGATCAAAGGTCAAAATTATCACAAGAACAGTGAGCAAAAATCTAAGAACCACACGGGGGGACCGAGTGAATGACCCGCAGAGAGCTGGAACCAAAATAACAAAGGCTACCATCAGGAACAAACTACGCTGCCAAGCACTCAAATCCTGCAGTGCCAGACGTGGCCCCCTGCTTAAGCCCGTACATGTCCAGGCCTGTCTGAAGTTTGCTAGCGAGCATTTGGATGATCCAGAAGGGGATTGGGAGAATGTCATATGGTCAGATGAAACCAAAATATAACATTTTGGTAAAACCTCGACTCGCCGTGTTTGGAGGAAAACGAATGCCGAGTTGCATCCAAAGAACACCATACCTACTGTGAAGAATGGTCGTGCAAACATCATGCTTTGGGGCTGTTTTTCGGCAAAGGGACCAGGACGACTGAGCCGTGTAAAGGAAAGAATGAATGGGGCCATGTATCGTGAGTTTTTGAGTGAAAACCTCCTTCCAACAGCAAGGGCATTGAAGATATGACATGGCTGGGTCGTTCAGCATGACGATGATCCCAAACACACCACCCGGGCAACGAAGGAGTGGCTTTGTAAGAAGCATTTCAAGGTCCTGGAGTGGCCGACCCACTCTCCAGATCTCAACCCCATAGAAAATCTTTGGAGGGAGTTGAAAGTCTGTGTTGCCCAGCGACAGCCCCAAAACATCACTGATCTCGAGGAGATCTGCATGGAGGAATGGGCCAAAATACCAGCAACAGTGCGTGAAAACCGTGTGAAGACTTACAGAAAACATTTGACCTCTGCCATTGCCAACAAAGCGTATATCACAAAGTATTGAGATGAACTTTTGTTACATACTAAATCCTTATTTTCCACCATAATTTGCTCATAAATTATTTAAAAATTTGATTTTCTGGATGTTTATTTCCTAATTTTGTCTCCCATAGGTGAGGTATACGCATGATGAAAATTACAGGCCTCTCCCCTTTTTTGAAGTGTGAGAACTTGCACAATTGGTCACTGACTAAATACTTTTTTGCACCACTGTACACACACACACACACACACGTCAACAAAATGGAAAAGTTTTTTTGAGGTAATTAGAGCCTTAAATAGGTCAATAAGTCAGAACAACATATCACAGATACACATTAACCAGTGAGTGAGCTGAGGCCTTGCAGGTTGGTCATGACCTGCATGTTCTTCAAAATGTCCTTGTTGAAAAAAAGGCTGAATGCAGTCTCAGGCATGGCTGCTGGTGTGAAAGTGAGCTCACCAAACTGATGAGCTTTTATGGACCTGAAGGCCCTCAACCGATAGGAGGGGATAAATTCAAACATCAAGCCCTCTCGTCTTTGTTGTCCATAATTTGTACAGTTGCTGCATGAGGGATATTTAACTCTTAGGCCTACTACACTAGTGTATCCATTGTTGATCATTATTGTGGGACATTAAAGTCCTGTGAATATTACATTTAAATGGTTGTTGACCATTTTCTGTTGAGTTTAGGATATGGGCTGTAATTACAATTTGGTTTGTTTGTTTTCGGGATGCTGCACGCGTGCAGGAATTTTCGTAGGCGTAGGTGCAACGTAGCGCAAATAGGTCTTTGATGAATTGTCACCGTGTCCTGTTTTGTGGCGACATGAGAAAAGCTTCAGTTAAAGAGCCGCCACTGTCATATAGTATGTCGGGAAAAAAAGCTTTTGATAACTTAATGTCCCAGGTGTTGCGATGGTACTGACCAAGTTTGAAGTCAATCCGATGAAAGCTGTTGGACAAGTTCTCAAAGGTGTTACACCTGAACATTGTTCAAAAGTGTACCTTTCAAAGGTCATAGGCGGGTTTCTCTTAAGTTTAGGATATGGGTCGTGACCCACTTTAATATAAATTTAATTATTTTATTTTTTTAAACAGCCTCTCAAAACATGGACAGTATATAATATTTTTAAATGCAGTTTCAAATGGGTTTGCTGTACCGCTAAAGTCCTATTGCCTGCCATGACGTCCACCAGCCAGACTGGGCTGCTCTGTGTATTTGTTTCCAGAAAACATGGAATTAACAATGTCACTTTTCTCCGATGCTCCATGTCCAAACTTAATACACCTCCACACAATACTGAAGGTCAGAATAACAGACAGACCCCAGAGTTACTTCTTTACCTTCTGTTCACTGCTTTAAATATAGTTCAAGTCATTAGAATGATGGCTCAATTGATATTTATTTTGACCAAGTTGTGGTGTGCACCGTTCCTGGAGGTACTGCAATATCAGGTCGATGCATGGAGTGGACAGAGCAAGGCCCTATTCCACCTCCTAGCTCCAAATACCAATTTAATATTTGGCCCCCGGATAGGGGACATATCAGATATTAAACTGATAAGAACAGATACTACACTTGATCTTAGCCAAAAGGCCGAGAAGCGATGCCAACATAATGCCAGAAAAGACGACCTCATTCTCCAGCCTACAAGCCAAAGCTATGGTGGCACATATCGACATGATAATCACAGATGAGTCACATATGGACACGCCAAACAACAATTATGAGACGAATGTCAACTGTGTTGTTTTTCAACGTTTATATCGAAATAATGTTGTCAGATGCTCGTGTTCCTTGGTCACGTGGTCCACGTCGATCCAATAGAATGCGGAGATTAACGCATATCCTTTCGCCGTGTATTAAGTCTTAAACAACCAAAGAGATCATGAGTTATTTGGAATAAAAGTCGATTGCTGGTATAATGATGTGGCCACAAGCTGAATAGCTGTTTGCTCAACATTTTGACGAAAAAACATCAATGGCACTGCCTCGCTCAACTACTTCCTGTTTCTTTCTTTGCTAACTGACAGTAGGACGCTCGCGCCATCGTCGCAGAGGAGGCGAATTACACCCCTTCCACTAATTTGGGAACACAACGTTCAAATTTGTCATGTGATAAGTGTTAATAATCGATTAAAGACATGCCAGAAACGTCAAAAGACATGAATTTTTGCCATTAAACATTTCAACTTATATCCAAAAGGCATGCTCTGCCCAAGAATGAATGCAAAAAACGACAGAGTGAAAGCAAAACCAACCACTCGTGAAATATTTAACTATTTTACACCATTATTACTGAAAACATACAAAAAAAGAAAAACATACATATTTGTAAATAAATGTAGTTCGGTTATAATACTTAAGTATAATAATCTTAAGGAAATGTATGGTCACGAGTCGGCCCCCTGTTTCACAATTAGCTTTACCTGTTGATGTGAAGTGACATCATGTCCAATTTAGCGTCCTTAAAATCTTCTGACTAGTCACTCGGAGGTTGACAATTTACAGGAGTCTGCCTTCCGTATTAAATTTTTTTTTCAGTCATTGATGGCGAAAAGGCAATTTTATCATCTAATTTGTTAAGCGAACCTTACTTGACCACTTGTTTTCCAAAGTGATGTTCAGGTAACCTGGGACATCTCAGCGCTCTTATGTAAGGGCAAAATGAGTGTTTCTATTTGACAATGATTTCCTGATAAAATTATTTTAAAAATATATATTTTTTGTGAGTCTTTATAGTTAATTCATTCATATTAAAATGCAAGTGCACATAATGTCAAAGAGAGAGCACTGAAGACATTCAGAAAAAATAGTTACAAATAGTGAGGAAATTAAGCAAAGAAGAAGAAGAATCACCTTTATTGTCATGAACATGCACACAATTTGTTCTCTGCATTTTACCCATCACAGTGAACACACAAACTTGTTAGTGGAACACACCGGAGCAGGGGGCAGCTGAAACGCCCGGGGAGCAGTTTGGGGTATCACTGTCTTGCTCAAGGACACCACAGCCGTGAGTCCGGGGGATGTTGGCGGATGCTCCGGTCGGGGTCTTGAATCAGAATCAGAATCATCTTCATTTGCCAAGTACGTCCAAAAAAACACAAGGAATTTGTCTCCGGTAGTTGGAGCCGCTCCAGTACGACAACAGACAGTCAATTGACAGAGAACACTTTGAGACATAAAGACATTGACAAAAAAAAAAAAACAGTCACTGAGCAATAAAGGGTTAATAGTTATCTGGTAATGCCGGTACATTTTTTATTTTTATTTATTTATTTTTTTACAATTGTACAAAGATGCAGAGTCCTCTAGCACTTAGAGAAGTTTGAATGACTAATATAGCAATAGTCCGGTGCAATGACCATTGTGCAAAGGGCGCCGAGACTTCAAGGAGTCTTCAAGGACTCATTTAATTAATGTATTCATGACCTAAACCATTCAGTGATATAGAGACCAGTAACAGAACTTTAAAATCTGTTCTACAGCTGACTGGGAGCCAGTGGAAAGACTTTAGAATTGGAGTAATATGCTAATGCTAATATGAAGAGTGACAGGCAGGTCATAATTTTGCCTTTTTGTTTTAGTAAATGAATAATCTCCCCGCCGTTCCTTGTTTACAATACATGACAACAACAACACATAGTCCTTCGGTGAATGTGTTGGGTGAACGTGAGCTTCGGGGATGGATCATTAACGGAATAAGAAAGCACTTGAATGACTATGTGAAAAAGAACTGAACGTGAACAAATGTTTTTGATGAACAGTTTTGAACAATTCAGTACACTCAAATGCTCATTACTATCAGTAACATAGTACCAGGCTTCATTACCACACAACTACATCACGATTGAAAACACTGTCCTCTCTTTCGTGAACCAATGATCAGGGGAGAGCGCGAACGCAGTCTGCCATTACCAGTAATTATGCAGTCGAGATTCCTACATTTGGGGAATTCGCAGGGTCAACACAACCAAAGTGCAATGGCTGAACCACGTTCTTGATCATGGTGTCTTCCCTGCCAGATAAGTATGAGTTTGACTCTGCGCGAGCACTCAAGTCATTCCCGCGCACGCAATGTCAAGCGACGGTGTCGTCATAAGCATGTGAACAACCATACACATAAGGGGCAAGCCGGAACAAACGCTAGATGAAACGCTACTGTGTGCTAATACATGAAGAAATATGCTTCTAATTTTAGTTTAAATTGAGACAGTAAATGGATACCCATAATGCACAGCGGCATCAAGACACGATAAAATCACTTGAAAGTGGGGTCAGAAACATAGAAACCACCCATTCGGGGTACACCCTGAACTGGTTGCCAGCCAATCGCAAGGCACATACAAACAAACAACCATTCGCACTCACATTCACACCACCGTGCTGCCATGATTTAACTAATTAAAGAAAATCTAAAAAATGTAAACATAATTAGAGGACTTGAAGAAAATAATGCATTCGTCTTGTCGAATGTCACACACTGACAAAACTTTCGGGTACAACAGTTTGATCAGAATCAGAATCAGAATCAGAATCATCTTTATTTGCCAAGTATGTCCAAAACACACAAGGAATTTGTCTCCGGTAGTTGGAGCCGCTCTAGTACAACAAACAGTCAATTTACAGAACACTTTGGGGACATAAAGACATTGACAAAAAACAATTGTGCAAAAAGATGCAGAGTCCTCTAGCACTTAGAGCAGTTCGAACGACTAATATTGCAATAGTCCGGTGCAATGACCATTGTGCAAAGGGCGCTGAGACTTCAAGGAGTGTATGCGGTTTAAAGTGACGAGTAGTGCGATCATCTGGGACAATGTCGGTTGTGCAAATGTTACAGATACTCCTCAATCAGTGTGCAAATGGAGCAGATGCTACTCTGGCATGAGTGGCCAGTATATGCAAATAGTGCAGCATGGCGAGACAACTACAGTGAGTGCACAAGTAATACATAATTGGCTCCACAGAAATGTGACAACGAACTCAAGTCAAAAAATTGCCAGCTTGTTGTAATGGAATTATAGGTTAGGTGTTTAAGAAGTTGATCGCAAGAGGGAAGAAGCTGTTGGAATGTCTACTAGTTCTAGTTTGCGTTGATCGGTAGCGCCTACCTGAGGGAAGGAGCTGGAAGAGCTGGTGACCGGGGTGCAGACGGTCCGAGAGGATTTTGCACGCCCTTGTCTTAGTTCTGGCAGCGTGCAAGTCCTCAATGGTGGGTAGGGGGGTACCGACAATCCTTTCAGCAGTTTTGATTGTCCGTTGCAGTCGGAGTTTGTCCTTTTTTGTAGCAGCACCAAACCAGACTGTGATGGAAGAACACAGGACCGATTCGATGACCGCTGTGTAGAACTGTCTCAGCAGCTCCGGTGGCAGGCCGTACTTTCTCAGAAGCCGCAGGAAGTACATCCTCTGCTGGGCCTTTTTGAGGACGGAGTTGATGTTGTTCGCCCACTTCAGGTCCTGAGAGATTGTAATTCCCAGGAACTTGAAGGTCTCGACGGTTGACACAAGGCAGCTGGACAACGTGAGGGGCAGCTGTGGCGAAGGATGCCTCCTGAAGTCCACGATCATCTCTACCGTCTTGAGCGTGTTCAGCTCCAGGTTGTGTCGCCCGCACCACAGCTCCAGCCGCTCCGCTTCCTGTCGATATGCAGACTCGTCACCGTCCTTGATGAGGCCGATGACAGTGGTGTCATCTGCAAACTTCAGGAGCTTGACAGTCGGGTTCGCTGAGGTGCAGTCGTTCGTGTAGAGAGAGAAGAGCAGCGGAGAGAGGACACAACCTTGGGGCGCCCCAGTGCTGATGTTGCGTGTGGATGAGGTGGCCTCCCCCAGCCTGACCTGCTGTGTCAAAACGCTACTGCCACCTACTGTGACCTATTGTGCATGACAACCTTGGCTAATACTCAAGCAGGCGAGTGGTCTTCACAGTGATTGTCAACTGTCACCCACATGTTCCTAACGTTGTAAAACCGGCAGCCGTGAACCAATGGTTAAGATCGTCACCTGCCACCGTGGGGGACCTAGGTTCAAAACCCCGACTGGACCATCCGCCAACATCCCCCGGACTCACGGCTGTGGTGTCCTTGAGCAAGACACTGATACCCCGAAATGCTCCCCGGGTGCTTCAGCTGCCCCCTCCTCTCGTGTGTTCCACAAACATGTGTATGTGTTCACTGTGATGGGTTAAAAGCAGAGAACACATTTTGTGTGCATGCATGTTCATGAGAATAAAAGATGAAATTGAGACAGGAAATGGTTACATCATGCACAGCGGCATCGAGAGACGATCAAATAAGTTGAAAGTGAGGTCATTCACACTCAGAAACAAATAAACCACCCATTCGGGTTTCAGAGAGACCAATGATTTGACTAATTCAAGAAAATCGAATGTAAACATAATTGGAAGTAGTTCTTGACGAAATAATGCATTCGTCTGATCCATCCATTCATTTTCTGAGCCGCTTCTCCTCACAAGAGTCGCCGGCGTGCTGGAGCCTATTCCAGCTAACATCGGGCAGGAGGCTGGGTCCACGCTGAACCGGTTGCCAGCCAATCGCAGGGACAGACAAACAAACAACCATTCACACTCACATTCACACCTACGGGCAATTTAGAGTCGTCAATTAACCGCGCATGCATGTTTTTGGGATGTGGGAGGAAACCGGAGTGCCCGGAGAAAACCCACACAGGCACGGGGAGAACATGCAAACTCCACACAGGCGGGGCCGGGGATTGAAGCCCAGTCCTCAGAACTGTGAGGCAGACGCTCTAACCAGTCTCCACCGTGCCGCCGAGACACTTACAATTGGATGTTTTTTTTACACAGGTGAATAAAAGCCTTCTCCAGTGGTTCTCAACTGTTGTCACCCGCATGTTCCTAATGTTGCAAAGTCGCGACCTACTCGTATATGTACAGTATATTATATTTGTGAATGCCCTTTCAGATGAGTTTGCTGTACCGCCAAAGTCATATTGCCTGCCAAGACGTCCACTAGCCAGACTGGGCTGCTCTGTATTTGTTTACCGAGAGAACAAGGAAGCAACATTTCTTGTCACTTTTCAACGATGTTCCATGTGGGAACTTAATACGCCTGCGTACTGTACCGAAAATCTGAATAACTATGCACGTAAATTTTTGATAGTTGTCTGCGACCCATTGAATCCCAAGAGCGACCAACCCCCGAAATGAGATTCATTGCTTTTACACTACATTCTGCACACTTCATGTCATATGATTGTTGGGTGTGCACGGTAAAGCATTTCATTACTTTGACCAAGTTGTGGGGCTGCACAGTTCCTGGAGGTACTGCAATACCAGGTCGATGCGTGGAGTGGACGGAGCGAGCCCCTATTCCATCTCCCAGTTCCAAAAATCAATTTTATATATGGTCCCCAGATAGGGGACGTATCAGATATTAAACTGATAACAACAGATCAGTTTCTTTTCCCTTTTGAGCAATTTCATTGTTACTGCCAACAGAATATTACATCAGCTCTTTAAGTAGGGAGCACAGTTTTATCTTTCACATCAATTAAATATTTAAATGAGGAGGCGGGGTACACCCTAAACTGGTTGCCAGCCAATCGCAGGGCAATTTGTAACTTATTTCTGAATAATTGGTAAGTCTTCAGTGCTCTCTGACATTATGTCCACTTGCACATTTTAATATGAATTCATGAACAATGAATAATCACAAAAAATAAATATTTTTAGAGTTTTATAATGAAGTCATTGTCCAATAGCAACACTTATTTAGCCTTTCCGTAAGAAAGCTGAGATCTCCCAGGTGACCTGAGCATCACTTTGGAATACGAGCGATCAAGTTAGGTAAAATGAAGCAAATTAAATGACAAAATTGCATTTTCGCCATCAACAACTGAAACAAAATGTTAATACATTTAATGTTAATACGGAGGATGTTAAGGATGTTAAGGATTTAAATATTATATCCAATTTAAATTGGATATAATATCACTTCACATCAACAGGTAAAGCTAATTGCAAAACACGGGGCCTGCTCATGACCATACATTTCCTTAAGACTGTTATACTTAAGTATTATAACCAAACTACATTTCTTAACAAATATGGAACTTTTTTTTCTATTGTTGTGTGTTGTCAGTAATAATGGCTGACAATTCAGTATTTCATGAGTGGTTGGCTGAGCTTTCACTGTCATTTTTTGCATTAATTCTTGGGCAGGGCATGCAAACTTTTTTTGGATATACGTTGAAACGTTTAACTGGCCAATATGCATGGCTTTTGATGTTTTTATTCGATTATTAACACACCACACGACGAACTGGAGGCGGCACGGTGGATGACTGGTTAGAGCGTCAGCCTCACAGTTCTGAGGACCCGGGTTCAATTCCCGGCCCCGCCTGTGTGGAGTTTGCATGTTCTTCCACTGCCTGCGTGGGTTTTCTCCGGGCACTCCAGTTTCCTCCCACATCCCAAAAGCATGCATTAATTGGAGACTCTAAATTGCCCATAGGCATGACTGTGAGTGCGAATGGTTGTCTGTTTCAATGTGCCCTGCGATTGGCTGGCAACCAGTTCAGGGTGTACCCCGCCTTCTGCCCGATGACAGCTGGGATGGGCTCCAGCATGCCCGCGACCCTAGTGAGGAGAAGCGGCTCAGAAAATGGATGGATGGACGACGAACTGGAACATTGTGGAACCAAATTAGTGGAAGGGTTGTAATTCGCCTCCTCTACGACGATGGGGCTAGATTCCTACTTTTAGTTACCAAAGCAGGAAACAGGAAGTAGTTGAACGAGGCAAGGGAGCAAACAGCTCTTCTCCTTGTGGCCACAAAATGTTACCAACAACTGATTGTTATTACAAATAACTCATCATTCATCGGATGTTTAAGACTGTTCATACACGGCTAAAAAAATATACGTTTATTTCCGCATTCTATTGGATCAATGTGGATCAATTGACCAAAAACAGGTTATTCTTTCCATATAAATGTTGAAAAACAACACAGCCTCCATGTTCCCATTTCGAGTATGGTAGAAGAGTGACAAGAAATGTTACTTCCTTGTTCTCGAGCCGCTAGTTTACCCTGTAAACAAATATAGTGCACCCCAGCCTGGCTGGTGGACGTCATAGCAAGCAAAGTGACTTTGGCGGTACAGCAAACTCATTTGAAACGGCATTTAAAAAAGGTAATATATTGTGCATGTTTTCAGAGGCTGTTTTTCAACAAAATAATTTGTTTTCAAGTTAGATGAAAGTGGGTTGTGACTTTGCAACATCAGCAACATGCGGGTGACAACAGTTGAGAATCACTAATAATGCTTCTCGAACCTGCATCCAAAACATGGAGATGAAAAAATCGGTGAGGTTGTCATGCGCAACAGGCCTCAGTAGGCCTCATCCAACTGTTGTAACCGGAAGTCTTATCAATATGTTACATTCGACTAGATGTTTGTTTACTTTAGATTTTTTTAAATGTAGGCCAGTCATTTGTCTCTATTCAACCCAAATTCTTCTTTTCTTTTCCTTTGGGCTTGTCCCTTTAGGGGTTGCCACAGCGCGTCATCCTTTTCCATGTAAGCCTATCTCCTGCATCGTCCTCTCGAACACCAACTGCCCTCATATCTTCCCTCTCGACATCCATCATCCTTCTCTTTGGTCTTCCTCCAGCTCTCTTGCCTGGCAGCTCCATCCTCATGCATAATTTCTGGTAGGATGCAGGATGAGCAGCTTGCTGCCCTCCACCTTCATCTCGAGAGACTGTCAAGGCATCAGGACAATATGATGAGACAGGTGGCCTCACAGTTTGAACTTCTTATGAAAATTATCCAAGAAAAGGAACCAGTTGGCACCACACCCAATACCGCCACGGTATTTCCATGTGAAACAGTCAACATGCAGCCACCTGCCACCTCCGCTGCTGTCTGCCCACAGCTCTCTCGACCGGAGAGGTTCTCTGGAAATTCTGGGAACATAAGCCGTTCATCACGCAGTGCGAACTCCACTTTGAGCTCCAGGCAGCTGCCTTCCCCACCGAGCGGGCAAAGATTGCTTTCGTCATTTCCCACCTGACTGGTCGTGCGGAGGCGTGGGCTACTGCTGAATGGAGCCGCAATTCCGCCGCGTGTAATTTTTTTCGTAAAGACTATGGAGCAAATTTTTCAATTTTCCACTCCTGATCGTGAGGCAGCTCGCTCCCTTGTCACCTTACAACAAGGCATGCGCAGGGTGTCAGATTACGCGATTGAGTTTCGCATTCTAGCAGCTGAGAGTCATTGGAATAATCGGGCGCTACTCGATGCCTTTTTTCAAGGACTATCCCCCGCCGTCAAGGATCACTTAGTCCCGCTAGACCTGCCGACCGACTTGGACACTCTCATCGCTCTCGCCGTAAAAATCGACAAAAGGCTTTTGGATCGCGAGCTGGATGGAGATCGGCGGAAGGCTGCGTCACCGCGCACTTCGAGGACAAGCCTCGGTGACCAGCCAAACCAAGGCAGATCCCCTGGTTCCGGTCTCAACCCACTGGCTAACGTCCCCACGGAGGAACCCATGCAACTGGGCAGGTTCCGTCTCTCCCCTGAGGAACGTCAACGCCGGCTGAGGGAAGGGCGGTGCTTCTACTGCGGTCAGTTGGGTCATTCCGTGAGCAACTGTCACGTCAAAGTTGCCGGTGCCGGTAGCAAGGGCACGGGAGAGGTGAGTCTGAATTTGATGAAGGAAGACCCTACACGGGTTCTTCCTAAAGTGACACTATGCTCTCCTGATCAAGAAATTCATACACCTGTATTAATTGACTCTGGTTCTGACGCAAACTTACTCAACTCCATCCTCGTTAGACGTATGCACCTTAGAACCTTTGAAATAAAACGCCACCGCAACACCTATGCTGCAGACGGCAGTTTTATGGGCAAGATCACTCACCGCACCCAAACACTCACATTGACATTTCCCGATTCTCACTCGGAACGCATTAGTTTTCATGTTTTTGACGCCATGAATCATGACCTTATCTTAGGGAACCCATGGTTGAGATTACATAACCCCCACATTGACTGGTAGTCTGGGCAGGTTATGTCATGGGGCAGCAATTGCGCCCGGAACTGTTTCAAGCCGCCATGTGATGTTCAGGGTCATGTTTCTAAGGACAATCCACAGACCCCATCTGGGGATCCTGATTTATCTCAAGTGCCCACCTGTTACCAGGATATTAAAGACGTTTTTTCCAAGTCATGTTTTATTTCCGCTTTTGTTTGGGACATTGAAACGGCGGTTAAAGGGGCTCTGAAAGACACTCCTAGCCCTGACGATTGCCCTGAAAACAGGCTTTATGTGGTTCCGACCTTAAGGGGAAGAGTCATCCACTGGGCTCACACGAACCGCACTGTATGTCACCCAGGCATTGCCAAGACTCAATCAGTGGTCGAACAGCGCTTTTGGTGGCCTAATGTTAGGAGGGATGTTATCGATTATGTCAATGCTTGCCAGGTATGTGCTGCCACAACAAGCCCTCTCATCAACCTCTGTCATGTGTGTGTGTGTGTGTGTGTGTGTGTGTGTGCGTGTGTTCCAGGTTTTGTCTTCCTCTCTCTCGTTTCTCACACACCTGCTCCTATGAGCATCTTCACCACCTGTGCCTCGTTCATACCTAATTACCGATTGTATTTAACCTCGTGTCTCAGTCCCACTCGTTGCCAGTTCGTTGTACCTTGTCGTCCCGTTCCAGCATTCCTTGTCACAGACTCACAGTAAGACTTTTACCCTGTTCCGATTATCGACCTTGCCTCTTTGCCTCATGTTCTTGGATACTGTTGCCCTTCTTGGATTGCCTGCCGGTGTACCGACCTATGCCCGTCTATTAAACCTCTCTTTTTGGAAACTGTCCATTTGTTTTGGAGTCTTGCATTTTTGGGTCCTAGCCTCTGTTCCGTTCATGACAGAACGAACTGGCCATAACATGGACCCAGCAGACTCAGACCCGGTGCGCAAAGCCCTTCAAGCGCAGGGTCAACGCCTCTCGAAGCAGGATGAGCAGCTTGCTGCCCTCCACCTTCATCTAGAGGGACTGTCAAGGCATCAGGACAATATGATGAGACAGGTGGCCTCACAGTTTGAACTTCTTATGAAAATTATCCAAGAAAAGGAACCAGTTGGCACCACACCCAATACCGCCACGGTATTTCCATGTGAAACAGTCAACATGCAGCCACCTGCCACCTCCGCTGCTGTCTGCCCACAGCTCTCTCGACCGGAGAGGTTTTCTGGAAATTCTGGGAACATTAAGCCGTTCATCACGCAGTGCGAACTCCACTTTGAGCTCCAGGCAGCTGCCTTCCCCACCGAGCGGGCAAAGATCGCTTTCGTCATTTCCCACCTGACTGGTCGTGCGGAGGCGTGGGCTACTGCTGAATGGAGCCGCAATTCCGCCACGTGTCATTCATGGGCTTTTTTCGTAAAGACTATGGAGCAAATTTTTCAATTTTCCACTCCTGATCGTGAGGCAGCTCGCTCCCTTGTCACCTTACGACAAGGCATGCGCAAGGTGTCAGATTACGCGATTGAGTTTCGCATTCTAGCAGCTGAGAGTCATTGGAATAATCGGGCGCTACTCGATGCCTTTTTTCAAGGACTATCCCCCGCCGTCAAGGATCATTTAGTGCCGCTAGACCTGCCGACCGACTTGGACACTCTCATCGCTCTCGCCGTAAAAATCGACAAGAGGCTTTTGAATCGCGAGCTGGATGGAGATCGGCGGAAGGCTGCGTCACCGCGCACTTTGAGGACAAGCCTCGGTGACCAGCCAAACCAAGGCAGATCCCCTGGTTCCGGTCTCAACCCACTGGCTAACGTCCCCACGGAGGAACCCATGCAACTGGGCAGGTTCTGTCTCTCCCCTGAGGAACGTCAACGCCGGCTGAGGGAAGGGCGGTGCTTCTACTGCGGTCAGTTGGGTCATTCCGTGAGCAACTGTCACGTCAAAGTTGCCGGTGCCGGTAGCAAGGGCACGGGAGAGGTGAGTCTGAATTTGATGAAGGAAGACCCTACACAGGTTCTTCCTAAAGTGACACTATGCTCTCCTGATCAAGAAATTCATACACCTGTATTAATTGACTCTGGTTCTGACGCAAACTTACTCAACTCCATCCTCGTTAAACGTGTGCACCTTAGAACCTTTGAAATAAAACGCCACCGCAACACCTATGCTGCAGACGGCAGTTTTATGGGCAAAATCACTCACCGCACTCAAACACTCACATTGACATTTCCCGATTCTCACTCGGAACGCATTAGTTTTCATGTTTTTGACGCCATGACTCAGGACCTTATCTTAGGGAACCCATGGTTGAGATTACATAACCCCCACATTGACTGGTCCTCTGGGCAGGTTATGTCATGGGGCAGCAATTGCGCCCGGAACTGTTTCAAGCCGCCATGTGATGTTCAGGGTCATGTTTCTCAGGACAATCCACAGACCCCATCTGGGGATCCTGATTTATCTCAAGTGCCCACCTGTTACCAGGATATTAAAGACGTTTTTTCCAAGTCCAAGGCCAAATCCCTTCCACCCCACAGACCTTATGACTGTGCTATTGACTTGCTGCCTGGAACCACACCCCCACGAGGCAGGTTGTTCTCTCTTTCAGGGCCGGAACACAAGGCCATGAAGGAGTACGTGGAGGAATCACTGGCAGCCGGGATCATTCGCCCATCTTCATCCCCTGCGGAAGCAGGATTTTTCTTTGTGGACAAGAAAGACAAGACCCTGCGACCCTGTATCGATTACCGGGGTCTCAACGATATCACTGTAAAAAACAGGTACCCTCTTCCTCTCATCTCCACCGCCTTTGAGTTCCTGGAGGGAGCCAAGGTTTTCACCAAACTGGACTTAAGAAATGCATATCATCTAGTCAGAATAAGGGAGGGGGATGAATGGAAAACAGCATTTAACACACCAACAGGACATTATGAATATTTGGTAATGCCTTTTGGGCTTACTAACGCTCCAGCTGTTTTCCAGAACCTCGTCAATGATGTCCTGCGTGACATGCTGAATGTTTATGTTTTTGTTTATTTGGATGACACTTTGATTTTCTCCCCGGATGAGGAGACTCACATTATTCATGTCCGCTCTGTTTTGCAGCAGTTACTGCAGAACCAACTATATGTTAAGGCTGAGAAATGTGAGTTCCACAAGGCGTTAGTTTCTTTTCTGGGTTTTGTCCTGGCTCAAGGTGAAGTCAAAATGGACCCTTGCAAAGTCGATGCAGTAATTAATTGGCCTACTCCCACGTCACGCAAAGATGTACAAAGGTTCTTAGGGTTCGCAAACTTCTACAGAAAATTCATCAAGAATTTCAGTTCTATAGCCTCTCCTTTGCATGATCTTACCTCGCCACACAAACCTTTTGCATGGAACCCGCTTTGTCAGGCAGCGTTTCAAAAACTTAAGTCGAGCTTTACCTCCGCTCCCATCCTTACTTTGCCAGATCTCCAACAGCAGTTTGTGGTAGAAGTCGATGCGTCTGATGCCGGAATAGGAGCAGTGCTCTCCCAGAAATCTCTCAAGGATGATAAATTACATCCTTGTGCTTTTCTCTCCAAAAAACTGACCCCAGCTGAGAAAAATTATGACATTGGTGACCGTGAACTGCTGGCAGTCAAGGTGGCCTTGATGGAGTGGAGGCACTGGCTAGAGGGGGCACAGACTCCGTTTTTAGTATGGACAGATCACAAGAACCTTGAGTATATTAAGACTGCTAAAAGATTAAATGCGAGGCAGGCTAGATGGGCTCTGTTCTTTACTAGATTTAATTTCACGCTATCCTACCGACCCGGTTCTAAAAATGGACAGATGCTGCTGTGCCAGGGACGGTCCTACAAAGCCGCTGCTGACCGTCGGAGGACACCGGCCCCGAACTACAAAGTGGGTCAGCGAGTCTGGCTCTCGACCAAACATATTCCACTCCGGGTGGAGTCCAAGAAGCTCGCTCCCAGGTTCGTTGGGCCCTTCCCCATCACAAAGATCATCAACCCTGTCACCGTGAAGCTGAGGCTCCCAAGGTCGATGCGGGTCCACCCTGCTTTTCATGTCAGCCTACTCAAACCAGCCCGGGAGTCCCCTCTGGTCCCACCTTCCAGGCCCCCTCCTCCCCCCCGGTTTGTGGATGGGGGCCCTGTCTTCGGTGTGAAGCGGCTGTTGTCGTCTCGTCGGAGGGGTAGGGGGTTTCAATATCTGGTGGACTGGGAGGGCTATGGGCCTGAGGAACGTTCATGGGTACCGTCTGCGTTTATCATGGATGATTCGCTCATTCGGGACTTCCACGTTGCGCATCCAGGGGCCCCAGGGCCGTCTGGGGCCGGCCGTTAAGGGGGGGGTACTGTCATGTGTGTGTGTGTGCGTGTGTTCCAGGTTTTGTCTTCCTCTCTCTCGTTTCTCACACACCTGCTCCTGTGAGCATCTTCACCACCTGTGCCTCGTTCATACCTAATTACCGATTGTATTTAACCTCGTGTCTCATTCCCACTCGTTGCCAGTTCGTTGTACCTTGTCGTCACGTTCCAGCATTCCTTGTCACAGACTCACAGTAAGACTTTGACCCTGTTCCGATTATCGACCTTGCCTCTTTGCCTCATGTTCTTGGATACTGTTGCCTTTCTTGGATTGCCTGCCCGTGTACCGACCTATGCCCGTCTATTAAACCTCTCTTTTTGGAAACTGTCCATTTGTTTTGGAGTCTTGCATTTTTGGGTCCTAGCCTCTGTTCCGTTCATGACACCTTTCCAACCTTTTGTCTACTTAAATCTCAGAATACTGGAAGTTTCATTTTGCAAAATTAGGTAAAAGTACATTAGCTGAAACACTAACAGACCTCATAGCTGGCAGCTCCTTCTCCGGTTGGATCTACAAAGACATAATGTAGCTCAATTACTATAGCTCAATAAATAATTACAAAGTGGGTCAGCGAGTTTGGCTCTCGACCAAACATATTCCACTCCGGGTGGAGTCCAAGAAGCTCGCTCCCAGGTTCGTTGGGCCCTTCCCCATCACAAAGATCATCAACCCTGTCACCGTGAAGCTGAGGCTCCCAAGGTCGATGCGGGTCCACCCTGCTTTTCATGTCAGCCTACTCAAACCAGCCCGGGAGTCCCCTCTGGTCCCGCCTTCCAAGCCCCCTCCTCCCCCCCGGTTTGTGGATGGGGGCCCTGTCTTCGCTGTGAAGCGGCTGTTGTCGTCTCGTCGGAGGGGGAGGGTGTTTCAATATCTGGTGGACTGGGAGGGCTATGGGCCTGAGGAACGTTCATGGGTACCGTCTGCGTTTATCATGGATGATTCGCTCATTCGGGACTTCCACGTTGCGCATCCAGGGGCCCCAGGGCCGTCTGGGGCCGGCCGTTAAGGGGGGGGGGGGGGGGGGGGGGTACTGTCATGTGTGTGTGTGTGTGTTCCAGGTTTTGTCTTCCCCTCCCTGTTTCACACACACCTGCTCCTGTGAGCATCTTCACCACCTAATTACCTATTGTATTTAACCTCGTGTCTCATTCCCTCTCATTGCCAGTTCGTTGTCGTTCGACTCACAGTAAGACTTTGACCCTGTTCCGATTATCTACCTTGCCTCTTTGCCTCATGTTCTTGGATACTGTTGCCTTTCTTGGATTGCCTGCCTGTGTACCGACCTATGCCCGTCTATTAAACCTCTCTTTTTGGAAACTGTCCATTTGTTTTGGAGTCGTGCAGTTTTGGGTCCTATCCTCTGTTGCGTTCATGACAGACTGCACCTCAGCGCACCTGGCTGTCAAACTCCTGAAGATTGCAGATGAAACTACTGTCGTCGGCTTCATCAAGGACGGTGACGAGTCTGCATATCGACAGGAAGTGGAGTGGCTGGAGCTGCGGTGCGGCCGACACAACCTGGAGCCGAACACCCTCAAGACTGTGGCAATGATCGTGGACTTCAGGAGGCATCCTTCACCACAACCGTCGAGACCTTCAAGTTCCTGAAGTGGGCGACGAACATCACCTCCATCCTCAAAAAGGCCCAGCAGAGGATGTACTTCCTACGGCTTCTGAGAAAGCACGGCCTGCCACAGGAGCTGCTGAGGCAGTTTTACACAGCGGTCATGGAATCAGTCCTGTGTTCTTCCATCACAGTCTGGTTTGGTGCTGCCACAAAGGACAAACTCCGACTGCAACGGACAATCAAAACTGCTGAAAGGATTGTCGGTACACCCCTACCCAGCCTTGAGGACTTGCACGCTGCCAGAACTAAGACAAGAGCGTGCAAAATCCTCTCGGACCCTCCACATCCCGGTCAAGCTCTTCCAGCTCCTTCCCTCAGGTAGGCCCTCCCGAGCAATGCCAACTAGAACTAGCAGACATTCCAACAGCTTCTTCCCTCTTGCAATCAACTTCTTAAACACCTAACCGACAATTCCATTACAGCATGCTGGCAATTTTTTGACTTGAGTTCGTTGTCACATTTCTGTGTGGCCAATTATATATTACTCGTGCACTCACTGTAGTAGTCTCGCCACGCTGCACTATTTGCATATCTGTTGTTGACCAATACTGGCCACTCATGCCAGAGTAGCATCTGCTCCATTTGCACACTGATTGAGGAGTATCTGTAACATTTGCACAACCAACATTGCCCCAGATTATCGCACTACTCGTCACTTTAAACCGCATACACTCCTTGAAGTCTCAGCGCCCTTTGTACAATGGTCATTGCACCGGACTATTGCAATATTAGTCATTCGAACTGCTCTAAGTGCTAGAGGACTCTGCATCTTTTTGCACAATTGTTTTTTGTCAATGTCTTTATGTCTCCAAAGTGTTCTGTAAATTGACTGTCTGTTGTACTAGAGCGGCTCCAACTACCGGAGACAAATTCCTTGTGTGTTTTGGACATACTTGGCAAATAAAGATGATTATGATTATGATTCTTATTCTGAAGATTAGGAAACATCCTAAAGCGTTTTAACTAAAGCTGATTAGCAATCCCCGGTGTTAGAGTGAAAAGATCATTGGTCGAGCGGACCAGATACTACGAGTTGACGGTTATTAAACCACGGCATTCCCACACAGCTTTCACTCTGTCTTGGTGGGAAATTTTCAGATTTGTCAGAGCTGGAAACGCAGTCAGCGCAAGAATTTCAATATGAAACTGTGGAGTTGATTGTGCTATAAAAAGCGAATGTGTGGTCAGCTCTTCACACTGATAAACTATCTCAGTTTGAATCCGTTAGGCATTCGATTGTCCCTTTTTATACCAACACGAGGAGGCAAGAGTGTGCATGCATGTGCGCAAGTGAATTCCCAGGTGTGATTGTATATGCGAGAGTTCATCGACAGACGCAGTTGAACCCCGAACAAAGACTTGCGAGAAGTAAAGCCTCACCAGCTGCTGCTTTGTTCAAGCCCCAGGTGTCTCTTTTAACTCTCCCCTCGCAAGTGATTCCACTGCTCTCATCGCTCCCTCTCACCCGTTATATTTCACCCATAATCCCACGCCTCACTCAGCCCAAGCAGGAATGTTTAACATCCAAAGAAAGTCACATTTCAGACAAAGCGGATGTATAAAAAGCAGGATATTTATGGATCTGTCATGAAATTTGACAAGCTCATGTCCCTTGGCCCATGCTACAACCCTTTCAGCGAAAACTGTAAAAGTCACTGCTGGATTGCTGGAAATGGACCAGCGGTGGCTCATCTGTGGCACAATTCTGAACTTCTGCTCCCGTGTGGCCCAGTTCGGACATGGGTCACAAACATCCATTGGGGGAATCAAATGAAGCCTTTTTCAAAAGCTTGAACGATTGGATGTCTGACAATACAACTACACCGTAAATGGACAGATTGCGTCGGTTAATACAAGGCCAATATCAGCGCAATTCACTGCAACAAGCATGTCTACCTAAACAATGCACCAAAGTCAAAAAGCAAACACCCACTGCAGTATATCAAACTATCAGTGAAAGCGTACTCCTTTTAATATGGTAGGTGGTGCACAGCAGGCCAATTACTGTTAATTTAAGTTGTATTCGTTTATGTTCTTTATATGCAGCAGTCCAACGTAGCCTGAAATAAGATGTGAAAGGCCACCGTTTCCTATGAGCCGAATGAGAACAAGCAAAATGGAACATGAATGACGGAGAAGACGTGATTACTAGTGCAGCATGATAACACGAGAGGGTGTGTTCTCACATGGGCGCTAAGAAAGAAGGATGTGAGTCAATAATGGTAGCTGTTGAGACCTTAGGGCTCAAATTTAGTCCATGGAGACAAAGGGGAGTGTAGAGCGGGGGGGACGTGAAAACGAGAGTTTGTAAGAACTCGAGCCAAGTTATTTTCCACTTACAACACGTTGGTATTTTTTTTTTTTTTTGCAGAAAGTCCTCGGGTGTCATGGACTGGCGCTCATGTAACTGGAATTGTCTTTGATCAGTTGCCTCTATGGACCAGAGGCTATGAAACGAGCTTTTTGTTTGGTTTTTTTGACAGGCAATTTGGACATTAAACTTCCATAGGTTCGGCCATAATGCACAGCGGGCGGGTCTTAAAACATGTGTTTAAATAGCTCTAAAATAGTGTTGCTTACAATGACCCAGAAAGAAAACACATGTAGCTTTGATGGAGCAAGTATATATTAGTATTTCAAATTCATGATAAAGAGTTGTTCTCCCATGAACATACATTTTCAGCCACATTTCAATCCTACTTAAACTGCTGCAAACCTAAGCCATCCTATATTTAATCTTGAACATGTGTAGCCATTAGTCATTTGTGGAAGTTGTCTTTAAAGTTGCTCTTTCCGAGAGGATTTGAGTTGGAGCTGCAGTGCCAGATGTTTTTGCTTTAAACTGACATATATACTTATCTATTATTATTTTTAACTTTCCATTCATTTTCCATCTTCTTCAGCATCGTCTGAGGCTGCAGCGGCCGTAGCTCCAGTTCACTGAGGGAAGCGTCAATACCAATCTATTGCGGCCCATTGAAACAGCGCATGAGCCCCTCGCTTCGGAAACCGGGCCACAGGGCGGTATTCCAACATGGCAACTCCAAAAACGACAAATGCCTTGCCAAAGGAGCTTCGGGTAAATGTGATGGACTGGCCGAGCCTCTCTCCAGAACTAAACCCTATTGAGCATTTGTAAGGCATCCTCAAATGGAAGGCGGAGGAGCACAAGGTCTTTAAAATCCAGCGGCTCCGTGATGGCAACGTGGAAACCTGTGAAGCTCTACTGAACTCTGCGCCAAAGAAGGGGAAGGGTGGCGCTTCAAAATAATGTTGGCCACAGTGTAGACAATTTCTTACAGGGCTGAGCTCACTTTTGGTTCCAGCACTTTAGACATTAATGGCTGTGTGTTGAGGTATTACGGGACAGGAAGTAAATTTACACTGTTATATAAGTTGTACACTGAATACTTGTTGTTCCATAAAAATGAAGTAATAAATAATTTAGAAAAAAATTGATGGGTGATTTCCATTTTCCTATTCTGGGATTATTAGCTGTGAGTGTTTACAGTTTTCTCATTCAGGTATTTGGCTGCGGCATGTCTGCTGTAGCGCGTACTGCACAAGGTGAACGAGAGAGCGTGCGGGGCTCGGCGCTAGGGTGTGCACGCCACCGGCCGTCCTTGGCGGGACAATAGCGGGATTCTGCAAAGAGAACCCGTGGGAGGAAGGGTACAGTGGAGTCAATGAGTGAAGAGGCTCCCAGATACGTCAGCGCGAGGCCACAACGAGGGTGTAGGAGGACAAGTCCAGCAACTCAACAATGTGCAGGATGTCACACGGGCAGTTGTAGTCTAGGTGACATTTAAACATTTTGCCTACCGGTGCCAAAAGGACAAATAGAGCCTCAGTCAATCATCTGATGAGAAGTGATAATTTACCAGTAAAGATGAATGCTGATAAACACATTTTTAAAATGGAAATTAGATTTGGCAATCAGGAAGCCCAGTGGAGTTTGCATGTTGCTTGCTCGTCTGCCTCCCTCACTCGGGTCGTCCTGCGTGATGTTTGCATGTTGCCCCCGTGCTCGCGTCACAATTGTCTGGGTTCTTCGGCTTCCCTCCACATTCCGGAAACGCGCATGCCACGGGAGCTGTTGTTGCAGTTCTACACAGTGGTCATCAAATCAGTCCCGTGTTCTTCCATCACAGTCTGGTCTGGTGCTGCTACAAAAAAGGACAAACTCCGACTGCAACGGACAATCAAAACTGCTGAAAGGATTGTCGGTACCCCCCTACCCACTCTTGAGGACTTGCACGCTGCCAGAACTAAGACAAGATCGTGCAAAATCCTCTCGGACCCTCCACATCCCGGTCACCGGCTCTTCCGGCTCCTTCCCTCAGGTAGGCGCTACCGATCAATGCAAACTAAAACCAGCAGACATTCCAACAGCTTCTTCCCTCTTGCAATCAACTTCTTAAACACCTAACCTATAATTCCATTACAACATGCTGCCAATTGTTTCGTCTTGAGTTTGTTGTCACATTTCTGTGGGGCCAATTATACATTACTCATGCACTCACTGTAGTAGTCTCGCCACGCTGCACTATTTGCATATCTGTTGTTGATCAACACTGGCCACTCATGGCAGAGTAGCATCTGCTCCACTTGCACACTGATCTGCAACATTTGTACAATCAACATTGTCCCAGATTATCGCGCTACCTGTCACTTTAAACTGCATACACTCCTTGAAGTCTCGGCGCCCTTTGCACTATGTTCATTGCACCGGACTATTGCTATATTAGTCATTCAAACTGCTCCAAGTGCTCGAGGACTTGCATCTTTTTGCACAATTGTCAAAAAAAATAATAATAATAATTTGTACCGGTGACTGTTTTTCTCAATGTCTTTATGTCTCCAAAGTGTTCTCTGTCAATTGACTGTCTGTTGTCGTACTAGAGCGGCTCCAACTACCGGAGACACATTCCTTGTGTGGTTTTTTTTGGACATACTTGGCAAATAAAGATGATTCTGATTCTGATAATGGAATGTATTCTCATCATTATTTTTGCCACAAACCCATCAGGAAAATGACAAAACACAAATTTTCTAGCCTTACGTGAAAGTAGCGCTTCTCCACTGTCTTTGACTCGGACTGACTCGTCCACCGGGCAGCACGAAAGCTGCATGGTGGTCTGCAGTAGCTTGAGTTCTCCTCAGGTTTTAGTGGGGCACACTAAACCTTCGATTAACCTGTTGAGAAACATTTGTAAAGGAAACCGGAGGTATTCCAACTTGGAATCAAGCAATATATTTCCAAAGACGTTCCAGCTGCAGTGCCCGATGCTTACTGCTCATAAAGTATGATATATTGTTTCACATTATGAATATGAAAATGATGTGCCTTTAATTCAAGCACAGCTTTGCAGAGTATGGGCACACCGGGAACAAGTTACAAAGTCCTTGCAGGAATTTTCTGGAATTTATAGAGCTGTAAATTGATTATGACTCATACCAATTATTACTGCGTACGCATGCATGCACATGCACTGTAATAAGGATTAATTGCACACTTTCTGGCGGCACGGTGGACGACTGGTTAGAGCGTCAGCCTCACAGTTCTAAGGTGCGGGGTTCAATCCCCGTCCCCGCCTGTGTGGAGTTTGCATGTTCTCCCCGTGCCTGCGTGGGTTTTCTCCGGGCACTCCGGTTTCCTCCCACATCCCAAAAACATGCATTAATTGGAGACTCTAAATTGCCCGTAGGCGTGACTGTGAGTGCGAATGGTTGTTTGTTTCTATGTGCCCTGCGATTGGCTGGCAACCAGTTCAGGGCGTACCCCGCCTCCTGCCCGATGACAGCTGGGATAGGCTCCAGCGCGCCCGCGACCCTAGTGAGGAGAAGCGGCTCAGAAAATGGATGGATGGATGCACATTTTCTGGAACAAGCACTATTGCAAATAGTTCTGATGTCTGCATTAATGTTTTGTTTTGTTTTTTTATGTTTTCAGATGAACTAATTGTGGTCAAATGATGAACTTTTTTTGTTTTTTTTGTTTCTCAAAACCTCAACTAGCTTAAGGTTAAAAAAAAAGAAAGAAAATGTGCGCACGTCTATCGCTGACGCGGTCTCGCTGCCACAAAGTGTGAAATCTGAGCATTTTCAGCCTGCCCGCCCCCCCCCTCAGCATTTCTCACCCCGAAACAACCTCGGAGTCGAGAGCGAGGGCAAAGTCCGCCGTCTGGGGGTTTCCGCTTTCAGCCCCGGTCGCGATAACAAGGGCCTAGGCAAACCTGACAGAGACACGAGCTTGGGCCCACACAGCCACATTAGGCAAATGCTCTCTCAGGTTTGAACTTAACATTCTTGACCATAAAGTAAGAGAGAGAGAGAGAGAGAGAGAGAGACCCCTCTCAAGTTAGTTTGCACCCAATAAAGTGTTCTCATTAACACCAAAACAGCGTCCACATATCAAGTGAGATTGAAGGAATTCTTCACTCTCAAGGGGTGCAACTGACACACAATCCTTCCTTTCTCTCGTTTTTCTATCTGTCAGAGAAAAGGGGCGGGATGACTGCCTGCTCTGTCAGCGCCGAGGGCTCTGACAGCGATACGGTTCGGGTCAAAGAGAAGCCGTGCGACGCGGCGACGCTTGGAAGCAACAGAGAGGAGACGGAAAAAGAAAGATGCAAAAACGAGAAAGAAATGTCACTGTTGTGTACAGCACAGCCTCGAGGCTCAAAAATGAATGCCGGGTGTGGCTGATGTCAGAGATTGCATCGCTTTCCGTTTCCTATTTGCCGTCAACGAGTTTGCTGCTCTGCTTGTGTTTTCGCGTCGTACAGTGCACTCGCAAACTCGCTGAAAATCCTAGCAGTCACTGCATGCACATGTAAAAATGGCGCAGGAGACACCATCATTTTCCTGCCCTTTGATTTCCTCTCTGCTCGGAAGGAATGGAGAGCAAGCTGAAACCGGTTTCCATAAATATAAACATGCCACCGAAGCAATGCATTAATATTGAAATCAGCACCATTGTTTATGTAATTGATGTGTGGTGTAAATGGGAAGGTGGGAATGGGATAATTGTTGGGCGTTAAAACATATCATGAAAAATGTTTTCATTGGTTTTGGGCAATCACTTTCCTTTCTGTTAGCTAGATTAGCTTTTTACAAATGTGTGTGTGCGGTTTTTTTTTTTGGGTGTGTGATTTTTACTTTTGTAAATGTGCATTTTACTCAATGACTTAATTTGTAATGTTGTTTTCACGCACAGTTTTAAAAAGTGTTTTGCATTTTTGGACATTTGGACATTTTGGACGTTTTGTTGATACTTCTCGCCACTGCATTTCCCCCGCTCCTTGTGGCCGCACATTGGAGGGGTCGGCACTAGGACCTGCAGTGAGGATCACCAGGAGGGAGGGAGCAGTATTGGGACTCCTGTTACTAAAGTTTTAGAACAATCCATTTTCCAAAGAGTGTGGGAGAGAGAGACACACACACACACACACACACACACATACATACATACACACACACATACATACACACACACACACACACACACACACACACACTCACACACACACACACACACACACAAGTGAATGGCCCCAGACCTGGATGCACAGCTTTAAAATCAGGAGCAGGATCTGACTTTTGGATGATTTTGGGAGGAGAGTGTGGTGGAATATAACAATAACTTTCACTGGAAGTTTTCGCTTACTTGGGAGAGAAGGACAAGGAGCACTCGCAGAGTGGTGAGTTTTCCATTTAAATTTAAGCATGTGTGGTGTGAATATTGAAGAGTCAAAAGCCAAAGCAGAGTTGACTTTACACCTGTTATTGAGCGAAAGTGGAGACTCCGAGTGGACATTGAGGCCAGCACGAACCTTCCGCTGATGGGGGGGGATAATAACAATCTCACCTCAAACACATGAAGCATACTAATTACTTAGTAACTCGTAAAAATTGGGCAGGCTGATGAATTTCAAGTTTGCTGGAATTCCAAATTAGGACAACTAGAGTGGAAATGGACAAAATAGAGAGTGGTTACGAGAGGACTGGGAGAAAAGTGGCTTCTCCAAACTTCAATTGGAGGCAGCTTAGTGTTCCGAAACCCCCCTGAGACATCAGGTTACCTTCTTTCTCTCACCCCTATTTTCTATCTGTCTGTCTGTCTCTCCCCCTCTCTTTCTATCGCTCCGCGTCTCTGCTCATGTTACAAAACCCTGGAAGGGCTCGCAGATTGTGATGAGCTCCGATGTCCGATCCCAAATACGCTGTAGTGGTTCCCCCCTCGCGCTTGTCAGGGTGGGGCCAAGCTGCAGAAATTGTGCCCACCGTCATTGTTTATACCCTGACAGGTAGATTGTACGTATGTGTTCCTATCTGCCCGTATCCAAGCGCGTGTGCGGAAGCGAGACCTCACGACTGCCACTCGTACCAGGGAATTCCTTTTTGGCTTTGACAGGAGAGGAATGTCACTCGGGACCCAAATTTACTTCACATCCTCAAACTAAAAGCCTCCTCCAACCACTCCTGACCTGTTTAATATATTTTAAGAAGTAAGGAGCAAATTCACTTTTTTTTAAAAAGGTAAATTAGGGTTACATAGTTAGTTAGTTATGTTGAATAAGGACACGTATCCAAAACTTACACCAAGTCATAAGTGCAGGAAGAGAAAATGAAAAAAAGGTTTTGTTTCTCTTCTTTTTAATGAGTTGCCAGCGGAAGCGGAAAGTGAAAGTTGCTGTAGATTTTATGGTTACTGTACATGACTTCTCAGCCTACTGACATCCAGAGCTCCTGGACCTGGTCCACAGATTGTGTTTGCACACAAAAACTCAAAGCAAAAAAAACATAGGCAAATGGTTGGCACAATTGATCATATTTTTTTTTTACTTCCAACTTTGTGGGAGCAGTTTGGGGAAGGCCACTGTCAAAGTCCACAAAGCCATCATTGCATGAGTTTGGTGTGGAAAAATCTGAAAAAGACCTGACCTCAAACCAATCGAAACGACCTTTAGAGAGAGCTAGCCACACCTTCTCGCCCAACATAAGTGACACACTCTGAAATCTTGTTAAAGTCTACAGTTTACAGCTGCAAAGGGGGACTGACTCGTTCATTGCAGTTGTATATCAGGTCTGGTTTTCCGTGAGACATGCAGCAAAAATATACAGTTGAGTGTGATGTGAATTCCGTGTGATGTGAATTCCCAGTAAAAATAAAAAATAAAATATTTGGGATGCACGATAACTATTTTTTAGACTGTTGACTGCTAACTTGCTGCTTCTCCAAACCGATACTAATACCGATAACTGATATCATTTTTTAATGGCTTTTATCAAGGGTCTTTAATAAGTCCCAAACCAGAGATCCCCAAACTGATGGAAAGCTGGATCGGGGACCCCCAATTTATGTATATTGTATTGAATTGTGTTTTAGATTAAATTGGTCCAATTATAGAATGCCCTTTTATTGTCACTATACACAGGTATAATGAGATTGATATGATATGATATGTATAAATGGATGTGTAAATACAAACAACTTCTTATTGTGTCATCAATACTACTTTTTTATTTTAAACAAAATAAGAAAGAGCAATCATTCATGTTAATGTTGAAGACATTTCAATTTGTGGCTGGGCGGAGCGTGTTGCTGCCGAGCGAAGCCGCCTGACCCGCGTCATTAGCTGATGCGCGCTCGAGCTAGCCCCGTCGATCGTGGGGGGGGGGGGGCGTTACGTGTTTTGATGTTAATTCCATTTGTAGATGATCTAATTCATTGTCCAGTGAGCGAACGTTGCAGAGGAAGATGGATAGGAGTGGCGTTATGCAGCGGTTAGCTTTTATATTAGCTGTTAGCCCACCGCGACAACCGTGCCTCCGCATGCGGCCGAACCGACGGCCGCCGGGTCTTGCCGAGAGCAGCGCCCCAAAGGACGTGAACGGTCACGAGCGTCGCAGTTCCGAACTCAAAGTCACTGGATGATCGTAATTTCAGCAAGCCCTGGCGATCATATTCTAATTTAGTGCTGATGTCGACTATTTTTGATGTCGTTGGTGAAACATTGGGGTCAAGATATCCATAACCAAAATATCCTACCTGTTATATTGCACATGGAATAGCTTACTTTTTCGTCAATATTTGTATATTGATATATATCACTTTAGGTCGATTCTTCAAAGCTCTGCTGCAGTAAACACAAACACAAATTGGTGGCTGAATGGAAGACAGATGAACAGTTTTCCAGTGCAGACAAAGATGTCTATGATTATTCATGACCATCTTAGGTTTCCTTTGAAGCTGAATTGCAGTTTTTCCTATGCTTGCATGCGACAGGGGTGGAAGGCTCGTGTATAGAGAGAAAACAAGTTTTGGATTTTTCACATGAATGCTATCAGTCAGATACCAACTGAGAGGCTTCGGAGGAGGGCCATGTGTCTGCCAATTTTAAAACGCAGAGTCACCGAATGACTTTTGAGCAGCCAGCGTGGAGGTGATTGCCGCTCAGCGAGCGTAGGTGTGCACGTGATCGTGATTGGTTGTCAGTCTGAACGTTTTCCGGTATTCCTGGTCACCCTGAACAGGATGAGGGCTAGGAAATGGATGGATGGATGGATGGACAGTGTCATTAAATGAAAGGCTTATACAATATAGAGTGCTCCGCAGAACAAACTTTACTCAGTACACTATGCATAAAATGGGCTTCGCTCCATCTAATATATGCGTGCAATGCACCAGAAATACCCCCAAACACCTATTTTCGTGCTATATGGAAATGTACACCAATTCAATGCTTTTGGTCTTCGGTTACACAAAAACTCTCGTATATTTTAAACTGCAGGATTCCACTTTCCCGAAGATTGTGCATACTTGGCGACCTCCCTAACAAATACTCACCATCATTACTTGTCGTGTTAGCTACTGCGAAGAAAACAATTCCATTAAACTGGAAAAACAAACAAGCTATTAACACCAATCAGTGGCTAAAAAAAAAGTGGCTAAATATTGCGTTAGAAAAAATATCAGATGCACATGCTAAATCTAGACTCTTGATTCCTTTGCCTGAGTAGGGTGCCATCTGACAATAGCAAGACTATTTTCACAAGTGTGAAAGTAAACATTCATTCATTCATTCATCTACCGTTCCGCTTATCCTCACTCGGGTCGCGGGCGTGCCGGAGCCTATCCCAGCAATCTTCAGGCGAGACGCGGGGTACACCCTGAACTGGTCGCCAGCCAATCGCAGGGCACACAGAAACAAACAACCATTCGCACTCACATTCACACCGACGGACAATTTAGTGTCTTCAATTAACCTACCGTGCATGTTTTTTGGGATGTGGGAGGAAACCGGTGTACCCTGAGAAAACCCACACAGGCACGGGAAGAACATGCAAACTCCACACAGGCGGGTCCGGGATTTGAACTCCGGTCCTCAGGACTATGAGGCGGATGTGCTAACCAGTCGCCCACCGTGCCGCCATGATTTATAATTTATCTTTTATACAAATCACCTGTTACAACTATCCTAACAACCCGTCCTTAGCGTTAAACCCATCTTGACAAAGTTCAGGATGTGTTCAAGTAAATTTCCAAAGTGCCTGTGTGATTTTTCAAGAGTGCTGACAGCTTAAACCACTGTGTTATTTCAGGCAGACGCTCTGCCCTCACTGTTTCCGTAACAGCCGCACTGGCTACCAAAACAACATCTCGTGTGTTAATTGCCCCAAGCTTTCTGGAGAAACCGTCCAGTCTGCGGCATTTTAATGCATTCCAACTCATTTTTAAGAGCATTTTGATGAGGCAATAAAAATGTTCACAAACAATTTGCAACCAAACAATTCATATTTGGATGGAACAAACAAGACAAGAAGAAATATTTACGATCGAAAGCAACAGTTCGCAAACCTTTTACACCAAATTCTAGCTAAAAAAAAAAAAAATGCTTTTGTTAGCCACATTAACATGCAGTTTGAACAGTAACAGTATGTTTAAATGTAGGAAACACACACATAAAAGTCCTGAAAAACACTTCTGAACGATTAAATGCAAATGTATTGGACTTAAAGAAAAGTCAATTTGACACATCACAGAAAATAGTCCCGTTAACAAGCCGGGAATTGAATAAATGAATAAAAGTATAGCAAAGCATGTCATATCAGACTTAAAAATGGTGAAGAATCGAGACATTCTTTCAGCTTCCATACGCGATGAACGTTTCGCTGAATGCTCTGAAAACCCCGACTCCCCGGAACTTTCAGCTATCAATCAAATACGGGCCTTCTCTGAGGCCGCACGTGGGGGCAGATGACAGAGACACTGTAGCCTAAATAACACAAAACACATTACACTTCAGGGACGATGTATTTTGGGCATAGTTTGATGGCTAACTGCACACTATGCTTGAAGAACGAGGCCAAGTTACTATGACTAAGGAAGTGGTGATTCGGCCCGAATGGCCACTGCATGGAATGAGGGCGCTTGGTGTTTATATAGTTAGCGGTGGCGGGCCAACTCATGCTCTTGCTCGGTGACGTCAGCGCGACCCAGTTTTAGCCACGCCCCCAAAAATCAAGACAACTGAGATGATGAATAGTAGTGTGAAGCTATAGCTCAACAATTCAGCAGTTTATTGTTCTCAGTCTTTGCACGTTTTCAACAATTCAAAATTATGTATTTCGAAACAAAACACGATTATGACTTTTGCGGGTCTTTAGATACAACTGAATTGTACCTGCTCCAGCTCGCACATTACCCTAGTGGGGAGGGCTAGCATGTATTTTTTTTAATATATCTTTTTTGTTCATTATAGCCTAGCACAACTCGATCCACCAATCTCTTTCGTTTTCTCCTTTTTGTATTGTCTTAGATTGTTGGTTTGTTTAATTGTTTTGTAATTGCCCCATGTCCCATACTGTTTCATGTTTGTCTGATTGTCCTGTCGAATGTGCATCACTGTTCGTTTAAAAAAAAAAAAGTGTGAGTGGGCTCAGAACATCTGGTGTAAAGTGAACCAGCTGAGTTGTTTGGTCTGGGCTCAGCGGGGAGGTGAAAGGTCAGAGTTCAAACTCAGGGTTACGATAGTTGTTGGTGGAGGAAAACTGAGAACTGGAGGTCACTGGAGCTCAGGATTGCGAAGCATGTGGCGAAGGATCCAGCGCAAGGTGCATGACATCAGCTGACAGTTACCACACACAATCGTTTGTGTCATTGCCTCCTTTATACACAGAACAAACAAATTATAATAACATTATGTTGTTTTGATCTGATAGTAGTTTACAAATTAATACAAAGGACTTTATGAATTTTTTTTCTTTCTCTGCCATTTGTCCTTTCTTTTTTCTCGATCTGTGCAATGCATTATGGGATATATTGCTTTTCTAGTGACCATCACTACTTATCAAGATGCATTATGGGTTACATTGAAGGCACTATATAGAGGATAATGGTTATTTGATAACCTATACACTACTTTACTATGCAGCCATATGGGGGGCACTAGCCAGTGCAAACTGTAGGCCGGTCCCAAGCAGAGGGTTGCGTCAGGAAGGGCTTCCGGCTTAAAACTTTGCCAAACAAATATGAGCGTTCATCCAAAGAATTCCGTACCAGATCGGTCGTGTCCCGGGTTAACAAAGTCCGCCACCGGCGCCGTCAACCTGCAGGGCGCCGGTGGAAATGTAGCTACTGTGGGTCGAAGTCGAAGAAGAAGAGGTGCAAAGCGGGTTCTTCAGCAGAAAGAGAAGAGGAAAGCACACAGCCTAGAACTGAATGTGGGGACTTTGAATGTCGGGACTATGACAGGAAAATCTCTGGAGTTGGTTGACATGATGATTAGGAGAAAGGTTGATATATTGTGTGTCCAGGAGACCAGGTGGAAAGGCAGTAAGGCTAGAAGTTTACGGGCAGGGTTTAAATTATTTTACCGTGGTGTAGATGGGAAGAGAAATGGAGTCGGGGTTATTTTAAAAGAAGAGTTGGCTAAGAATGTCTTGGAGGTGAAAAGAGTATCAGATCGAGTGATGAGGCTGAAACTTGAAATTGAGGGTGTTATCTATAATGTGATTAGTGGCTATGCCCCACAGGTAGGATGTGACCTAGAGGTGAAAGAGAAATTTTGGAAGGAGCTAGACGAAGAAGTTCTGAGCATCCCAGACAGAGAACGAGTCGTGATTGGTGCAGTGCAGATTGTAATGGACATGTTGGTGAAGGAAATAGGTGTGATGAAGAAGTGATCGGTAAGTACGGCATCCAGGAAATGAACTTGTTAGGAACAGATGGTGGTAATCTTTGCAAAAAGGATGCAAATGGAACACTTTTTTCCAGAAGAGGCAGGAACATAGGGTGACCTACAAGAGCGGAGGTAGAAGTACCCAGGTAGATTACATCTTGTGCAGACGATGTAATCTGAAGGAGGTTACCGACTGTAAGGTAGTGGTAGGGGAGAGTGTGGCTAGGCAGCATAGGATGGTGGTGTGTAAGATGACACTGGTGGTGGGGAGGAAGATTAGGAAGACAAAGGCAGAGCAGAGAACCATGTGGTGGAAGTTGAGACAGGACGAGTGTTGTGTAGCTTTTCAGGAAGAGGTGAAACAGGCTCTTGGTGAACAGGAGAAGGTTCCAGAAGACTGGACCACTGCAGCCAAGGTGATCAAAGAGGCAGGCAGAGAGTACTTAGTGTATCTTCTGGCAGGAAAGGTGGAACCTCACAGTACAGGAAATCATACAAGGAAAAAGGTTAGCTAAGAAGAAGTGGGACACTGAGAGGACCGAGGAGAGGCAAAAGGAATTAATTGAGATGTGACATAGGGCAAAGTTAGAGGTGGCAAAGGCCAAACAAGAGGCATATGATGACATGTATGCCAGGTTGGACACTAAAGAAGGAGAAAATTATCTATGCAAGTTGGCCAGACAGTGGGATAGAGATGGGATGGATGTGGAGCAGGTTAGGCTGATTAAGGATAGAGATGGAAATATGTTGACTAGTGCCAGTTGTGTGCTGGATAGATGGAAAGAATACTTTGAGGAGTTGATGAATGAGGAAAATGTGAAAGAAGGGAGAGCAGAAGAGGCAAGTGTGTTGGACCAAGAAGTGGCAATGATTAGTAAGGGGGAAGTCAGAAAGGCATTAAAGAGGATGAAAAATGGAAAGGCGGTTGGTCCTGATGACATTCCTGTGGAGGTTTGGAAGCATCTAGGAGAGGTGGCTGTGGACTTTTTGACCAGCTTGTTCAATAGAATTCTCGTGCGTGAGAAGATGCCTGAGGAATGGAGGAAAATTGTGCTGGTGCCCATTTTTAAGAACAAGGGTGATGTGCAGAGCTGTGGGAACATTAGAGGAATAAAGTTGATGAGCCACACAATGAAGTTGTGGGAAAGAGTCGTGGAGGCTAGACTCAGGACAGAAGTGAGTATTTGTGAACTACAGTATGGTTTCATGCCTAGAAAGAGTACCACAGATGCATTATTTGCCTTGAGGATGTTGACGGAAAAGTACAGAGAAGGTCAGAAGGAGCTACATTGTGTCTTTGTAGATCTAGAGAAAGCCTATGACAGAGTACCCAGAGAGTAATTGTGGTACTGCATGCGGAGGTCTGAAGTGGCAGAGAAGTATGTTAGAATAATACAGGACATGTACGAGGGCAGCAGAAAAGTGGTGAGGTGTGCGGTAGGTGTGACAGATTAATTTAAGGTGGACGTGGGACTGCATCAGGGATTAACCCTGAGCCCCTTCCTGTTTGCAGTGGTGATGGATAGGCTGACAGATGAGGTTAGACTGGAATCCCTGTGGACCATGATGTTTGTAGATGACATTGTGATCTACAGTGAAAGCAGGGAGCAGGTGGAGGAACAGTTAGAAAGATGCAGGTATGCACTGGAAAGCAGAGGAATGAAGATTTGCCAAAGTAAAACAGAATATATGTGCATGAATGAGAGGGGGGTGGGGCAAGAGTGAGGCTACAGCGAGAAGAGATAGCAAGGGTGGAGGACTTCAAATACTTGGAGTCAACCGTCCAGAGCAATGGTGAGTGTGGTCAGGAAGTGAAGAAACGGGTCCAAGCAGGTTGGAACGGGTGGAGGAATGTGTCAGGTGTGTTATGTGACAGAAGAGTCTCTGCTAGGATGAAGGACAAAGTTTATAAAACAGTGGTGATGATGTACGGATTAGAGACAGTGGCACTGAAGAGAAAACAGGAAGCAGAGCTGGAGGTGGCGGAAATGAAGATGTTGAGGTTCGCTCTCGGAGTGACCAGGTTGGATAAAATTAGAAATGAGCTCATCAGAGGGACAGCCAAGGTTTGATCTTTTGGAGACAAAGTTAGAGAGAGCAGACTTCGATGGTCTGGACACGTCCAGAGGAGAAATAGTGAGTATATTGGTAGAAGGATGATGAGGATGGAGCTGCCAGGCAAGAGAGCTAGAGGAAGACCAAAGAGAAGGTTGATGGATGTCGTTGGGGAAGACATGATGGCAGTTGGTGTTCGTGAGGAGGATGCAGGAGATAGGCTAACATGGAAAAGGATGAAGCGCTGTGGCCACCCCTAAAGGGACAAGCCCAAAGGAAAAGAAGAAGATACACTACTTCACTATATATTTGAACAGGACTATAAAATGGCAAATTCACTCACTATACAGTGTACGGCACTATATAGTCTGTCGGGAGTGATTCCGAACACAGCCGTAGTACTGCAGATGTCGTGTTGGAACCAAGAAAGTATGCAAACAGCAAAAACAGAACAAGCTGGGGATCGTGCAGCAACAAAACAACAGCTGGCTCGAACTGACCGTACACAATGAACCGATTTTAAAAAAAAAGAAGTCCAAAGCAAACCCAGGAGAACTAAATAGACTCAGATTAATTGACATAATGGGGCACAACTGAAAAGAATGCGACGGGACGGAAGGAGCTGAGCAATTAGGTCATGAAGAGAAAGAAATGACACATAGGTGAAGCTGATGCATAAACCATCTGCACAGACAGAAAAACAAATATTCAAAGTCAAAATTGTAAACTTAGCAATTAAGTCCACCAAGAGAAAAGCCCAATGCAACCATGATTGTTTAGATCGAGCACATTAAATCACAATGGAACAGAATTATTTGATCCCGTGTTTTAACCATATTGACGAGCTTTTCGGCCCACAATGTTTGGAATCTGCACTACTATAATATATGTATAAAGCAGTATTGTGACAGCATGCCTTCGTATTCAAGAGAACTGACAGCTTCAACAGGTGCTTCGTCAAAAGAGATACATTTGCCTGTTTGTGCATGTTTCTAATTCCATGTATTCACGTATGTATGTTAATGTGTCCTCTGCAATTAAAATGTGCAGACGGGTCTGCTGATTGCACAGGCAGCGTTGACGTTGACAAGTGGCTAATCGATGTGGAAATTAGCCGGCCGTTATTCCAGCTCACAAAACATAGTAGTGCTCTTAATGTGTTGGTTTAGTGCTGCTGTTATGTTCTCAATCTTCTTGGCTGAAGTTGTGTTGACATAGCTTCACTTTCATACCGTATCACCTTTTGCTTGTTGGAACATGAAACTGACTTGCTACGACTGACAGTGCATGCGTTATTATTATTATTATTATTTGTACCTTTTCACTTCAAGTAATATAACATGGATAATGTAGAATAAACCTTCTTTTTGGTAACATTTACCAATTACATCAAATTATATTAGTCAGCAAAGTCTCATTCATTTACATATAAAGGCAGTAATCCATTGTCGTCAGAAGAAAAGTGATTCACGAGGACTGTGGTCTGTACAAGTCTGTGACAAATGAGTATATTCGAATATGTATGTTTGTTTGTGTTGGATACGCATCAGACACATACACACGCCTTAGCCCCAAGTCAACATGCGAAGCCGCTTATTACGCCCTCATTCGGATTATGTCCATGTGGCACACTACGTTCGACGATGAGTCATAATTAGACTCGTACAGAACAGCAAATTAGTAAAGGGTAGTCTCTTACAGAAGGGAGGATGTGATTTTCTGATTCTACTTGCTTTCATGAGTTTCAATGAGGAAGTCATTTTTGTCAGGCGTATCCTAGGCGACGTCTGCTCCCACATCAGTAAATATTAAACCATATGCGCGTTCGCTGCAGGTCATACTGGGAGCTTTATGTCTTTTGGCCGTAGATCTGCTCACACGGCGAACGTGGCATGCCGCGAACAGATGGAGTGCGGGCCTGGGAGGTCCCACGCAGACAGGTGGTTGGCATCAGCTGGAGGGGGAGCGAGACGCAGCGACGGTTTGGGGGCCGAGGGGGAGATTTGGATGCAGCGGCGTGGACGCAGGCGGGAAGAGTTGACAGAACGATGTGGAGACCACACAGAATTGAAAATGGCCTGGTTATGTCTTCAAGAGGCAGAGGGAGACTGCAGTCGAAAATAACAAACTCACGACAAAAGACGAAAGTCATTACGAGGTCGTCTGTTCCGGTACTGCACTGTTTTGTACATCCTTCGTCAAAGTCAAGTAGTGGTGCTCGTTGTACAAATTTTGAGTTCAAGGAAGCCAAAAGGAATACTTTTATCATGTTTTGACTCCGCAATTGCCAGTTTGTTTGTGTTTCTACGTAGACGTAGGTGGGTGCCGTGATTGGGTATAAAATGATCTTCCCTGAATTGCTCAGTCATTCACGAGCAAAGATGGGGCAAGGTTCACCTCTTTGTCAACAAGTGCGTGAGAAAATAATCTAACAGTTTAAGGACAATGTTCCGCAACGTACAATTGCAAGGAATTTAGGGATTTCATCATCTACGGTCCATAATATCATCAAAAGGTTCCGAGAATCTGGAGAAATCACTGCAAGTAAGCGGCAAGGCCGAAAAACAACATTGAATGCCCGTGACCTTCGATCCCTGAGGCGGCACTGCTTCAAAAACCGACATCAATATCACCACATGGGCTCAGGAACACTTCAGAAAACCAATGTCAGTAAATACAGTTTGGCACAACATCCGTAAGTGCAACTTGAAGCTCTACTATGCAAAGCAAAAGCCATTTATCAACAACACCCAGCTGTGTTAGTGCCACTGGCATGGGTAACTTGCACATCTGTGAAGGCACCATTAATGCTGAAAGGTGCATACAGTTTTTGGAGAAACATATGCTGCCATCCAAGCAATGCCGTTTTCATGGACATCCTTGCTTATTTCAGCAAGACATTGCCAAGCCACATTCTGCACGTGTTACAACAGCGTGGCTTCGTAGTTATCGAGTGCGGGTACTAGACTGGCCTGCCTGCAGTCCAGACCTGTCTCCCATTGAAAATGTGTGGCACATTATGAAGCGTAAAATACGACAACGGAGACCCCGGACTGTTGAACAGCTGAAGCTGTACATCGAGCAAGAACGGGGAAGAATTCCACATACAAAGCTTCAACAATTAGTGTCCTCAGTTCCCAAACGTTTATTGAATGTTGTTAAAAGAAAAGGTGATGTAACACAGTGGTAAACATGACCCTGTCCCAGCTTTTTTGGAACGTGTTGCAGCCATACAATTCTAAGTTAATAATTATTTGCTAAAAACAATAAAGTTGATCAGTCTGAACATTAAATATCTTGTCATTGTAGTGTTTTCAATTAAATATAGCTCGAACATGATTTGCAAATCATTGTATTCTGTTTTTATTTATGTTTAATACAACGTCCCAACTTCATTGGAATTGGGGTTGTACTTACATTTGAGTACTTGCTGATACCAAGTAGCTATCCTTGAAAACGCCATTACGTCTTCCAGCTGTGATGACATTTTTTTATTTTATTCCACTGTTGTTCCAAAACACAAACCTCTCTTGAACATAGAATGTTTCACTCTTTTCATGCACTTTTTAAGGCAACACTACCAGAATAATGAATCATTAACCCAGAAAGGAATCATTACAACTACGATTGTATAGTGTGTATTAACTACAGAATTTCGATATAAGCAGAATACACACGTGCTTGCCGCTCCGAGGAGTTGGTTCCCTTTTTGCAGAGCATTATTTGCAGTGGCCTAAAAGTGTTGCCATAACCCAGTGCTAACAAAACATGAGCCGTGTCACCATGGCAATTACATTAGAGACGCTTTTGTTCGCATTCCATGTCAGTGTCAAGATGCATTTCACGTTTGCAATGTCCATGGGGATGGGAACACAGGGTAAATTCATAACATCCTATCAACCTGTTGCATACTTTTCATAAGGAACCAACTGAAGAGAAAAAACATGCAAACTTAATAATCAACCCTGTGATGCTCATTTAATGTGCTGTTTTTTGTTTTGTTTTTCCTATTTGATGTGTGAGCCATGCAAGGCAAAGGATTCTGCATGGTCTTCTCCCCCCTCCAGTACAGTACACAGTACAGTGCAGTATCTTGTAGTAAGATTCTGCTACATGTTTCATAGTGCAAAAAAAAATTTGTTCACTTCAGGGGCATTGCGAAGCATTCTTCAAAACGTAATTATCTTCTGGAATGGTTAATGGTTAATTTACGTATATGCTGACTGCTCAGTGCATTTAACTCCTTGACACAGTAGGGAATATTCAAAGAAAGCCATGCATGCATACATACCCTAATGTGTGACGAATAGCACACATAATTCAGGTCTATGCATGGGCCCACACCCGTGCTCCCGGCATCGGATGTCAGCACAACATAAGTCAGGCGTCATGGAAAAATGACGTGTCCCCAAGTCTGAGATTTGGCTCAATGGAATGGTGGAAGGAGGAGATCTGGGATTCGTTGTTTTACCTAGCAATTAGTTTATTTTGCGTTCCCTCAAAAACTGGGAAAAGACAATTCAAAAGGATCCCACAAAAAAGGACCACATGAAAGAGAGAAAAACAACCACTACTTTCAAATGCACTTCAAGGTCAACCCTACACCTGATTACAGCATCGAGTGAAGGGCTCTTCCGAAAGCAAAAAAAATCACCGTCAAAAATCAATTATCCAAACCAATGACAACAAGCATGTGTAACGTTCATATATATTGACCAAAAAAAACATGTTTGAACCACTTTGACAGTATCCCAACATGAACATACAGCAAATGTATCATGACAAGCTAAGTAAAACACAAAATTAGCACCAAGGAAGACTACAAATCCCAAAACTCCTTTCACCATTAAGCCAATTCTCATAATGTCCCTCAACATTAAAGTTCCTGGAAAGTGAAACTCAGCGTCTTATGAATTTGACACACCACAGAGGAGAGCGTTAAGAACCCTGCCAAATTTGAATGATTAAAAAAAAAAAATTGAATGAAAAAGTATTTTTCTTAAAAAGGTAAAGAAAAAAAAGGCTTCAAACTCATGAAAAGTCAAGACATAGTCACCACTCTCACTCTCCGCTGAATGTGTGAAACCAAGCCTCGCTGGAAATTTACGCAACTTTGTCAAGAAACGTACTCATGCTTGCACATCTCTGCATGTTTGAGAAAAAAAAAAATCAGCTTCAAGCCTCTGGTGGCTGGAGTATATCCAATCGGGTCGTTGCGGGGCTTTTACGCGCTACAACGAGAGGCCGCCAGCTAGCTCGCGAGCTAACAGGCTTCTGGGCCCGTCCGCAGCGTCATCTCCTCGCTAAGGTGTTGAAATAACGACACCGAGAATTGTGGCATCCAGGGAAGATGTATATTCGGGGTGTAGGCATAGCTAGCTGGCTAACTCGACCTTGTCGTGGTAGAAGTTATATAGTGGCGGAGGGGCGACTCACGCCGGACGCCCGAGTGCGTCACTTGGCGGCGTTTTAACCACGCCAAAAATGGTGAAAAATCCCCTTTTAGAGGGTATTTAATGTTGCAAATTCTAAAAGACTGATTCAAAGCAATGCAAGTATGAGCTCATAAAGAGCAACAAGTCACGGAGTGAGTCGTTTGAGATCTTTTTCTAAAACGTTTGCTTCCTGTAATGCGATTCCGACTGATATGGCTTTTCCTCTGGCCAGGAAGATTCGCAACACCAAAGATGTGTTGCTCATATAGAAATGAGAGAGGGTTTGCTCTGCAGGATTCCCTTGCAGTCAACATGCAACATGTGCTGCAACAGCTTTTGGTGCAGTGGGCTTTGCTGACAGGTGGAACAAAGATTTTGTTGTTAAACTAAATGAAACTCCATGTGTCCCTTAGTGCTACATCTCCTCCTATGTCCTTGTTCTCAAATGTTCCTTTATTTGTCCGTTGCCCACCCTCATATTGCTTGTTGCCTCTCCCCATCCCTTGATATTTCGGACTCATTCCTCTCCCTCCCGACCTCGTCTTCATCGTTGCTCAGAGATCTCAGGTTCTCATCATCAGCGAAAGGGAATCATAAGTAGAGCTTTGCCAACAGATTTAACACTTGTCAAGAGCGGATTGCTCGATGTCGAGGTCATAATAAAACACAGGTCTGGAAAACACGTAAGGCATTGTGTCCATCCGAGCTCCGAGGCCTCCCACGTCTGCCGCTCGAGCACTGGGAGAGTCATCAGGAAGTGGGCTCGGCTTGGCTCTCGCCAGCGAAGATGGAGCAGAGAAGACCTCATTAGCACCGTCATGCTGCTTTGAGTGTGGTTTGGCTTCACTGCCAGACTAACCTCTCATGGCTGGATTCTCACTCACTCACTGTGTTCCAAAACAGAAGTCAACTTGATTATGGGGGACCTAAAATGAGTTGCCTGTTACAACATCTTAAGCCAACATGTCAGAGATCACTTTCATTGATGTGTCATTGCTCTCCCAATGTGATCATTTCAAAGTCAGACATTTGTGGCCACAAATTGAAGACTTTTTCTTTTGGTTTTTTGTAACCAAAGAAAGCCTGCTATTCCACTTGATAACCATTATTCCACCGTAAGGAAAATGTAAAAGAGATAAGGGCACAGCCACAAATGTATCAATCCAAAGAAATGTGCTTTGTATTTTCCGACACCCGCTGGGGAAGATACAAAACCTGACCAGAGCATTAAAATACATAAATGTAAGGAAGTAAATGTGAGTTGTGGACCGAGAATTACAGATTAAAAGAACAAGACACCATGGCTGTCAAATGATGCAGTCGAGGGATGATATACAGCGCTGGTTCTCAAACTTTTTACACCAAGTACCGCCTCAAAAAAATACCTCGCTCTCCAAGTATCACCGTAATTACCAACATTAAAAGTGTTCCTCCAAAACCGATTCACAAAAAGTATCCCTGTACTATTTTTGTAAACCACTGTAACACAATTAAAAAGTTGGAACATTAACACTGCACTCAAACATAGTAAAAAAAAAAAAAAAAACTGTAGTTAATGAATTATACAATTAAAAAGGAAAGCACATCATAGTGTAACAATTGTACTTGAATAAATGCTTACAAACCAACAGTTCTTCAAGATTAAATGTTGTATATTTTATTTGTATTTAATTTGGTGATTCGTTCACAATCTACCAGAGAATCATACTTTCAGAATCACCGATATAGAGTGTAGTGGTATTATTTAAAGGGAATGCTATTTGTGTGTTCATGAATATCTAACCAGAATCACATTCCTTTAATTAGCGTTGTAATCTCAATTAAAATTATTTCAACTCCCCAGCTACACTCAAGAATGCATCACAAAGGCGACTTTTTTTTGGTCAAATTTTAGAGCAGGGAAGTCTTCCGGGTTCTCCTGACTAACTGATTTCAGGTGGCTTACAATAATAAAACATGTAATGTTTCATAACATTTCCTCTCTACTTTGATAGAACATGCGATGACAGCTGTAAGTTGTTTATGAATCACTGACGCGCCGTCACTGAATTTCCTTGGAAGCTCTGGACCCAGCCAGCCAGCCAGACTGAGACTGGATTTCAAAATGAATAGAGTGGCGTAACCTCTGCTCAGAAAGGTATGCAAGTCGGTCTGACCTTTTGCTCGACACATTGGCACTCAAGCAGTATGTGTATGCTGTTGTGTGTTTGCAGTATCTGTTGTAAACTAAGAACAAATCCCACGTGAGAAAACACTGGTGGATGCCACAAAGAGCAGGAATTCAAGTGAAGTGCCGTTTAGGAACGTATCACCAAGCTGACATCAACACCTTTGTTATTACCGACAAACTTGTTGCAGTAAGTGAGGCATTGTTTTGCAGTTTGTTTTTACTGCTTGGTATTTTTCCACTCATATTTAATTATTTTGTTCGTCTCTGGGCTTGTGGCACAATAATTCAGATGAATAAAGAGGATCAAGTGACTTTGCACTAATGTTGCCAACCAAACACAAGTGAGAAATGCACTGCAATCAATTGCATTGCTCACAGTCTGAGAGATTAGGTGCAGAAACAAAAGTTATGACGACAAAGAAAGAAATCATCAGACGCAAGTGATTTTTGTGGTCCTCCATCTGCCTTGTTGATCAGAATCAGAATCAGAATCCTCTTTAAGTCAAAAGCACAAGGATTTTTATTTTTTCCAATAGTTGGAGTCGCTCTAGTATGACAATAGACAGCCATTCTGACAAAAAATACTTTTGAGACATAAAAACACACTACAGTGAGTCACTTAGCCTCTAGCAATTTAATGGCAAGCGGGAAGAAGCTGTTGGAATGTCTGCTTGTTTTAGTTTGCATTGCTTGATAGCGCCTACCTGAGGGAAGGAGCTGGAAGAGCTGGTGACCAGGATGTGGAGGCTCCAAGAGGATTTTGCGTGTTCTTGGCTTAGTTCTGGCAGCGTGTAAGTCCTCAAGGGCGGGTAGATGGGTACCGACGATTTTTCCGGCAGTCCCGATTGTCCGTTCGAGTCGGAGTTTGTCCTGTTTTGTGGCAGCAGACTGCGATGGAAGAACACAGGACTGATTCTATGACCGCTGTGTAGAACTGCCTCAACAGCTCCCGTGGCAGGCCGTGCTTCCTCAGAAGCCGTAGGAAGTACATCCTCTGCTGGGCCTTTTTGAGGATGGAGTTGATGTTGATCACCCACTCCAGGTCCTGAGAGACTGTAATTCCCAGGAACTTGAAGGGCTCGACGGTTGACACAATTGGAGAGCGTGAGGGGCACCTGTGGCGAAGGATGCCTCCTGAACTCCACGATCATCTCTACAGCTTATAGCAGTGGTCCAGAATGTTGTTTTCCCTGGTACGGTAGTCAATGTGCTGCTTGTATTTAGCAAGTTTGTGGTTGAGTTTAGCTTCGTTAAAGTTCCCAAGAATAATGAGGGGAGAATCTGGTTTTTTTCAAGTTTGTTTATTTATTCAGCGAGCGTTAGCAGTGCGGCATTCGCATTAGCCTGGGGAGGAATGTACACTAGAGAGCTTGTTACCGAGGCGACCACATGGTTAGGCGCCATATTCCCTATTTACATAATTTCAAAGACAAGTGGCTTAACGTTTAAATGTTGGTCCTTGTCATGTGTTCTGTTTTCATGTTGAGCTCTCCTTGTGAAGCCATACGCAGACACACGTCCAACGGTCTAAATGATTCTTGTTCCAGGACAGATTCCTTTTACTGGGAAGGCTTGGCACAACGTTTCTGAATCCAATTGCAACTTCTGACGCAGCAGCCAATTATTCTACTCGATCTTAAACGTCAGGAAAAAAAACCCACAAAGTTACGAGTCAGCAGACGCACATGTACAAACCATACATAAATGAATGAATATTGTATTGTTTTGTTGACGGAAAGAATGTGATACATTGCTGAGGTCTTGTTAAAGCAGAGGGAGAACCTGCAAACTCTACTCGGGAAATCTCACAACTGTGAGGTGGATGTGCTAACCGCTCTCGCCAAGTGTGCCACCAGTATTTCATTTGGTGAAATTGTAAAATAATACCATAAAAAGCCACACAATTGATCCCAGTGCTCATTCTTTTTATTAAGGCACCAGCTGGCAGGAAAACAAAGGTTTCCTATCTCATGTGATTTTATTAAAATATTAACCACAGCTCTGTGGGATCAGGTGGCTGTGGGTTTTTGATTTGCAAATTTAACACTATAATCTCTTTTGTTATTAAATATGATAGACTTATTTGCTTTTGTTTATTTTATTTTATTTACAAACAAACATTCACGTTCACACCGGTGAATAATTTTGAGCCTTCAGTTTAAACTAACATGCATGTTTTTATTGATGGATTGATTGATTGATTGATTGATTTTTGGACCGCGGGAGGAAGCAGGAGCACCCGGGGAAAACCCACAAAGAGAACCTGCAAATTCCAACACTGGTCGGCCAAAGTCGAGATTCGACCCGCGAAGCTCAAAATTGTAAAGTACAGATGCTAACCACTTGGTGACTGTTTTTTTTTTTTTTTTTTAAACAAATGGTCCTTATTGGTCACACAAGCTTTTTCCGATAATGCGACTGCAGGAAGCCTCATTATGCTGTTGCAATGCACCAGAAGGGCCAGGATGAGGCAGCCATTTTGCATTCTCACAATAACAGACAGCAAATAAATCGTGCAATTTCTCAGATATATTCTCTGCGGTATCAATGAATGTGTATGCGTTTGTGAAGATGTCGGAACTATTGCATGTCTTGACCTTTATTTTGATATGTATATAGATAGATAGATAGATAGATAGATAGATAGATAGATAGATAGATAGATAGATAGATAGATAGATAGATAGATAGATAGATAGATAGAGGCACCAGCTGTTTAATGTTCTCTGAAAGGAGCCCCAGTGTCCCAGACTTGAAAAAACATCTTGTTTTTATTATGTTGACTTATCTTATTTATCACTTGCCTTTTCCATTTTTTTTTTTCAGACTGTATTTAGATCCTCTTTAAAAACACTTGCAGGTTTTGACCTAATTCTGCATTCCCACAACAGATGGTGCATGCCATTCGTTTGCGTGATAAAAAGCGTATGACGACACCATATTGACGTGGTATTAGTTTCAAAGGGGTGACTTGTTTGAACTCTGTCGATTTTGCTATTTGTCAACGGGGAGATTTCTAATGCTGCTGGAATTTCAACTGTGATGACAATTCAGTTCAGTTCACACATGCTGTATGAGGTGAATTCATTCTATTATCATTGGACAGTATGCTATTCATTCTTTACCAATACTCGTCTTTGTAAGACTGGCGCATCACCAATAGACAGATTTATTGTCACAAAGTGTGTGTCAGTGTGAAAGCGAGCGTGTTGACCTGGCAGTCATTCCTCTCACTAATAATTTCCAGTGGAGGACAGAAGGCAGAAGTGCGCTGGAGTCGTTTGATGAGAGACACAGTGAGAACGTTTCGCTTCCTCTCCATTTCCTCGCTTTATCGCCACAGCTGTCAGCGTCGCTTTCACGCCCTTTGACTATCTGAGGCTGCTGTCATCAACCGCCCGACGTGAGGTGCGCGTGTGTTTGTTGGAGGAAGCCGTTGACGCGCTTCTTTTAGCGAGGGCTTTGCAACCCACGATGGCTGCCGCGTCTGCACGAGCATCGCTCGGGCTGACAATGGGTTTCGTCCTGCGCTTGACCTCAAACGCAGGCGAAGGTTTTGAAAAGTCAAACAAGCGGCGAAACCAGCAGACAAAATGAAAACGTGTCATCGGCTCATTCGACATATGTGTCAAAGTGAGGCCGCCTTCCCTTGCCTTGGGGCCAAGTCGCTCGCGTCCTCTCATGTTCCCTCATGATTGTTTTTTCCAGGTCATAAAGAGCAGCAATTACACGGTACGCCACGTCATCCTCAGTTCCACTGAAAAAAAGTACACACTGCATAACTTAAAACGTGTTGCTGTGCAGTCAAGTGTTTAAAAACATAAATGATTTTAAAGTAACTGTAACATTACCAAATTTAAAGTTGATTCATTTTTCATATCATCACTGAGAACGTCGCGCAAATCACATTCGATTCAATTAAATCCTTTGGTCCTAATGAAATATTTCAGTTTGGTGACGAGCTGTAAATGTAAATTACAGTAAAAAAAAAAAAAAAAAACATTTAAATCACAAACCAAATTTTTTTTAACAATTGGAATTTTTACAAAAACTCAACGTGAGACAGCTTTGTTATATTTTTTCAGTGTATGCATTGGTCTTATTAAAACCACAATGCGAGGAACTGTCGAATTTGAAGGTGATACGTGATTCACAGGGAATGGTCTTGATTTCCAGTGATGGAGAGAGGACACAAAGTCATTAACATTCTCTACGGTGCCAATTTAAGGACCTTACAAGCTATGAGTCATAAAGCCATATTGAATAACTGCTTTGTTTATGCTGGACTGTATTAATGTAATGTGAAGCATCGTGTGTTGGTCACTTGCGAGATGTTTTCACGTAAGAACCCGGAGACCTTTTGTCATCATCAGAATGGTAAGTGCGAGCAAGACTACTTTGTGTTGTTTTTTTTCTTTCGACTACTGCCCAGCTGGCACACTACTCTGCCTCAGCTTTATCAGTTCCATATGATTATATTGCGATACTTATTGTAAGAAAAACTCCCTGGACCATTCCCTGTTGTGTTTTCGTTTCCAGTTGCACTTAGTAGCCCGCAATTGTGGTTGAAACTTTACATTTTACAATGCAATCAGCAAACCATTTCTGGAGTGAAACCGTTTTGTTTCAGCAAACAATAAAACCTGAGGAGTATCTCACGAAGTTGTGTATGGATGCGTGGCAGCAGATACCGTATGTTTGACATGTCCATACTGTGTGTGTGTGTGTGTGTGTGTGTGTGTGCCAGGGTCACAGAAGACCGTCCAAGGATGGGGAGAGTAATTAATCCTTTAAGTCAGAGGTGCTCTGTAAAGCGCACTGACCCCTGCGCTCCCACGGCAGCATTTGCGCTGGCTCCATCGGCATTAAACACATGCCACATATTTTTAACATTAGGAGTCTCCTGGCGCACTCTGGACTTTCTACAGAGGGAGTTACACGTCAGCCTGGATCAGTCAACCCACTGCCTGCTTGGACCAGACCCATTTGTGTGCGAGAGTGAGTGTATGGACTTGTTGAAGCCAAAACAGTGGTTCCACGAGAAATACCTTGATGAGTAAGATTATTTAATGCTGTGAAATTTGTGAAATGGTCCATCACAGTTAATTAAAAAAAAAAAAAAAAAAAGAAAAGAGTTGGTAGTTATCAAAATGACTCAGTGACTCCCAAGCGCTTACCGTGTCATGAAATATATCAGGTGTGCTTTTCCAATTTCACTTAATTGGTTATTATTTATTAAGCCCAGTATTGTAATCTTTGTTTATCTAGCTACGCCAGCAACATATATTGACATGCAGAACCATTAAATCCTCTGAGAATATACTGTATGGCAGTTCATAATTCATCTGTGCATCCCCGTCTTGGGGGAGTGAATGGGGAGGGCACCAAAAGGGGGCTCTCGCACAGGTCGTCATTCAAACTAGGACTGCCAATGAGCAAGATTTTTCTAATGTAAAATGTTTTGGGGCTCAATTAAGGTTGTGAATGTTGGCTTAACACTATGAAATAAATCTTTATTTCTTTTTTTTTTTGCACATTGAAACAAGCAATACTGATGCTGCGTTTACAGCTCACCTCACTGGACAATTACGTCAGTATGTGTGTGTGTGTGTGTGTGTGTGTGTGTTTGTCCCTTTATGTGTGTGTGTGGATCCGTGCAAAGAATTCATGTGTGACAAAACGAATGCATTTATGTATGTGTGTGTATGTGCTTGTGTTTGCTGACGTTTTGCTTTCCTTCAAATAACCTTCACAGTCGAGTGCGATCCAAACAACCTTTCAACAAATCGAGACTGAGCATTACAATTTGGGTTTCAAGCTTGCCTGTACCTGACGTGATGTGTGTGAGCGTATTTGCGACGTCGAGCATTCTAATGCGCGGCAAGTCTAAGCTCTGAGAGGTAAACATAGCGAGTGTGTTTGGGGGAGGGGTGGAGTCAAGTTCTTAATATCAATAGCTAATATCCTCATTGATGTTACTGTCCAACTTTTTCTCACTTTTGAGTCTGCTTTTATTTCTTCTATGACTATGACATACCCAGCGACTAAGATTGTAGGGTGCCCTTTAAAGTCATTATCTACAGACATTTTTTTGTGTTTTAATGCATAAATTTTAATAATGAATCCTAAATGTGTGTCCTATGCATTTCTTGTGTACAGTCCGTGCCTGTTGCAGAGCTGTGGTTCAGGGAGGTCCAGATGGCAGGCATGAGGGGCCCGGCCTGCACTGGAGTCTGGCTCTAGAGTCCACCGAGGGCTCCCACTTTAACTGGACACATTCCACAGGTGCGACTTTTGGGGTGAAGATTTAGGAGGTTGCTTTGTTAGAGAGACAAAAAAACAGATCCCCTCTACCCTCTATTTGTTACTTTATATTCATCATATGATATACGACATACAATGTTATACTATAGAGAACTGCCACAGAGCGGTGGATCTGACTGCAGAATGTCAGGTACATCAAAAGGGCTTTATTTGCCCAAAAATAAAAACAGTATAGTCTGGAATATACATTAAATCATACATATCTGATTTTATATCACAGATTTTTTGCTATATACGGACTAATATTACTGGAGTCTCACGTAGCGATAAGCACAAGCCGGGAGGAAAATGTGCATACAAGACAAAGAACGTCCAAATTTTGAGATCATATCACACTTAAAAAAGGAGATAAAGTGTAATGTGTCTCCTGTAAAGCAGAACTGGCATACAGAGCAGCAGCCGACACATTTACGTTAACATTGTTAGTTAATCGAGTATAGCTTGTTGTTTTGTGTTGCTTGTTAGAACGCGTTGTAATGCCCTCACATCTGACCAACGATAATCACTTTCAATCGCTTTATTGAACAAACGGTAACACAATAAACACATAAGCAGCTTCAGACGCGAGCTAATAGGGCCACAACAGATGCCGCCCAGCGACTTGACGAGAGACCGGCTAACCTGAGCTGACAACGGTCAGCTACAATCTCATTCGCTGACTCCCGCGTCATTCAACAGCCCAGGCCCCGCCTTTTAAAGCCGCACACATTCAAAGTCACAGATACTACAGTGTAGAACGTAAGGACGGTGACCCCAAGTAGACAAAAATAATACCTGCACCTCACATGCATATTTTATGTTGCTCTTATACATTCATTCATTCATTCATTCCTTCATCTAATGTTCCGCTTATTTCGCGGGCGTGCTGGAGCCTGTCCCAGCAATCTTCGGTACACCCTGAACTGGCCACCAGACAATCGCGGGGCACATAGAAACAAACAACCATTCGCACTAACATTCACACCTACGGCCAATTTAGAGTCTTCAATCTACCTACCACGCATGTTTTTTGGGATGTGGGAGGAAACCGGAGTGCCCGGAGTAAACCCACCCAGGCACGGGGAGAACATGCAAACTCCACTAAGGGGATTTGAACCCCGGTCATCAGAACTGTAAAGGCAGATGTGCTAAACCATTGACCACAATGCCGCCGGTCTTAAACATAAACGTTAAAAATATAAATAATAAAATAGATATTTGGTTTATTTAACCATACATTGCAACTTCAAATGTTGCTACTTCATGGATTTCCGTCTTTGTGCGTTCTGGAACACAATCCCGCAATAAATGATTGCAATTCCAATGACGTTGGGACGTGTTAAACATAAATAAAAACTGAATACAATGATTTGCAAATCATGTTCAACCTGCATTTAATTGAATAGACTACAGAGACAAGATACTTAATGTTCAACATGATAAACGTTATTGTTTTTCGCAAATAATCATTAACTTAATTTTTATTTTATGGCTGCAACACGTTCCAAAAAAGCTGGGACAGGTGGCAAAAAAGACTGAGAAAGTTGAGGAACGCTCATCAAACACCTGTTTGGAACATGATACAGGTGAACAGGCTAATGGGGAAAAGGTGGGTGCCATGATTGGGTATAAAATGAGCTTCCCTGAATTGCTCAGTCATTCACAAGCAAAGATGGGGCGAGGTTCACCTCTTTGTGAACAAGTGCGTGACAAAATAGTCAAACAGTTTCAGGACAATGTTCCTCAACGTACAATTCCAAGGAATTTAGGGATTTCATCATATACGGTCCATAATATCATCAAAAGGTTCAGAGAATCTGGAGAAATTACTGCATGTAAGCGGCAAGGCCGAAAACCAACACTGAATGCCCGAGACCTTCGATCCCTAAGGCGGCACTGCATCAAAAACCGACAATGCGTAAAGGATATCAACACATGGGCTCAGGAACACTTGGAAAACCAATGTCAGTAAATACAGTTTGCCGCTACATCCGAAAGTGCAACTTGAAACTCTACTATGCAAAGTACAAGCCATTTATCCAACAACACCTAGAAACGCCGCTAGCTTCTCTGTGCCCGAGCTCATCTAAGATGGACTGATGCAAAGTGGAAAAGTGTTCTGTGGTCCGACGAGTCCGCATTTCAAATTGGGCCAAAGAGGAAAAGAACCATCCGGACTGTTATGGACGCAAAGTTCAAAAGCCTGCATCTGTGATGGTATGGGGCTGTGTTAGTGCCAATGGCATGGGTAACTTACACATCTGTGAAGGCACCATTCATGCTGAAAGGTACATACAGGTTTTGGAGAAGCATATGCTGCCATCCAAGCAACGTCTTTTTCACGGACGCCGCTGCTTATTTCAGCAAGACAATGCCAAATCACATTCTGCGCGTGTTACAACAGCGGGGCTTCGTAGTAAAAGGGTGCGGGTACTAGACTGGCCGGCCTGCAGTCCAGACCTGTCTCCCATTGAAAATGTGTGGCACATTATGAAGTGTAAAATACGACAACGGAATGTTGAACATCTGAAGCTGTACATCAAGCAAGAATGGGAAAGAATTCCACCTACAAAGCTTTAGTGTCCTCAGTTCCCAAACGTTTATTGAATGTTGTTAAAAGAAAAGGTGATGTAACACAGTGGTAAACATGACCCTGTCCCAGCTTTTTTGGAACGTGTTGCAGCCATACAATTCTAAGTTAATAATTATTTGCTAAAAACAAGATTTGGATGCAGCGGCGTGGACGCAGGCGGGAAGAGTTGACAGAACGATGTGGAGACCACACAGAATTGAAAATGGCCTGGTTATGTCTTCAAGAGGCAGAGGGAGACTGCAGTCGAAAATAACAAACTCACGACAAAAGACGAAAGTCATTACGAGGTCGTCTGTTCCGGTACTGCACTGTTTTGTACATCCTTCGTCAAAGTCAAGTAGTGGTGCTCGTTGTACAAATTTTGAGTTCAAGGAAGCCAAAAGGAATACTTTTATCATGTTTTGACTCCGCAATTGCCAGTTTGTTTGTGTTTCTACGTAGACGTAGGTGGGTGCCGTGATTGGGTATAAAATGATCTTCCCTGAATTGCTCAGTCATTCACGAGCAAAGATGGGGCAAGGTTCACCTCTTTGTCAACAAGTGCGTGAGAAAATAATCTAACAGTTTAAGGACAATGTTCCGCAACGTACAATTGCAAGGAATTTAGGGATTTCATCATCTACGGTCCATAATATCATCAAAAGGTTCCGAGAATCTGGAGAAATCACTGCATGTAAGCGGCAAGGCCGAAAAACAACATTGAATGCCCGTGACCTTCGATCCCTGAGGCGGCACTGCTTCAAAAACCGACATCAATATCACCACATGGGCTCAGGAACACTTCAGAAAACCAATGTCAGTAAATACAGTTTGGCACAACATCCGTAAGTGCAACTTGAAGCTCTACTATGCAAAGCAAAAGCCATTTATCAACAACACCCAGCTGTGTTAGTGCCACTGGCATGGGTAACTTGCACATCTGTGAAGGCACCATTAATGCTGAAAGGTGCATACAGTTTTTGGAGAAACATATGCTGCCATCCAAGCAATGTCGTTTTCATGGACATCCTTGCTTATTTCAGCAAGACATTGCCAAGCCACATTCTGCACGTGTTACAACAGCGTGGCTTCGTAGTTATCGAGTGCGGGTACTAGACTGGCCTGCCTGCAGTCCAGACCTGTCTCCCATTGAAAATGTGTGGCACATTATGAAGCGTAAAATACGACAACGGAGACCCCGGACTGTTGAACAGCTGAAGCTGTACATCGAGCAAGAACGGGGAAGAATTCCACATACAAAGCTTCAACAATTAGTGTCCTCAGTTCCCAAACGTTTATTGAATGTTGTTAAAAGAAAAGGTGATGTAACACAGTGGTAAACATGACCCTGTCCCAGCTTTTGTGGAACGTGTTGCAGCCATAAAATTCTAAGTTAAGGATTATTTGCTAAAAACAATAAAGTTGATCAGTTTGAACATTAAATATTTTGTCTTTGTAGTGTACTCAATTAAATATAGGTTGAACATGATTTGCAAATCATTGTATTCTGTTTTTATTTATGTTTAACTCCAACGAAGTTGGGGTTGTTATATACGTTGCTAAATAAAACATTACACAAATCCAGCCACCCATATCTTCGATAGTGCTTGTCCTCATTAGGGTCAAGGGAGAAGCCTATCCCAGCTGATGTATGCCCATGGCTGGTCGCCAGCCAATCGCAGGGCATGCAATATAGACACACGAGCCACCAGGCAGTTGAGCAATTGGTTGGTACCAGCCACACCAGGCAACGACCTACAACAAAAAACAAATCTTCAAAAAACAAGAAGAGTCGATCAAGTTGCCTCGATTCAACGTTTACAGATTACCATGCCCTGGATGGCACACAGCCATTCACACTCACGTCAACACCTACAGGCAATTTGGAGTGTACAGTTAGCCTAAGAATCATGTTTTGGGGACATAGAGTAAGAAGAGAATGGTGTAAGGAGAGAACATGTTCAAGATTATGGTAAAGAATTCCCATATTTATGTCTCATTGGATTTCACATGGGCATTCCAAGGTGTTCCATCTCGACTGGAACATTCAAACTCCACACAAGTCCAGTTGCCTTTGTTTATATTGAGGAATGTTAGGACATCATTTTAACTCTCTGTATTGGTCTCAGGACGTGTGCCCATGAGGTCGTCACCACTGGTCCTGGTCCTCCTGATCGGCGTCCAGGCTGTACTGAACATGGGCGGTGGATTGGCCCAGAGCGCTGGCTTAGCCAACCACAAAGCAGGACAGCAGACAGTAGCCAATCACCAGGTAGGACAGCAGCGCGAGACTGCGGCGGCGGCGCAGCATGCTGAATTTCACAGGACCGGCCACCGCAGGACCAAGCGGCGTCATCGGGCAGCCTCGCACACTTCTGACCCCTCAGTCCCGGGGGTGGACCCCAAGCTCTTCTCCAAGAAACGGTACCGTTCCTCGCCGCGAGTCGTCTTCAGCGAGGTTCCGCCCTCGCACGACGCCCTGGAGGGTGAGGGATATGACGCTGAAGGGGTGAGGGGGCTACGGGTGAGGCGCCGAGTGGGGTCGCACACCATGCACAGAGGAGAGTACTCGGTGTGCGACAGCATCAACACCTGGGTGGGCAACATGACCCAGGCCACGGACATCACCGGGAATGAGGTGACCGTTCTCCCCAACGTCACAATCAACAACGTGGTGAAGAAGCAGTTCTTCTACGAGACCACCTGCCGGACCCCAACGCGCAGGGGCTCGGGAACAGTCAACAGAGGAAGGATGGGGGGACGAGGTGGCAAACAGGGCTCCAAAGCGACCAGCTCGGGCTGTCTCGGCATCGACAGTCGCCACTGGAACTCGTACTGCACCAACACACACATATTCGTAAGCGCCCTCACCATCTTCAAGGAACGGACAGCCTGGCGTTTCATCCGCATCAACGCCGCATGCGTGTGCGTCCTCAGCAGGAAGTCTTGGGCGGGGCGACTCGGACACTGATTGCGAAACACGTGCACACACATTTCTCCCAAACCACCACTACAGCTTTATTGCCAATACTGTACTGTAATCCTCGACCCCGCCTACACACACACACACACACACACACACACACACACAGGACTTCGTCGTTCCGGCCCCTATGGCGCCCCCACCCCTCACCCTACCTCAGCCCAAGAAGTCCTGGTCTGGACTGCATGTTATATTTATGGTTTATACAGTAAAATATGAAATTATACAACATGTGTATATGTGTGTGTATATACATGTATATATGCACACACCAAACGAGTTCAAGCTTTTATTGTTGTCATTGTTGTTGTGTTGTTGTTCTTATTGTTATTTATTCAACACATCTGTACTTGCCTGGTTTGTTTTGTCCATTTTAAATATGCACATTCAGAATTTTTACATGAATTGTGGCTAAAAAGAAATGACCAACTCTACAGTTGTATTATTGACGTCCTGTGCTCTTTTTTTCACTCTGATAATCAGATTGTTGTTTAATAATAATGTTTGGATGCTACCCGTCCGAAAGCAACCAGTATACAGTACATACTGTATATCAATTTAGTGACTGTGTAATGATGTGCTGAAGCCATTGTTCAACTCAGTTCTATCAATTGAGTACAAATATAACAGTTTTATTAACAGTTTCAATACATTTTACTGTCTAGCTTCACTAATGTAAATTGCACCTTAAGTTTAAATGTTTCCAAATGTTGCGGTTTCATCACTGATAGAAGCACACGATCCTCATTTCTAGAAAAGAGACCCACAAAAGGTTCTCATAAAAAATGTATTTTTTTATTCCATTTTTTTCCTTCAAATAGGGTGCTCAGAAGTTTCTTTGGAAAAGGCTCATTTGGACTGATTACGTTTTAAAACTGCAAAACTTGTTCTCACCTCTGTTCCGTAATTAAATTCCCTTTGAAATTGCAACTGGCCCTGAGCCTGAATGAGCGCCCATTCTGCAAAAAAAGGACATGCGCTATATGACTAAAGAGATGAGAATTAATCTTACCTAGTGTTTGTGCAAACAATGCAACAGTTGTTTGATGCAACAGTTCGAGGACTTTGACACTGACATCACTGTTCAAGCATGCAGCGGACTCATTTGGCACAGAAGCATTGCTGCTTGGTACGGCGTGCAGTCGAGCAGGGAAATTACTTAGAGGAAATTATTATACACAGTCAAAGCATTCATATGCAAAATAGAAATTGAAAAGGTACATGAAAGCGTAAATGGATTTTTCAGTGCTCCCGGTTGTGGGGAAATGCAACGGAAGACATAATTGAGACAAGAACGATGCAAACGCATAAAGGTAAGATGTTGAGCCATTCAGGACATTTTGATTCTCGAACACCAGGTTTCCCAACCTTTAGTGAACCAAGGCGTCCATTTTACATCAGAAAAAAAAAATCCCACTACACATTAAGAAAAAAGAAATATATCACCATACAGAAAATTAGGCCACCGACAGTATTATCTAATATATTGTGGCGTTTATACTGAATGTTCAAAGGTTAATTTAGCTCTTCTTTATACTTACCTTATTTAGGGCCTCTCACGATGATGCAGAAAAGCTATCAATCTGCACACTTGCAGTATAACCAGAAGGTGGCGCTATGCTACCATAAATAGAATCTTTCCCAGGCGGGCTCGAGAAACCGGTGGCTCATGCTGGCGCCCATATTGAATTTCCCCCAAAAAAAAACTCCATGCAAGACATTTTCTTCCCAGGTTCATTTCTTGTAAGAATTAGAGTTCAGGAATAAATTACAAGTACTTAAAAACAGGGAGTTAGTTTTCAATCACCCGGTATAGTCATTCAAATATGAATTTGTCAAATTTGTTTTGAATTTGTCATTCATGGGACTGCTCCGAGCCCTACTGACTGACCTCAGAGGAAATGGTCTTAGGTGTAAGAGGTGAGGGGAAAAAAAACACTATTAATACGCCCACCCAATGGGGGGCGGGGGGACGGGGGACGGGGGGGGTGACTGTTAGGCAGTAGTGCCTAGCAGCCCTACCCCCTCGATTACAGGACACTTCTGTCAATTTCGTGCATGTAAAACGTTGTCAATTCACTCCCCTGGGACTCTTTCACTGGGTGTGGGGGTCACGCACTTACTGCGACAAATAACTCACGAATATGAAAATCGCTTGTGTATCCCCTCACTCATACTCTCGTCTATCCCCTCACTCATACTCTCGTCCTGTAGACATAATTGATCCCACCACGCTTCAATTGTACAGCCGGGTTCACGACCCGATCCTGCATGCTTCTTCTCCTGTCCTTGTCCTGTTCTATCTTGTCCTGTCCTTCCCTCACAGGGTATAGCACTACAGCCCCATGCAACACTCATATTTCATGTTTCATTATTGTAAATAATGTCATGATTGACTTCTCTCATCCTGTTTACAATTAGTGCTTTGTGTTTTGTCTTCGTTTCTCTCTCCCTTCTAGAAACTTTTTTTTCTGTTCGACCCTTATCATTGAAGTCGCAATAGACTTCAATGATAACACTAAGAAACCACAGCGGAAGCTTCAAAACTCCACTGTGACACAGTCAAACTGTTCCGGCATAAAAGGAATACAGATTTTCCATCCTGCTTGACCTAACAGCCGAACAAGACAAAAAAATAATAATACGCCCACCCATTTAAAGCAGCGAAAAATGAGGCCTCATATTTACATAAATCAAGGGCGACTGGACTCAAAATCTGTGTTAAAGGTGACACAGGACCAGAATTGACGGCGACCCTTGACCTCTCCCCTACTCTGTAACACAACATTCACCATAGCATTGTTTATACCGTAAATTGTATGTTTAACTCAAATCAACACCATAAGCAGAGCTGAGTTGTAAAAGCTTCTGGTGTGTTATTGCCTACGTAGTCTGCATTGTTTGTTATTAGTTTGGGGGGGTCACATGCTCGTAAGTGTGCACAACCAATCACAAGCTTGTCCCCACTCTTATCAGTCTCTCCATTTTTGGCACCATTCTGGGCCAGGTCCAGCCTAAAGCTTATTGTTTTGTTTTCCTCCCCAATTTCCCGGATGAAAGCTAATCTGAGACTTTCAGGAGTCCCCAAAGCTTTTACAGGCTCAGACGAGCTGCCTGTCCATGAATATACGCATACATGTACACATCGCCTATTTTTGTCTGACTCCTCCTCTCCTACAGGGTTCAGCTTGGCTTTGTTGCTCTCCGAGGACATTTTCAGAGCGTGGCCACATTTCTCGGAGAGATAAGATGAACTGCTGTTTGTTCCCTCGGGGTGATATTTATGTTGGACCTGGTGGTGCTGATTACTTGCAGCAACAGAGGGAACAAATCCATTTCATAACTTTTAGTTGGGAGTTAGTGTCTTGATTTAGCTTATGTGTTTGGTCGAGTACAATTTGATCATTTCACGCTTCTGCCATTTCGTATTGTCAAGGAAAATCTTTATCACTCGGTTGTGTTTTCATGCCGCTACATGAGCGCAATTGTTTTGTGAGGATTCACTTGTACTCTGATGTTTTATTAATGAATGTCTTGCTCTTTAGAAATGAACTGAGGCAGTGCTACCATTAAGAAGGCTGATTTGCATACTTGTATTAATATATGCATGAGCATACGGGACGCAAGGACGTGCCCAAAGGATTATCTTATTAGAAAACAAGAAACTGTAAGATTTTTTTTTTTTTTTTTTTTTTTTTTTAATTGCCCCAAGTCACATTGGTTTTCAATGTCTTAAAATGATTGCAGCTGTAACTACAATCTATTCAAGACTATCGGAGAAATGAGAGAGCATTTTCTTTCCACTGCTTTGTGAACATTTGCCAAATCCACATTGCAGCACCCCACTCCCCAGCCCAAAGGAGCACTCCCTCCCTCCCTCTGCATTATAGAAGGGGGCGGTCTGGAAAGAACTGTGTGTATGTGTGTGCGTGTGTGAGAGAGAGAGAGAGGGGGGGGAGAGGGAGAGAGAGAGGCTACCATGACAGCGCCTCCTGATGCACAAGTGTTTTGACTCGCGGGGACTATCTTGTACGCAAGCAACTCAATCAGCCCTCCCTCAGGCCGTTTTGTGCGGATAAAAGCAAAGCCAGCTGACATGGGGAAAGTGGAAGGAGGGATGAAATGTGTGAAATATCTCCTGTTCTTGTTCAACTTCATATTTTGGGTAAGTGCCGGTGGAGGTTGCACTGGTGCGACCTGTGCGTGGATGCAGGTGCAGCGAGTGCAGCTGTGACTTGTGGTTTAGATTGTTTACATGCACGCTCTCTCTGTTTGTCTCTTGCCTCAGTGCTTGATTTTGCAGTCACTCCGTGTGGTTTCACTCCGTGAGGGACAGCCAGAGCTTTCTGTTGTTATTTAACTCCCCAAATCAGATTTTCCACATGGGGGATAGTATTCATTGACGCCTGCTTTTTTTTTTTTTTTTCTAAAGGAAAGTCTGAATGAAGAGTGGGAGTGGTTGTGGGTCACCTAGGAAATTCAAGTCAGCAGTTGGCGCCACATTACATCACTGGCACACAGTGCGGAGTCGATTGATAAAGTGAGCGCACGTACAAGCTGCTTGGGGCGCTTTTAGCACAAATCACTTGAGGTTTCCGAACGAGACTTAAGACAGTCAGGTGGTCATGAGAGTGGTCACCTTTCCTATGCGAGCAATGTTCTCAGAGTGGAACTTTTCTTTGTGTACGTGAGCGAGAGATTTTCCAGCCAGCGTCTGTGTTTAGGCTCAGTGTGAATGGATCCATTGTGACAGCGGGACAATAGCATCACTTCAGCCTTCTGCTCCAGCCTGGACAAGCAGCAGAGGCCGCTTGGCTCCCAAATGCAGCAACAGACCCCTCCGTTTGAGTGTCTCCATTTCCACATATAGAATAATGACTCGTGCATCCCGATGGGTGTGGCCGATGCACAGAGAAAGGCACACGAATGACGGAGGCCAAAAGAAGAATTTATTTAGTGAGAGAAGATGAGGGTGAGGGCCCATAGAGATAAAAAGGTCATTGTGAGATGGTGAGGGATGTTCGTGTTCACGCACCCGCTCACACAGCAAAAAGAGGGTCAGCTGGCATGAACTTGACCCAGTTCAAGGCAGAAAATCAGTGTGAGCATAATAGGATGTCATGTGGGTGCGTGTGCTGATGTCACAGCTCGACGGTTATTATTTTTGGTAGCGCTGTGCGCGCTTAATAACAGCGATTTGTCACATCTCATGATCACAGCAATTCAATGTCTGCAGACCTCCAACATTCTCCTGTCATTATGTTGTGTGTCGTGTATGTTTCAGTAAACGGCTCACAGCGAAATATCTTGCTGGTATCCGCTCTGCATCGTTCAACTAGTGTCTTGTTCTGTCACAGACTTTAGCCAGAGATATAAACAGTGCAAGATAAACATTGCACTACACAATTATGCACTTTGGAGCTTTTCTATCATCATCACAATGTACGAAAATGAAAATTCAGCTTTTAATTCTTATTCCTATGTTTAAAATCCTTGTAGAATTAAAATAAATATGCTTTCTAAATGTGAATGATGAAATAAATCGCCAAGTATACAAACTGAGGCTTCTGAATGCGATGAAAAGACGGCCAGCCAACTGTCAACTGTCCCGCAAATAGCACTACTACGTACAGATGCTTTTTTGTCTAGGATCTTTCGTATGCCTACACATAACTAAATGTTTGAGCCATGAAAATGTAGTGTATCGACTTCAAGCCTGGCTGGAATATAGCCCACCGGGTTGTCGCAGGGGTGACAACGAGGCACTCTAAAGCGGCCACGCCAGCAGGCTATCCGTAGGGAAGATGTACTTTCGTGGTGTAGGCATAGCTAGCTAGCTAACTGCACGTTGCCATTGCACTGGATAACAAAAGCACCCAAGTTCTTATTTCATGGGGGAGGGCGACTATGATTCACTGGGCCCAGAATATGTGGAAAACGAAAATGGTGAGAATTTCTTACTACGTAGTTCTCTGTCCTTGCACGTTTCCGGCAGCTCTCCTCAAACATGTATCATATATTTAGAAACAAACCTTCTGAATTAATTTGACAGGGTCTTTAAGTAATTGAATGGAAAGGGTTAGGATTAGGATTGGGCGAGGTTAGGCGAACTCTTACCCCTAGCCCTAACCTTTTCGATCAATTGAGCAGCAAATGTTTCATAACCAGGGTAGCTCCAATATGAAACAAACTGAGATGGTTTCAGTTGTGTTTGCAACGAGCCCCATCTCAATCCACAAAAACCTCATCATCATCTCGACTAGACTAGCCAACGACTTGAATACCTTCTACTGCAGATTTGAAAAGGACCCTTTCACACCCCACACCCACACGGCCACACCACTGAACACAATCACACCTCTGACTTCTGCGTTAACCATCCACGAACAGGATGTGAGACGAAGCATCTTCAAACAACCAAAGATTCCCAAAGCGGCAGGCCCAGACCATGTGTCCCCATCCTGCCTCAAAGTCTGCATGGACCAGCTCGCTCCGGTCTTCACACAGATCTTCAGTAGATCTCTGGAACTGTGCAAAGTACCATCCTGTTTCAAACGCTCCACCATCATTCCAGTCCCCAAGAAACCTACAATCTCGGGTCTAAATGACTACAGGCCTGTCGCCTTGACATCTGTTGTCATGAAGTCCTTTGAACGCCTCGAGCTGGACCACCTCAAGAGTGTCACAGGTCCCCTGCTGGACTCCCTGCAGTTTGCCTACCGAGCGAACAGGTCTGCGGTTGATGCAGTCAACATGGGACTGCACTTCATCCTAGAACACCTCGACAGTGCAGGGACCTACGCGAGGATCCTGTTCGTGGACTTCAGCTCAGCGTTCAACACCATCATCCCTGAACTCCTTTCCTCCAAGCTTCTCCAACTCAGCGTCTCGCCTTCCAACTGCCAGTGTATTTACAGCTTCCTGACGGGCAGGACACAGCAGGTGAGGCTGGGGGAGACCACCTCATCCACACGCAGCATCAGCTCTGGAGCTCCCCAAGGTTGTGTCCTCTCTCCGCTGCTCTTCTCTCTCTACACGGACAACTGCACCTCAACGCCCCCGGCCGTCAAACTCCTGAAGTTTGCAGATGACACCACTGTCATCTGCCTCATCAAAGACGGTGACGAGTCTGCATATCGAGAGGAAGTGGAGCAGCTCGAGCTGCGGTGCGGCCGAGACAACCTGGAGCTGAACACGCTCAAGACTGCAGAGATGATCGTGGACTTCAGGAAGCATCCTTTGGCACAGCTGCCCCTCATGCTGTCCAGCTGCTTTGTGTCAACTGTCAAGACCTTCAAGTTCCTGGGAATTACAGTCTCTCAGGACCTGAAGTGGGCGATCAACATCAACTCCATCCCCAAAAAGGCCCAGCAGAGGATGTATTTCCTGCGGCTTATGAAAAAGCACGGCCTGCCACCGGAGCTGCTGAGGCAGTTCTACACAGCGGTAATTGAATCAGTCCTGTGTTCTTCCATCACAGTCTGGTTTGGTGCTGCTAGAAAAAGGACAAACTCCGACTGAACGGACAATCAAAACTGCTGAAAAGATTGTCGGTACCCCCTTCCCACCCTTGAGGACTTGCACGCTGCCAGAACTAAGACAAGAGCGTGCAAAATCCTCTCGGACCCCCCTCCACATCCCGGTCACCGGCTCTTTCGGCTCCTTCCCTCAAGTAGACGCCACCAATCAATGCAAACTAGAACTAGCAGACATTCCAACAGCTTCTTCCCTCTTACAATCAACTTCTTAAACAGCTAACCTACAATTCCATTGCAACATGCTGCCAATTTTTTTCGTCTTGAGTTTGTTGTCACATTTCTGTGGGGCCAATTATACAATACTTGTGCACTCACTGTAGTAGTCTCACCACACTGCACTATTTGCATATCTGTTGTTGACCAATACTGGCCACTCACGCCAGAGTAGCATCTGCGCCACTTGCCCACTGACTGAGGAGTATCTGCAACATTTGCACAATCGACATTGTCCCAGATTATTGCGCTATAGTCACTTCAAACTGCAAACACTCCTCGAAGTCTCGGCGCCCTTTGCACAATGGTCATTGCACCGGCTATATTAGTAATTCAAACTACTCTAAGTGCGAGAGGACTCTGCATTTTTTTTGCACAATTGTCAAAACAAAATAATAATAATAAAATTTAAAAATTGTACCGGCATTACCAGATAACTAGCATCCCTTTATTGCTCAGTGACTGTTTTTCTCAATGTCTTGATGTCTCTATGCTCTCTGTCGATTGACTGTCTGCTGTCTTACTAGAGCGGCTCCAACTACCGGAGACAAATTCCTTGTGTGTGTTTTGGACATACTTGGCAAATAAAGATGATTATTTTATCATCTTTATTTTACCCCCCATGTTGGGGGGTAAAATGCACAGACGCTCGTACTTTCTCGCATGTTCTAGCGTACAATGGGCTTCACCCCACCCATAATTATCACCCTGTTATGTACACTTTCCTTCTGCTCATTTGTTTTAACGTGCCCACATATCAAAAAGACAACACTCCCTAAACTTTGTCTTTTTCATTCATTCATCTCGTTCACTTCAAAATGAAGCTGAAGCTTAAATTTACAGTCAACCCTGTTTTATGAAGAAAAAAAAAAAAAAAAAGAATTCCACAGACTGTCCCTAAGTGAGACCACATCCATGTGTCTGTTCTCCATGCTCTCATGGAATTTTCCCTCACGAAAACACCATTTAACTGCACTGCCTTAAAACTTGCCTTTACACCATCAAAGAACTATTGAAGCTCCGACAGAGAGATTTCCGTCACCTTCCAGAACGGACCAGACGAACAATTCGTGCGAGCGAGTGTGTAGTATCGTTACGCATGTGGTTACAGGCCACATCTGTAGTGTGTGTCCATAGGCAGGGTAGACCCTTCCTCATTTTATTCTCTCCTTTATTGTGTATGTCAGTTTCCCTCCTTTTGTGCGCCAAACCCTATAGTCGCAGGGAGACAGCGGGTCTTTGTCCTCTGGGGGAGGGCGTGGGACAAGGTGGGGCGGAGAGGGGGGCGAAACATGGAGGAAAGTTGGGGGGAGAGATTTGCGATGAGAGGCGTGGGAGGGGAAGGGTGTGGCTGGTGTCAGGAAGGGAAATGATTCAAGGCAAAGTGTTTGGGTGGGGGCGGGGGGTAAAGCAGGGGGTATGTTAGTAGTGAGGGGGTTGATGGCATTTTTTGGTGCCCTAAAATGGGATTTGTTACCACAGTGCTTCTTCCCAAGAGGGCATATTTCAAATGTCACGTTGACTGAGAATTACAGCCAGTAGAACGTTGACAGAGAACATGTATCTCGGATTGGATAGCATTCTAATTCATTTGTGCTCTAATGCCAGGCAATAATCCTAGAAAGTTTGAAGAGTTGAAAAATATCTTGATAGAGAGAAGAATGCACTGATTTCAGCTTTGACCTTAATCCCTCTTAAATGAAGACGAACCCTTTTTGCATTATTAGCTGGGTTTACATGTCGACGTTTTTTTGGTCATTCTGATTGGAGATCTCTGGTGAACCGTTTAAACGTGACGTGATCTATTCCGAGCTGGCGTTTACAAGGGTCACTTGATTTCATCGGGACCAGCCGTTTCACAGACGTGTGACGTGCACAGATTGATGTAAACATCGTTTATCGATTCCATGTATCGAAACAGAGGTCAGTCGTCTATTTACCGCCGTAGTTGCGATTGTTTTTGCACTTTTATTGAAGCAGCAGCAGCTTGATAAATTTCATTTGCATTACATCTTGAATAACTGTTTATTTTTCAACTTTTATTGAGGTCATTTTCATTTACCTTTGATGTGAAATACATTTTAATTGTATCATTACTTGGGTACAGTTTTCTTTCATTCTTACGTTTTTGCTTAGAACATATTGACTTTATTCCTGTGAAATGACATATTTTTTCTAATAGGTACATTTTATTCTCAAAAATGAATTAATCAAATATAACCCATAATAATAATAATGAAAAAATACTCAATTTATTATTATATTTTTCATGTAAAATAACGATGCTATTGTTGCTTAATTTGTTTTTTTCTCTCTTGTTGTAATTTTTATATATAATATTTCTTATAATATCATTCCGTCCTTAGTTTCAGATTTTTTTTTTTTTTTTTTTCTCATAATATTTTGACTTTATTTCGCCAAACTTTTCGTATAAAGATCATAAATAGGAAAGGGAGTGGAACCGGAGGCTGGCATCAAGACTACAGATGGAGAACAGCTTGTCATGCCCAAACGTGGACCGAACAGAGTGAGGACACAGAAATTGTCACACGACCTATTGAGAGAAATTCTGAGATTTAGGACACAGACGGACCATGTGACTATCGCTGCATAATACTCCTCGTCTTGTTTCCCTGTGCACATAAACATGTTTTGAGCCTGCGTACAGACTGGATTATCCTCAGAGGACATGAGGCAGTGGAAGCTTTTTGTATGGACGTGTCAGGCGAGCAGAACCACGCTTTATGCCCTCCACAGCGCCTCCAATCTCACTGGAGGACTTTGACTTCAGGCTTGTCCCATAACACTTTGCACTGGCTGGAGAACACTTTTTGTTCAACATATGCGGAATGAAGGGAAACGTGAGCAGCATGAAACCACTTTTCCAAACAGACAGGATGGCCTGGTTAGGCTCAAGGTGTCACACTGCTGAACACAGCCAACTGGAAAGCCAGAGATGGCTCGGAGTGTTTTAAACTCTCCTTTTAATGGAATTTGTTGGTCCGAGCAGCAGGTCAAATAGCCGACAAATACTTAATCCTGCTGTTGAGCCATCATTTAATTTTGTCCACACCGAAAATTACACTTGTATATACTACGGCTAAAGTGCAAAGGGTGGAGGGCCCCGTCTGGAAACTTCCTGTCGTCATTTGCTTTATTTTGGTGGGAAACCACAATTAGGCAGCGCGAAAGAACAAGTCGTCTGTCAAGCAGAAAACCTGCACTTTTACCATCTTTCTTTCCATTGTTAGATTGCTACTGAGACAAAGCTCTCATCCTCTAATAGAAATGATTTCTTTCCAAATTAGCTCAAGATCTGGAATGAGCTTTAAACTACATACCGTAGCTATTCAAGTAGACAAACAGTTCCTCCACTAAGGGGGAAACATTTACACTCCATCCATCCATTTTCTGTACCGCTTATCGTCCCTTTTGCATTTGTTAGTCTACTCACTATGTTCTTTTTTTTTCAGTCTCAATTCTATTTGATGTGATCCTAATCTTTCTGCTCACATCCAACCCGCAGCTGATGGGATCCTTTGTTCTGGCAGTGGGACTGTGGTTACGTTTCGACCCGGAAACCGTGTCCCTGCTCAACGGTGATAAGGCCCCAGACACGTACTTCATTGGTAGGTACCAAAAACACCTTGTACGTTACATTGGTCACGTGTCAGTGGTTGAACCAAAAGCCCAGCTAAGCAATCACAGTGGTTATACACAGTGATAATATTGTACTTTACAGGAATTACATCATTCAATCAAAACTAAAGGATTAAACCGTTTTTTTCCCCACGTTTTGCTTTCATTCAATGGGCATTGTGCTGCTCCTTCCGTTGTGCGCACCTTGGCCACCCGGGGGCAGTGTAATACACACAGAGACACACGCCAAGAAGTGTTGCACAACTGACTCAATAAGATGCTGAAACATTAGTCATTTTTTTCACATAGGACAAGAAATAAATGCCTGTGAGTGTCCTAATATTGTCTGTCCACGTGTTTGTTTTTAAATATCCGTGGCCTAAAGGGTTATAACACACCACACACACATAACACAGACGCTATTCTTCAGCCCATCGACGGCATTTTTCATTATTTGTCAGCATTAAGCTAAAATACTTGACGAAGGCAACGCTACTACTGTATTCTCCCAATTGTGTTCAAATGACACATCGTTGTGTTTGACCGTGGCAGCAAGCGCTACTACTACTCTGCTGTCACGTTCACGTTTCCCCCAACTGCTCACAAAGTGAGCCACGTTGCTCTCTTCTCTTCTGCCATTGACATGTTTCCGTGCTACTCCCTGCTAAATAACGAATCAGACCCGACATCGCGAAGGATATTCCGACCACCGCCTTGTGGTCAAGCACTCAGTGACCACACACAAAAAGCCACATGTGCACACGTTTTTGCTACAATGGAAAAGCATTTACGTTCGGTGATTTTCCCCACAGTTCAAAATGAAAAAGATGTTCATCATGATGCCTCAGCAGGCTTTACAAATAAGCAGACATGAGCGCTGTGCACAGACAGGAACTTTCTTTAGTAATGGAGGCATTTACTACGTAAAGAGAATAATCACGGCAATGAGTCAAATCCGCGATGTCAAATCCGCGACATGACATGCTGCGTAGTGGAGCATTTTGAAATAACTGTTTTTGTAGTCGTGCAATAGTATCATGAGGGTCATATTGGGTTTCTCCGACATTTATCGTCCGCTGTCGTCTCGATTGTAGCATCTGAGGTCAACCCCGTCTCAACATTTGCAGTCGGAATCGTTGCGACATTTGACCGCAAACGAGCGTCTGGTCGTCAGAGCAGAAGGTTCCAGAACAGCAAACCAGGCAGATGTGACAAGTGCGGACGGAGCCAAAGAAGAGCCAGCTACACCCACAGCACTGACAATGGCATTTATTTGAACAGATCACAGATTGCGTGAACACGGACGAAACAAGAGCACCGCGAGATTCCAAACCGCTGCCGAGACGTAAACATTTGCCGCTTGCAAAGTCCCACCGCCAATTAAATTTCCTCTGGAAACTTGGGAGAGACGCTGCACAGCAACCCATCAAATTACAACCTGCTCTGATTATATTTGACATAAGAGATATACAGTAAAAAGCTTCCGAACATCCTTGCACCGAACGCTTGATGACTTCATGATGCGCTTTGTCCTAGTGAGAAGCTTGATGGGAGATGTGGTCATCTTGGGGGTTGTGTTTATTCCACTTGAACATTCCTCAAACCTCTCTCTTTGGGAGGCACTACATGCGATGGCACTGTTTTTACTTAGAAAACATAACCAACATTCGGGACAATATCTCTTGCTATCTGTTCATGACATTGCAATCTGAAAGGGTAAAGGCGCTGGAGTTTCAGTTAGCAGGTTTATGTTGATGCTGCCCCCTGCTGGTTGATAAAAAAAAAAAAGTAAAAAAAAAAAAAAAAACAACAACAATTTGTTTCCCATGAGAATTTGCAGACAACTTGTGGTGTTTTTGGATTTGTCATAAGAAATTCCTCACAAAATGTCACAATCATTTGAGGGTTTTTTTTTTAAAGTTGAAACATAACGTATTTATGGTTCTTTAATACGCAAGAATAATGGGGCATTTAATAGAAATAGACACGTCAAGAGGTGAAGTCGCTTTTCCCTGTTCTTGCAGGAGTGTACATCCTGATAGGAGCTGGCAGTCTGGTGATGTTGGTCGGTTTCTTCGGCTGCTGCGGAGCTGTTCGAGAATCTCAATGTCTGCTGGCGTCAGTGAGTCCCAATGTAACATCTGAGATTCAATCAATTCGTACCAAGATTTCATTTTTGTTTTGTTTTTTTGGGGGTTTTTTTGTATCGTTGAATCTCTTACAGTTCTTTGCATGTCTGTTGATCATCTTTGGAGCTGAGGTGGCAGCAGGCGTGTTTGGATTCTTAAACAAAGACAAGGTACAATAATAACCTTATAGCCTGGCGAGCTGATTATGTGCACAGGCCTACTCAGCACTTCTTTACAATTCGTTTCGTAGATAATCGAAGACGTCCAAAACTTCTATGCCACGACCTACAATGAAAATAACAACAGCACGTTGATCATCTCGTACCAAAGAGTAGTAAGTTGGAAATTATTCTCTCTCACTATTCATACATGGAATTTTACATGGCGTTTAACTGATTGAAAGTACTCAGTTGCAAGCATTATCAATGACATGAATAAGTCTTTCATTTCATTTTGGTTTAGGAGAGGTCCTGCTATTTGACAATAATAATAATAATAATAATAGAAGCAACTCTTATTGTTTACTTTTGAAACCTGTTTGTGTGTTTTGCATTTTCAGCTTTTATTTGAGCAAAGAGACTCAGAAATGATATATTGTCATCGCATTACAAAAACGAGAATTTTCCTGTCGCGTCTGGCCACTTATTGTGTATTGTAAAACATTTTGCTGTGCACTTTTAGCTGAACTGTTGTGGAACGCTAGCTAACAACTGTTCATATCAAGAACCAGGTACAAAGGTAAGATTCTTCTCTTTTTTGTTTTTTAACCTTTGTACCGGGCAATATTTTTACTTGACGTCCACGTGACAGTAGGACATTTTCTTTCTTTTCTCCATCATGCAGGACTGCGAGACAGGTGTAAAGGATTTCTTCAACAGTAAACTCTTCATCATTGGGTACGTTGGCATCGGCATCGCTGGCGTCATGGTGAGTTAGGGTTTGAGGACCGCGACCAAAAGTCATGCTCAGCTTTGACTGTTTTTGGGTTTGTTTTTTTTCTAAAGCTGAATTTTTCCTCTTCCAGATCATCGGGATGATCTTCAGTATGGTGCTTTGCTGCGCTGTACGTAACAGTAGGGAGGTCATCTGAACAACTCAGATCGTCACCGTCATCTGCCGAGTGATCCGGGAAGCACTTCTCAAAGGATCTCCCTTTATTTTCTCGTGCGGTCTTTTATTTCACAACTTCATACCATGCAGATGGGACTTGGCGACTTCTGTTACAGACAATGTTATGTTGCCCCTTCTTATCTTTCAGATCGTCTTCCCCCTGTGACCGTTTGGCAAGCGCGAACACAAATTTGAGCCCACATACCTTCACGGTAGTGTCCGAGGTTTTTCATACAACCCATACGCTTGTCTTAGTCTTAGGAAGAGAAGCAATAGGTTAACATTTTCGGGAGACATGCTTATTTATTGATTCCGACATGAGTCTATAGCCAGCAAGTAGCGTTTTTTTCCCCAACATGATTACTCGAAAACCAGGAGTGTCAATCTCATTTTTTGTTGCGAGCCAAATTGCTGTTAGGTTTTCCCTCAGAAGGCCGTTATGACTGTGCAACCATATAAATGCATCTTCACCTTATCATATCATTATGGAACCTCGGGTTTCATATTCATTCGGTTGTTGACATCTTTTCTCCCGGTTTTCGTACACCCGCATGGCTTTTGTTGCAAATGGTCCAGACACGTTCACCTGTCCGCGTCACGACTTACTTTTTCATTTTAAAATGCCTCCCGTTTCTCAGTGTTATTAAGAGTGAAGACAACTTGAAATCCCGGTCCAGAGGAACATGATGGAGAGGCACGTGATTTCATTTTTTAATTGATTTACTTACGTGGGCCACATGAAATGATATGGCGGGACATATCTGGCCCCGGGGCCTAAGTTTGACATCTTGCTATAAACTGAAGAAAATTCTTACCTTCGCTTTACGGGATATATGATTAGGTTATTTCATATCCAATGTTTGACAGTAATTTTAGCCATTTTTATTATTTTATTTTTCGGCCATTTTTTTTTGTTTTGTTTTTTTGCCCCTTTTTGATTTTGCAACTATATTTATCTGTATTTTTTTTTTTTTTTTATTAAGATAGAAATGAGACAAAACTTTGTCTGCAATACAACTCTAAAAATTGTGGGGATGAAAAAAAATAATAATAATAAACAAAACAAATCAACATTTCTACGGTAAGAATGACTTGAACTCATTTGGTCGGAGGATTAAGCCAGCGGCACGAATATCAAATTTTTATGGTTTTTTTTAATTGTTGGTTCTAATTCACTTTATGCGCTATTATGTAAATATCTGTCAAGTTTTTGTAGCTGTACATTTTTGTGGCTGATTCGATCGTACTGCTTGTAGATAAAGTTTGGAAATAGTGGCACAGTCAGCATTTGCGTAAAAAAAAAAAAAAAAAAAAAAAAAAAAATCATAATAATAATTCCATAGGGCCAAAAACAGCCTTTCAATGTGCCTTTTTTCAGTGACAAACTTTTTTAGCGACAATGTGCTGCCTGTCTGGATGTAGAACGTAGAAAAAAGTGTACATACGATAGTGACGTTGGACTGCATTTCGTGAGCACACGTTCAACGAGTAGCACGCATGAGTCCAGTTCTTTTGTTTTTTGGTGTTGTATTAGTTGTTGCACTCAACTGTAAGAGGGGGGGAAAAAAATGTTTTAAAAATGCGTGACCGGTTACATGTATTCAAGCTACGTAGGACATAACCGTATTTTGTTGATATTATAGGAGTGACATACCACTAGATATACAAAGGTGATGGGCCGTGTAATGGGAAGTGGCGTTTTGTATGTTTGTTTGTTTTTTGTTTTTTCTGTTGATCTAAAAGAACATTTATGAGGTCAGCGCTCACTCAAACAAGTGGACGTTACGTTGTGCACCGGGGCCAAAGTCCCCCGGTGCTCCTCAAGCCACGTTACATGCATACGCTCGATGTCACGCAATGCTCCCTCACGAAACAAGCCGTTTTCTATTCAATTCTCTGTTAATTTATTTTGCTTACCATTCTGGGCTTCTCAGGTTGACACGGTAGGTGTTTGAAGTAGAATAAAGCATCTAAATGTTTTAAACAGTTTTCCTTGATTTTTTTTTTCCCATAAATGTGTGCCTGCTCAAGCTTTTTTAGGGAACCCCCTTTGGATTATTTGACCTGCGCTGAAACGACCCTCCATTTAAGAAGTGTTACAATGTGACAGGGAAATCTGTCATTCCCACAATAGTATACTAATTTCCCTGATGACTTCATAGCGAACAGTATTCGATAACAACACAGTTGAGGAGGTGCCGCGCTTGACTTGCAAAGACAGCTGAACGCTTGAGTTATGCGGGTGATGTTGCAGAGGCCACAGGATGACCGCGACGACAGTTACTCCAACACTGCAGCGCGAGCATTTCTCTGCGTGCACGCCGGCGTTGGCCGACGCTTTGCATCAGAACGTTTCACTCGTCCAAAACAAAACACGCTACAAAGAGAAGTAACAGTTTATTTTCTCTATTTACACGTGTAATTGCAAAATGAACTCAAATATGATAAAAAACAACGAGGTTATTCTATGATGGAATATTTATTTATTTTTCTTAGATTTTTGAAACTGTAACAGTCTCATAATTTGAGTTCATTTTTAGTTTGCTACACTTTTCTCAATTTCGAGAAAGTAGCAAATATATCTCGGAAAAATATTTACAGTGGTATAATTCCTAATTTTCCATCACTATGTGTGTGTCTGTGCAGAATAAACGCTATACGGTGTGTAACCAAGCAACGTCTCTCCAACTCCTACAAAGTACACAACCTGGGCGATGCCAAAGAGAGGCGCGACGACAAGCGCCCGGCAACTGGCCCCCTTTAGGAAAGCCGCAGGACCCTCTTTTCTCTTGATTTTTCTGCAATGAAAGGAAATGCAAATATTTCATATGACCTCGGGGTGGCAATACATTAATGAGAGAATAAGATGTTCCCAGCATACCTGACACAATCCACCACTCCATTGTACGTTTCCTCGTTTGTTCCCTTTTTCAGGGATTGTAGTCTTGTTTTGACCACTGAACAAGGTGGAGAGAAACGCAGTCAATCCGAGTTGGCCAATAAAAGCGCGCTGTTGGGTTTTCTGACGAATGCTGACCAAGCTGGTGCAGGTGTGCAAAAAGAGGGAAGTAGATAACTGAGAAGGGAATGTCCCTAAGGAGGACACGAACAAGCATGTTAGCTATCGAAGAAGGGGAGCACTTACATCAGTACAGTGGACCTCCACATACACTCGGGTTCGGCATCCGTGGATGAAAAAAAAGTTTCATTTTTTTCCAATTTTTTTTGTTTTTTTTTGTGTACTTCTTTGTTTTTTTTTTCTTTTGTAAGTAGGAACCAACCCCAAAATCGCTTCATGGTGGTTTATCTGCGCTTATCCATGAATTTTGGGGGTTTAATAAAAAAAAAAAAAAAAAAAAAGTTTTCACTATTCGTGGTCCGCCCCAGTCCTTATCCCCCGCGAATAGCGGGGGTCCACTGTGCATGAAACACAATCTCACCGCATTAACGTGGCTCCAAGTCCTCTGTACAACCTTTGGTCTTCAGCAGGTCTCTGGCGATCTGCGTGGCCGATACCGTCCTAAGATGAGGCGGGGGGCGAGCATTGTAGGAACGACTCAGGACGGCACTGGTTCCGCCATCTTTAGACCCGTTACCACACTCGCCTTCACCCTCTGCTGGGCCGCTGGTGGATGAAGCAAAGGAACTTTCACAATTGCATCAAAATGTAGACTATACACCTCGTTCAAAATTATTGCGCATTCATCCATCCATCCATTTTCTGAGCCGCTTCTCCTCACTAGGGCGGCGGGCGTGCTGGAGCCTATCCCAGCTATCCCAGGAGGCGGCGTACACCCTGAACTGGTTGCCAGCCAATCGCAGGGCACATATAAACAAACAACCATTCGCACTCACATTCACACCTACGGGCAATTTAGAGTTGTCACTTAACCTCGCATGCATGTTTTTTGGGATGTGGGAGGAAACCGGAGTGCCCGGAGAAAACCCACGCAGGCACGGGGAGAACATGCAAACTCCACACAGGCGGGGTCGGGGATTGAACCCCCGGTCCTCAGAACAGTGAGGCAGACGCTCTAACCAGTCTTCCACCGTGCCGCCTGTCTTCAAACATTGTTTGGTCAAATAATTTTAAACAGTGCAATGTATTTTTTCTGCACTGGACACCCACATACTCGCAGTTCGGCACCCACAGAGTGATTCGCAGATTTGTTTATTTTTTTAGTAATAATTTTAAAAATATAGATATTTTTTAATTTTTCATTTTATTTCTTTTTTTTCCCTTTTTTTTCCTTTTTTTTTTAACAACCTCACCGAGCCTGCCGGCATCCTGGAGCTGGCTCTTGAGCATCTCCATGGGCGTGGTGACGACGACCTGGCACATTCCCGCGCAGCATCCCGCCAACATCTCCTTGAACACGGTCAGCTTACCGCTGACGACACGCGCACATATAGGTGAGGTTTTGCCGGCGCGTCGCTAGGAAAGCGGGATTCAGTCTCTGTGTTGCGTCGGACTGCTCACCCATCTTTGCTTGGCAGGTGGCGAAAGAAGTCGTTGGCAGCGAGTTTAATGGCCTTCTCAGGCGTCACTAGGGTGAGATTGACAGCTGCGCCTACAGCATGGATTTTATTACGAAGGGACGGTCACCAAAAACACTTTTATGCTGTACAATGGATAAAAGAAAGTCTACACACCCTTATTAAAATACTAGCTTTATGTGACGACAACAGTGACACAATTTTAGAACTGGACGTCCCTCTAAAATTGATGTTTTGGGCCGAAATCTGCAAAGGTATGTATGGCATGAACCGTGCACATCAAAAGTTGAAAAGTGATTCATAATCCTCTCATATTTTGCCATTTTAGCAGTGTATAAAGTGTGTTGACCTTTTGTCCTCACTCATGTCAAACTCAAGGCCCGGGGGCCAGATCCAGCCCACCACATTATTTTATATGTGCCCCGCAAAAGCAAACCATGTTTCTTGGTATCATTTTTTAGAGCTAGTTATCCATTAATTTGTTGTGCATGTGTAATATGAGGCGATCATAGGCTACATGGGTTCACCGTCATAATGGCCCCCCGAGGGAAACCATAACTACGATGTGGCCCGCAACAAAAATTTGTTTGACACCCATGTTTCATTCTGACTGAACACGTCCTTTTGTTATCGTTACTGTTTCTGATCTTTCTAATTCTAATTCTAATTTGGTAAATAACCAACCTGAAGCACTAGATGGCAGAAAAGGGCAATGTGAAAATCTCTTGTGTGAGAGTCATTTTGAGTCCACCAAGTTGGTTTAATTCTCTTGCGACGGCTGCGGCCTCAAACAATAATGATCCAAAGAGAAAACGAAACAAAACAAAACAAAAATGTTCGCGCGAGTCACTAATCGAAAAGCATGACATGCAACATGATGCCAAGGCTCAGGAGGACAGTTGGAAGATAAGCATGGCCACCTGTCACAGCTGGCTTGGAATTAAACATGATGCCTGATGGGTATATTTTTGATTTATTTTTTTTATTTTTTTAAAAATTGGGGGGTGGGGGGGGGGGGGGTACTTGTCATAAGGAAGAAATAGTTCGACCCAAATCGTTGCTGGAGTCCTTGAGGAGAGTCTTATTAAAAACCTCAGGAATCTGGAGACCATCACACCATTCCTCCCACATTCCTGCCCACCTCTCAATTTTAACTATCCGTGTCACAAAGTTTTTTGTATTATTATTCGGCTTCACTTTTGGGCTGTGTGCACTATTCACTTCCTTGACACCGACCCTCAAGGTCCCCACACGGCCTCCAAAATAATCAGCCGGGTTCGGGAAGAGGGCTTACCGTCGCCAGCTATTGTTGAAGTTTGTTTTTCCTTCCTCCATTGACTTGAGCACATCTTTATTATCATCTTTTCTTTGTGAAGGTTAGATATTAACTTTAGTGATCCCAAAATAAATTACAATGCATTTTATTTGTATGGCATTTTATAGCGGTTTTACTTGGCTTTGCTTTCATTGATTCAAATCGCTTTAACCCTCATCACTTTTTGAATTGTTTGTGGAAAAGGCTGAATTCATACTCTCTGCAAAATGGGAATGAAAAACACTTTAATTTGTCATCCAAGGTTGCTGCTACAAGTAGATGAAACTTTGAAAGAGGTTCTTCTTCTTCTTCTTTTCCTTTGGGCTTGTCCCTGTAGGGGTCGCCACAGCGCGTCATCCTTTTCCATGTAAGCCTCCCCCTCCTCCTGCATCCTCCTCTCGAACACCGACTGCCCTCACGTCTTCCCCAACGACATCCATCAACCTTCTCTTTGGTCTTCCTCTCGCTCTCTTGCCTGGCAGCTCCATCCTCACCGTCCTTCTACCAATATACTCACTATTTCTCCTCTGGACGTGTCCAAAACATCGAACCTCGGCTGTCCAGCTGATGCGCTCATTTCTAATTTGATCCAACCTGGTCACTCCGAGAGCGAACCTCAACATCTTCATTTCTGCCACCTGCAGCTCTGCTTCCTGTCGTCTCTTCAGTGCCACCGTCTCTCATCCGTCCATCATGGCTGGCCTCGCCACTGTTTTATAAACTTTGCCTTTCATCCTAGCAGAGACTCTTCTGTCACATCACACACCTGACACCTTCCTCCACCCGTTCCAACCTGCTTGGACCCGTTTCTTCACTTCCTGACCACACTCACCATTTCTCTGGACAGTTGACCCCAAGTATTTAAAGTCCTCCACCCATCTGCGCGTGGTTCTGTGAGTGATGCGAGATGACTCACCTTTACGTGAGGGGAAAAGCACTGCAAAGAGAACAATAAAAAAAAAAAATAATAATAAAAAATTTAAAAAAAAGGTTATGGCTGCACCGTAATTGGGAACTTTGTCTCGGAAAGTTGTGACTGTCGACAGCTGAAGAGAAAAGCATTCATCAGGCAGGATCAAAATAGAAGCTGTCGGCACTGAATGCCTTCTTCTCCTCATTTGTATTCTGTAGGTAATTGGCGAGCGCGCTAAAAGCGCTATGTCTCGCTGACCATCTTCCAACAAACCGGCTAGTTACAAACTTCAACTAATGAGAACCACAATGTGGAAGAAAAACAGAAGCATGGCCTAGGTCTGATTACAAATATATACAGGTATTGTATGATTTAAAATAAATAAATAAACAAGCTTCTGCAGTCACGGTCGTTTCCTCCTGTTATTGTGATTTTTTTTATTATTATTTTTTTATTTCAACGACTGCCTTTTATTTTAAAAGTTGTCCCAAACCAGTGTTGAAGTCAAAGGAGGACTTGCCCGTCCTACATTGCAACTCAAATATAGCCGTTCCAATTAAGGCCAACTCTCCTATGCTACATTAATTATGTGCGACAAACCATTCTATATCACCATATTATTCATCTCTCATGGTGGGAGCAGGTGCACACACAGTTTGTGACAGGTTTAAATTGTATTTGCATCCTGAACGACTTTGCAGATACCAGAACATGTGCCTTATACATAATCATCTTTGTCATTTAAGAATGACAATGTTGATTTACCCCATTTCCAAAAAAAAAAAAAAAAAAAAAAATGAATCATCAGCCTTTTTTCCCCTTTTCCTTCTCTGGTAAGTTGACAGCTGCCAAAAAGTCTCGATGTGGGTCAACACTGGCTCTGAATGAAGGCCACAAAAAAAGTCAGAGCGACTTGAGAAGGTCAAAAGAAGTGAAAGCAAAGAAGAAGGAAAAGCAGACCGGATGGGCAGTGAAGCGATGAGCGATACTGGCGGGTGGCGGAAGAGGGCTGGCAAGGTGAAAGCACGAAATACGAAGGAGAGCTTCCGTCGAACGGAAGCGGGAGCCTGTCCAGTAAAAACACCATGTGTGTGTGTGTGTGTGTGTGTGTGTGTGTGCGTGCGTACGCCCTAATCGTGTTACTTTATGCCAAAATAAAATCCACGCCGTATGGGTAGATTACAGGCTGTGTGGGATTTTATTCTAAATTAAGACCCGCGGGGATAAAATATGCATGTGAATCCATGTGCATAACGACTGCAGCATATATGCACAACAATAGGAAACAATTACGCCGATTTAAGCACATTTAAAGAGGCGGTTTGCGGTTTCTGACCTTTGCGATGACTAGTGACAGAGAACAAAGACTAGAGCAATCCCGAGTCAATCGTAAGCGAGCGTTACTATAACACTAACGGCTCTATTTGGTGTAACCTTGGTGTAACTCTGCGAGGAGAGCGTTCTTTCTTTCTGTCTGTTGGCCTTGAAGCCTTGCCTGCGCCAGCTCCGAGTGACACATTTGGCACGTCCTCAAAACCCAGTGACGCAGTTGACTTTTTTGGCCACGCAGCTGCGCTTTTGCTTTCCGTTTAATGGCACAATTTAGTTGACCGTATTCTTTCCGTCTTGTTTTCCTCTTCCAGCAGTGCACGGGGGGGTTTAATGATAAGTGTGTTTTTCAGCCGCGTTGCACAGTACCCACGGAGGTGCGTCTCATTAAGAATACAGCCATTCACTACAAAACATAATGGCTCTCTCACACCTCTTGTCTGCCTTTTTACGAGTCCTGCTGGTGCTCTTTGGTGACACGTGGTGTGTGGACAGGTTTTAGAGACAATCTAGTCAACGCAAGTCCACTTTTATCAGATAAGGTACGAAATGAGTGCATTGTTGTCCCTCATTGGTGAATCTACATTAACTACAGGACCCCGAGGTGACTGTACGGGTACAGTTGAGCCCCATTTGTGTGACATCGTCTGGCCGCTAAAAGACACAAGCGAGTGACTTTAAGAAGTTAGATCGGAGAAACTAATGACATTTATTTTGAATTTGTTTTACATTTCGTAAAGTATTCATATCCCTGATCCAGGAGAGGTCATTGTCATAGTCAAGCTATTTTTGCATTTTGAAAACGTGTGAAACATAAATGTACTGATACAGTCGAATGGAATCTGTCTTACTGTGAGTTACACTCTGACTTCCAGCAATATACCAAAAAGATGCATTTTAGGTTTATTGTTTGTCTATATATGCACTGCTATATATAATAAAACATAACTACTGCCTCTCGGGCTCGCGCGGAAACCAAGAAAGCATGCGCTTGAACCCAGGAGTTAGCCGGTGCGTCAGTGCAGTAGCCATCTGTTAGCACGCACACTGACTTGGCTCCGTTTACGCGTACGCATACGCCGCACGTTCACGTGCCAAACAGCTCACCCCAGTGACCCCAGTGACCCCTCTTGACACCGCGTGATGCTTTACACTCCCATGGATTTTTAATCTCCGCCCCCCCACCGCCCCCACCCCCCCTCCATCTCTACCCACCTAACAGTGGTGCTCGTTCGCCAATCACTGATGTTATTGTCCATCGGCGCATGGGATGAAATGATGGAGGCTAAATCCCACAGTTTAATCCTAACTCCTCCGATGTGGCTACATTGAGTTTTGGATTGTAGGACACATTTGGGCATGTTGGGCTTCAAACGGCTTCTAATGGTGAGCTCGCATGAAAGATGATTTCTTTCCCAGTGAGTGAGTGAGTGAGTGTGGAGTGGGTGAGTGGAGCAGGGAGGAGGGCTGGCAGTCAGAAGGGAGCAAAGTAATTCTTCCCACTAAATTCGCAGACGGTTGTTCTCGAGCAGGAGCTGCAGTTGCATCTCCTCTTTTCTCGGCAGCACGTTTGCACTCCAGACGGCTGGCGTTTTCTGTTCATCGCCTCCCTGGGAGTCCAGACAGGTTTCAGCGTTTCCATTTTGGATAGTTTGGCTGCAAAGGCGCGCAACCCACACTTCTCCAGTGCCACCGCAACTTAAGGTAAGAACTCACTGGTGCATGATGTGCGTCTTACGGACACTTTCGCGCTCCAGCTGGCAGCGAGCGAAAACATTGAAGAAATGTTTTGTCAATATGATGATGATGATCGTGCCATAGTTCCGTTACTCTTCTGCGTTATAAAGGAACTTGTTGATTTGCATGTAATTTTACATCATGCAAAAGATGCCATTACTGTATCGTTGGATGTAAAGTAAAACAGTCCTTTATGGTTGCGTTCGCTTTACTTGCGCCATCCCGGGATGTGTTGACCGAAGGCTTATTGTCGAATCAAGGCAGATGCTCCGAGGTTTTAAGTGCACATTTGAAATAAGTGCAAGCAGCCAGCTCAGATAGCTGAACGAGAGCGAAAGAGAGGGATGGGGGGCGGGTGCTGTTATGTGCTCTATAAAGTATGATCTGTGCATGAAGTGCCTGCAGCAACATTGAAATAATCCTGACGTGTCCATAGTTGCATTTCGTCCATTTATAACATTACACATCCAAAAAGAGCTGATTGAAATGTGAGAGAATCTGACAAAAAAAAAAAAAAAGTGAGCGAGTGTGGATGCTCAGTTTACCTATGAATCTCTTCCATCTAGTCGCTGCCCCTGCAGGATTGTACGTTTGAAATCATCTCCACAGACCTCATTTAGAGTGGAGAGAAATGCCTTAAGGACAAAAGGCTTTCAAGCCAGGTGTGTGTTTTGCCCTTTTTGTTGTGGGTACTTTTTAATGGTTTAAAAAAAAAAAAAAAAAAAAAAAAAAAAGGAGGGCTGTGCACGCAGAAGGCTTTTGAGTTATGTCGTGTACAGTGTATAAAACGAAAAGCAGTTTGATTATGATTATGCCGTCCTTTGTTGTTTTTCGGATGCAGCCCAGGTTATCATTTGGATCCGCAGTCTCGTGTTGTTGATGTTTTTTTGTTTGTTTGTTTGTTTGTTTGTTTGTTTGTTTGTTTGTTTCCTAGTGAGGAGAAGCAGCTCGGAAAATGGATGTTTTTTGTTTTCATTTTTGGATGATTGAGTCTTTATATTTATGTTTATATTTATTTTGTCCCATGAGAAGTACAAAATATTGGAAGCATCTCTCAGTTGGACGCTGTGCGAGACCGCTGCAAAGTATAAAAACGACCTTCTTTTTACAAACATATTAATTGCATACCTCTCTGCGAGTGTTAATCAAAATCCTGCATTTTCATGTGAACTGTTTTCATGCAACTCTCTTCTGATTGTCTAATTGTACCTGATAAGTGCATGATTTTCATGATTTGGTCCCATAGAGTTCAGATTTCATTTTTTTTTTTTTAAATGAACGTTATCCGGAAAATAAATCTATGTCTATTATGTTTGCTAGAAAAGTGAAGCCATAGGCCAAGGACTCTATTTTGGCGCAGATCTCCATGCAGCTGTGAGGCTTGCTTTTTATTTGCTTTCTATTCTGCCGTGCCGAACTCTCGACCTTGCTGAATGAGAAAAGGCTTCTGAATGAATTTTCTGCAGATATGTAATTTTCACAGCTTTCTCGCTTTGGCCATATTACGCCGCTTTCAAAACTCATTAAAAGGAGCTGCCTCTCTTGCTCTTGTTTTCATGTTTCTGCTATTGAATTGTTATTCATATCAAAATTATCCCTCGCTGCCTTTGTTTTGATCTCTTGAAGTCCTTCATCTGGAAAAGAGGGAAACAGGAACATGGTGGAACCAATAACATTTGTGGTATTGCACTAAACTGACTTCAATCTGATCTTTTATGTTCAAGGGCTTTTTTATTAAATGAATAGAATATAGAAACTGCATAAATCTTCAAAAATAGCAAACATGGGCATTATTATTGCTTAAATTATTCACCACAGGATCCGCACAGTGCCGCATATTGTGGTCCTGGCCACAGCAGATAAATAACATTTTAGCAGATTTATGATTTCATCAATAAGAGATCCAACAGCAGGCTGTGTGTAGGTGCTGTATAGACATCAATATCTCATTACAGTACAACGCGGCACAAAAGCACGAATAAAAGCCCTCTGCTTTTTGCGTGGTTAAAGGTTTAATGCTTTCCTTTAAGATGCTACTGAGAACACGATCCCGTTGACACTCGTAATTATACAGGCGAGGGGAACGTGAGCAAACAAACATCTTCTTTTTTTTTTTTTTTTTTTTAACACACATACCACCCATGTTAGATAAGTGTCTGCTTCAGGATAAGCTGGAAACACGGCATATGTTTCACCCGAACTTAATTTAGTGCCGGAGGTTCCATATGTCGTGTTCATTTTATGCTTACTTGCATCTCATCTGCGGCCAGCTGAGTCTCTTGTCTCATAATCCTGACATTTTTATTTAAATCTAGCCTACGTTTTTTTTTTTTTTTTTTGTGGTGTGTTAACCATTTTGCAGGATTTTTAGTGTATGCTGTCATTTTTTTTGTGGTACAATAAACGCTTCCTATCCTAAAACTGTAAGACTCAAAAGAAAAAGTCATTAAAACACATAATACAAGGAACAAAATGTACAGTACTGCTGTGCATTAGGAGTTTAAGAGTTTAAAAGGCGTTTAAGACAGTAGAAAGTGTTTGTCAGTATGATAGAGGTTAACGTGAGTGTGGGGAAGGTTAATCGAAGTCTGGGGGCGTCCAAACAGATTTCAAATGTGTATAAATAATCCCAGAAATATGGGATTGCTATTTCGTGAATTTCACCTGGTTCAGAACATGAACCTGGTGATAAATAGCTGGGTATTTCTTTTTTTTTTTTTTTTTTTTTGCGCACATGACACAGAAGAGAGAACATGAGCGCTAGCAGTGCGTCCGTTTGCTGTGGAGACAAAAAAGATTGCGGCAGAAGAGCACAGTCGAGCAAGCGAGCAAATAGTAAAAGTTACAAACAAGGATGATGATGACACCTGGCTGGATTTATCATAGATGCCTTCTGGGAAGGGTTGCGGACTGCGACACAGCTTATCAGTGTTGCTAGCAGATGATATCCGCCCACTGGCCAACTGATTCTTAATCATCAGGTTGGTTGCATTCAAAGCCGGAGCCACGCTTGACTTGCAAGACCTCAGTACTTGTTTTTTTGGCGACGGCAATTGACACGACGGATGCACGCACCTATTCGTCTCTGAAAAAGCCACGTAGGGAGTTTTATCTCATTCCCCAAATGCAGAAGCACGCCACTATGCAAGCAAAATAAGTTTGAATAACTAACTGCTGTTGATGGCACGCGATCCATATTGCCCGGAATGCATTCGCAAAGGCAGAGAGACAGACGAGAGATCTGCCTCAAACTGAGTATGGATTTGATTGGGTTCCAAATGTTAAAGGGTGAAAGGGAGCAGCTATAGAACAACAACGATCAGACAGGACAAAACTCCAAATAAAACGCAGCATTCAGACGAGAGGGATTGGCGGAGCGGGTGAAACCCGTGACCAGCCGGCATTCGTTATCATTCGTTCTCCCACGATGGCACAATAAAAACATTATTTGGTTTTTTTCTTGGCACTCCAGCACATCTGCAACCCTCGTGAGGACAAGCGGTACAGAGAATGGATGGACGGTTTATGCGTATCCTCGCCGACCAATACACCGGGTACTCGTAAAACACATCGCCGCAAGATGGGAAAGAAGATGCTGAACTCATGAATTCTTCATGAAATCTTGCGTATGCAAACTGTAGATACAGCTATAGTTTGTCCTGTTCTTATACTTATACATTTCACACACCGTACACGTCTTTTTATGCAAACCTTTTTGCCGCTAACAGAGAGATTGCAAACTAGTGAAAGAAGCAAAATAACTTTTTCGGTACACTCGGATGGCTTCATTTATTTGTGTGGGTTTTTTTTTTTTTTTTTTTTTTCCAGGCACAGGAGAGCCTTATCTTTGTGATGTCTATTTATTAGATGAGTACCGCATATCTAATTCACAATAAATGCATTCATACGCAGCAATTCGAATGTTCACTCAATGCTGTAGTTGGAAAGCCAAATTGTGAAAAAGGGAGGGGAAAAAAAAAAAAAAAAAAAAAAAAAAAAAAAAAAAAAAAACCTTCCGTCTTCCACCAAAGTGGCGGGCAGCTTAATCGTTCACACAAAAGATGTGTTATGCTGCGCGTCTTGGTGAGATACGGAATTAACCGGTATTCAAGCCCTTGTAAATACGTACAATATGTGGCGAGAAGCTATGAATTAGTTATGAATTATACTGTCCTCGCAGCCCTGTAGTGGTACAGGGGGGCAAGAGGAGAGATTAGAAGTACTGTACAGTGTAGAATATGGATCGGATAGAAATGTAAAAAAAAATGCAATAAAGAGAAAAGGAGTACATCACTGATATACCGTTATTTCTCTGTGCTTTTAAAAATAGTCACCATCTATCATTTCTCCATCTGCTCTTTACCTTTTTACTTTGAGTCCTTTTTTGCTGCAGGCCTTTGCCTCGCTTTCTTTCTGTCACTGTTTCCTTTCACTTCCACCTTATTTGTTGCGTAAATGTCCAGAACGTGCCGGCCTAGGAAAGAAAGACATCGGAAAGGTAGAAAGAGAATATGGTGAGAGTAAAACAGTGCCGGTTCTGTTCCTTAAATGGCGGCAACCCGACTCCATTGGGTCCAATTTCCCCGTGATGCGTTTTTGGGGTTCCTCCTCGTCCAGATGTAATTTCAACGTATTTATCATGACCTGTATACTTGCTTGCTTGGCCCTTTGTCGTTATTATTGTGCTCAGCCCAAGCTATGAGCGCTTACGTAACACCCCAAGCTGTTGTAATGATGGATCCAACATGGCACTGGCTTATCAGTCCCTCAACTGCGGCTCACCATCCCATCGTGACGGAGGATGCCAAGAAACCTTCAGGAATCTGTTCCCCTGCTTTGACAAATATGGACACCTGTACATGTGTGTGTGTGTGTGTTTTAATTAAATGCACAGGTAACGAATCCTATGAGCACGGTTGATTTCATTGCTTTTTAAAAAAAAAAATGGTTTAGTCAGGTAACGGTGAGTGTCAAGCGGCCCTACTTTATCCGCTTGAATGCATGGACGAGGTCAAGAACGGGGGAGCATAGGGTTCTCTCGGGTGATGCTATTTCTCGAGGCAAATAGGAAACAGGAAGGTTCCGGGCTGAAAACGGATCAGTTGAAATGATCTAAACGAGACAAGAGGAGAAAAGGAATGAAAACAGGTCCGGCGTCATCTGTATGTATTGGCTGCGCTAGTCGTAAAAGACCTTTTATGCTTATATTATGCAAAGCGAGCGATGCTACAGGTGAATGATGACTGCTCTGTAGATGCTCTGATTCTCATCGCTCTCAGGATGGATGAGTTTAATACAGTAGTGCTTCACAACAAAGGCGGCTCTCTTCACCACGGCGCATTTTTCACTCCGGCTAACTCCAGGAATTAAACTTGCTCCCTTGTCCACCTCGAAACCAATCGGCCAATTTGGCCTTTGGCTTTTTTTTGCTTTGCAACCCAATCTCCTCGCTGTGCTGCAGAGGGGCTCCTCGTTAACGGATGAATGCATCGACTCATCTACGAGAGACAAGGATATAGTGAATGGTATTGATGAGAATGGATGATGCTCGTTCACTCAATAGAGTCCAGAAGATCACGCGCGTTCTCTCTGAGCGACACAGCATCGGGGTTGAACCGACTAGTTAACGCGCAATGACGATTATAGCTTGCAGCCGATTAATTGCCAATCACGTTTTGCGAGATTATCAACCTCGCTGAAACCAACAGGCGGGCGATCGGCGGCGTTAAGTAGCAGCGGTGCCTCAAACGTGTGGAAATATTTGACTAAAAATGAGACCGGTAGCACGGTCACTTGCCAAATATGCAAGTCTATCCTCAAATCAAATCAAAGCAAACGTGCTATGAAGGCTCATCTGAAAAGGCGAGCTGACTAAATCATTATGTCAGCCTTCAGCGAATTCACCAAACGCACTCCTGTAACAGCGAAGACAGAATAAATACTGAAGTGTCTGCTTAGACGACAAAACAAAGACAAGCGGTGTACGATGAATAACCTCTTTATTGTTCAAATTAACGTTAAACGCTCGAGCCTTCATCTTCCTCTTTCCAGCGGCCTCACCCATCCAATCGTAAATCACAATCGGACTACCTCAGGGTCTCACAGGCACTCGGATCTTAGAAAACTCGAACAACAATCCACGAAACACAACAGCAGATTTGCTACAATAACATTTTTTGCATAGCATTCTCTCCTCCTCCGTTTGTATTTATTTTTTTACATTGCAGACATTGTAGTTGGGTTCCATGAAGAGGTGTTAGAGTTTTACACGTTCCGACTGTCCGCAAGGTCATGAAGTGTTCTGATTGTGATTGGATGAACACGTCGGAGGGGCGGAGGGGGGTGATGGGGGGAGTGCAGCCGAGGACGGCAGGGAAAGTGAGTGAGCAAATCCCCAAAACATCGGGAGGCGAAAGTGCAAAGCAATACAAATTGATTTGCGCTCGATTAATCGACATCGACTCAACTCCCATCACCTTACCGTCGACTACAAAAAAAAAATCCAAAGTTGTTCAACCCCCAAACACGGCATGGTTTAAACATGCATCCAAGACAGAAAATTCGGTGTTTTGGGGGAAAAATTGCTAAAAAAAAAAAAAAATGTTTTAAGCTATTTTTTGTTCTCATTAAAAAAAACACAATCAAAAAAAATAATAATTTGGACTTGTTGATTAACTGAATGTCTGGTGACGGATAATCGGCTCTGTCGAATACTTTGCGGGGTGGACAAGAGCGAAGGCCGAAGTGATAAAACAAGATGCTGAGAAAGGCAGCGAAACGGGAGAAAAGCTGGAGCATGCTCTGCTTTTGCTCTGACCTGGTTCCAGTTAATCCGCCCACTTTACACGATGAACATTACCTCCACACTGTATTTATAGAGCATATTCGCTGTGTTTTTGTTTCTGTGTAAGCCTTGCCTGGATATATCCTTTTCACAGTGTTTTCAAGCAGTACTTCAAAGACTCTGACAGCTGAGCAAGTTATCATCAAATTTGAGAAATTCAATTGAATTTTTTGTTTTGTTTTTGTTTTTAAAGTACAAGTCGAGTTTTCACAGTATCACCTCCCACGAACATTTCCTTCATCGTTTCAGCTGAAGCTGATTGCATGCACGTCCATGGGCGTTGAAGTTGGGGGGCTATTAAGGTTGTTTTTGTTCTAATGAAGAATGTCTCCATGTGACGGCCTTGCTGTGGTAACATGAATGATTCCATTCGTACAAATGGGTTTATTTGATGGCTCAACAGCGCCTCCTGCTCACGAGGTGCCTATAAATAGATGGATGTGTCACAGGTGCCGCCAGTTCATGTGCGTCACTGCCTGAGGTGAGATGTTCACCACACTTGCCATTAGCCAATTAGCCGCGATGCTAATTTAATATGTTGCTCTCTAGTGCCGATAAGGGTCCAGCTGCACTGACCAGTACATATTCTGTTTCACTCAGGAAGTAAACGAGTCAAAACCAGTCGAGTCTCGAGTCGCAGAGTCAAGGCGATTTCCACTCTTGGTATTTAAATTAATTTCAATTCAATTACTTTCTTTCTGGCTCAAAAGAAAAGGGAATAGGCAGAAATAAATAAAAGATTTTGGTGCGCCACCCCTGTGCATCTCTTCTAATGAGCGTTACATTAACCACACTGGGCCTGTTTTGGAGAAAAGGCAAGTAAACACACCTGACGTTCCAGCAGACACTTTAAGGCTTTTTATCGAAAGGATAATAGTAATAAAAATAGTTATGGCAGTTTTTCTTTGGGTCAAGCCAAATTGTATGCAATAGCCGATTACGTTCAAAAGGCAAGAAAAATGTGCCAATCCACTTCAGGCGTCAGTGCTACATGGACATGCGACTTATTATTCAAGTGTTTGCCCACTTGTTCGTGGTCGGTACCCACCCACTTAACTCAACTTTGGAAAATGGCTGAACGACAGCGCTACTGCGTCTTACGCAAAGCTAAAAGTTGAATCCTCAGAGGAGTTGAGGAATCAATTCGATTTATTTTGGCAGACATTTCTAAGGATTTAAGAACCAGAACTGTGCCGTTTTGGGACTTTGTAAACGTCGGCAAAAAAGGACAACGCTAGCACAAACTGTCTATGTAGCATCTGCAGCTATCGGTATCCAGGCAGGTTTGGGCTATATCTCTGATTACTATTTCGACAACACATCATCGGTAAGGCAAAACTAACTTATCTCACGATGATTTAAACCCAGCTCAGATTTCCTATTGGTTGAAGAACAATCCAGCGGTTGAGGATTTCTGCTTCACAATGATTGGAAGAGCCGACATCGAAGGATCGAAAAGCGATGTCGCTATGAACGCTTATCCCTGTAGTGACTTCTCGGACACCTCCTGCTTAAAACCCAGCTATCGTGATGATAGCCGCCGAGATCTAGCCTACTACCAGTCAGAGCCAAAGTGTTTTTCATATTCAAATTAAGGAGAACAGTGATCCAATCAAAGAAAAGCTTATTTACATATCCAATGTTCATGAGAAATCTAGCCAAACTGTCATTACTTTAGTCCATACAATATAGTGTAAGTATACAGTATAATACAACTCCTCGGAGGGGTCAGGGGTGAAACTAGACACACTATGAGTGCATAGGGACTTTCATCACCTTGGCGAATCGGTTCAGGCGAATTTCCATTTCAATATTGGAGACCGTTATGAATGAATGAGCAAAATGTTTCCCCTCTCGCATAGATGGCAACCCTGCAGTGAATTCCAGCTCCACAGGTATACTGGGTGCCATAACGTGTGAGCTGTAGGCTATAGCCACACACTTGCCCAAAATAGAACGGGTCTTCCACTCAGCTAGACCTCTCTGTTGAAAGTCTTCATCCTTATGACTCCTATCCACGCCTCACTGCTTTTCTTTCTCTTCTCTCCATCACCAAAGAAGGAGCTTTGCTTCTGTTGGTCCTCCATCATGCTGACTTTTTCCCAAAACTAAGTCTTCTTCTGGCTTGGGCTGATCGATTTCCCAAGGAACGGTTATGCCGTTGATTCCTTCATGCCCTTTACGTCTGTCATCCACACCGCTTTGGCTGCGTCTCATTCTTCTTCTTCCTTGTCATCGTCATCTCAATCTTATCGCTTATCTCATCGTCTGACGCCGCAACTCATTCCTCATCGCTCTTTACCCTATTTCATTTTCTGCTCTCAGTATAAACCTCTCTGTTGGCTCCATCACGCCTGCACCTGAAATGCTTTTCAACAGGATTTGGTGTCTTGTAAAAACGAACATTAATTGTGCTTCCTGCTTTAAGCTACGGTGCGAGCCCGACCAAACGGCGAATAAATTCATGTCAGCGGTGCTACAAGGAGAATGTTGAAAAGGAAGCAAGATGTTCGGTGCTTCTGTGGCAGTTTTGCGAATTTGCGAGCCTATCGCAGGGCGGACTTGCTGCGTGAAAATCACTTGTGGCGATAAACCCGTTTATTTAATAGGACTGCTGATATTGCCAACGAAATACAGCTTTTCATCTTTTCATTTCACCTTTTCCCCTTTAACCGCGAGGCTCTCCAAAGACTTTTGTAATTTTTCCAAGCTTGTTTCCACTTTTACACTTGACTGAGATGATCAGCATGTATACTGAGTCACAGGCAACTGATTTTTGGAATAACGTTTCTTTCGATCTGTGATGAGCAATACATTTTTTGGTGGGGGGGGGGGGTTGATTCTCAGTGTGGCCCGGTAGCAAATGGGCCATTGGGCCATGGGCCGGTACCGGTCGGTGGTTGGGGGGGTAGCTGATCTCTAAATTCTGTCGTCAAAATATTAGAAGCATCGCTAAATTTGATGCAGTGCTATCATGCACCACTCCAGAATTATGACCACAATAATAAACATTATTAATGTGATATTAAATGAGTGTCTATTCATTTTAAAATCACAATAATTGTGATCAAGACGACAAAGACTCCTAAGAAATGTACGCCTTTAAAATAGCGTTCAATCAAGTTGCGCTCCCAAAGGTAAATGAGAGCACACATCAATGAGGACTCATTGGCATTTCTCTTCCCTATGACTCATTTATAAGGGGGGCAGGCTCTATTTTAATAGCGTCATTCCACACCTCCAGTTCGTTTCATCTCAGAAATATGACACCTCATCTTTAAACAAATTCGAATTCTTGCCGATATGTGCAGGCGCCTTTCAAATATTCAAGAATTTAGAAGAATTAAGACCTCTCGGCTGTTATTCCATGACAATTGTTTCTGCTTTGAGCTAGTTATCCTCTACCTGTGATGGTGATAACATGTTCAAGTCAGAGGTTATTTGTAATACAATGCAGATGGAGACATTTGAAGTCAGGGACTATTGCACGACATTCTCAGTGAATATTTCATCGTACACTACTCAACGGCGTACTACTCAGGAGCCCAGCTCGGGGCCTGCAGGGTAATTCCATCATGGTGACACACACCGTGCGCCTCCGTAACATGTAAGCCCGCATAAGGGTGATGGCCATGTCTATTTGCTGCATATGCCTATTGTGTAAATCGGTCTTAAGGAGTAATACACTCCAAGCATACGCTCGGATTAGACTGTTGAACATCTCTCGTATTTCCATGAGGCGCTCGCTCACCAGTTCGTTCAGTAGAAAACAGCACAATGCTGGAAGTGGGTTCACTGAAAAACATGTTTATTTACACACAAACATATTTGCATTCAAATGGATAACAATGAGGAGATGTTTTTTGAAGCAAAACAGAGATTAAGGTGAATACAATGTACAGTAGTAATTCCTGTGACCTGTGTGTTTGAGTGCAGTGCATTCCTTATTCCCTTGTTCTCATCTTCCTTACCGCGTCTTTCGCTTTCGAGATGATCTTTTTTTTTTTTTTGTCTTCAGTTAACCTTCCCATGCTCTCACTTTATCTTTCCCACGAGACCAAATGTCCTAATTTCCTTCTTAAGACTTGAGCGGCATCACTGAGTGGGTGCCGACTGCCAATGTACAAGTAAAAGTGCATGTTACGCCCTTTAATGTGGTTTCTGCATCAAGATTTGAAAAGAACTGCCTCAGTCAAACCATGTAACGCATGAGTGCAGCTGGGGTCTCTTCTAGAAATAAAGTCCCTTAGCTTTGTTACAACAAAGACTTTTAGTCCATTGAAACCCTTTTTCGAGCATTTAATAAGATCTTACATGTAAATAATACAATATTGAACAGAACAATAACACCTGGTGTTAGTCTGTATTCCATTTAAATGAAGTCTTGGCTCGGTGGAGCATTTTGTGGAACACTGCTGCCCATGTAAACACAGCCGCCGGTGTTTTGTGTTTCGGTTTTAAGCTTTAGGTGTGCGTCGATGTGTACGCGTTCTGTTCTCAGACCATTCGAGGGGAATTCTCGGGGGCGAATGTCTTGACAGTGAAGGATATTCCACTGTATACTGCGGAGCCTTTGTGCGTCCGTGCACCTAAATGGCACGAACGCACCGCTTTCCACATTTCTTCATTTCAGCACATCAACTAAATTTTTAACTGAGAGCTCAAGCTCTCATTCTTTGCGAGATGTGCGCGTGTAGACAGGAGGAGTTTCATTCGGTGGGTTTATATTTTTCATGGGCAACATGTGTGGCGACCGCCTTGTTTCTGCATCACAAGCTTTGCATATATAGGTTCAGTTTTCCTCAGCTGCACTCAGGGGGAGAAGGGTGAAATATGTTTTTGAATCATCCGCGAAGAACATACAACTGCAACAGAGAGCTAAAAGTAATAACTGCTCCTTTATTAAAGGAGATATTTGAGAGTTATTATTAGAAATACATGTACATTGTCTCTGTTGTCTATAGACGAAACAGAAACAATGAATGAATACATTTCAAGAATATGACAACGTGACATTATGGCATTTGCCATTGATGGGAGCGGATGTACAAACTGTATCGTCATGTGAAATATAAAATGCAAAAGGCTTGGCTCGAAAAAGAACATGTCATTGTAATTTATCTGCACACAACCTTAAAATAGTGAATAATGATTGATAATTGGTTGTAATTTTACTGCTGAGTAGCAGCACTACATACACGTATGCTCTCATTTTCTTGATCTTTTTTTTCCACGCACAATTGCTTTGGATTCATTATGAGGATCTTGACATCATAAAAATGCCATCTGCACAACGTTACACATTAATATACTTTCATAATGTATTCACAATGTGTACAAAATAGCCCTTAGTGCGCAGTGCTAAGGACCAAAGTATTATTATGCATGTATCGTATGTAAACTTGATAAATCCATTGCTACTAAATTTCATTTGTTTTCTTTTTCTTTTTTAAAGTAATGCACTTTTTAAAGCAATGAACATGTACTTTTTGAAATTCTATCGGGACATTAATTAACATCTGGTTTAACCTTGATGATCATGAAATATGAAATCCACTTTTTAATTCAATTACAACCCATGGCTGACTATGCGAATGCCACGAATATTCAATTGGAACCATATCGTCTCCACCTCACCGCCAACATTTGGAAATAACTGACAGATAATCTATCAAGCTCCACATTTGCCTGGTTTTATCGAAACAAATTAAATTCATCCATTTTAATCATTTATCCAATTCATACAATTTTAATACAACTCGAGTTGTTTTTGCAGTGTCTTTCAAACATGATCACCCTTACATTTTTTTGAACCGTTGTATTCAAGTATCTTTTTCTCCCATCTATCGGTTTTCCTCCAAATGAGCCGAATCTTTCGAAGTTTTTGTCTCCGCTCTTGGATTTACTCTTCGGTTTGTCGAAATGAGCACACAGACTCCTCCATATTGCACGATTCTACAGAAAGGCCGGGAAAGCATGTTGAGCAATACATTTTTTGTTGTTGTTGTTTACTCTCGCCCCCGAGGATGCACTTACTGTGCAAGTCCTGCACCGGCTGACTCTCTTAATGAGGGGACTAAAACCTGATGAAAGACAACAGCTGGAGAAAGGGAGTAACATACGCATCCGCTATTTGTCAATAGATTCACAGGCTGCGTGTATATATTATTTTACCGTTTCTTCTCTGTGATGTGTGATGAACACGGCATTTCTTGATTAAGTTCATGTGTGTGTGTATAGACACGCTGTATTTCTTTGCGGGGGGGGGGGGGGGGGCGAAGATCAGCACTACACGAAACACGCACACATCATAAAGAGCTGAAATGAGAGTGGCGCTATGAGCAGTAAGGGAATTAGTGCAAGCTGGAGAAGCACCCCAGTGAAAACAGAAAGAAATAAAAGCAATTGAATTGACTGCCCAACACGCACGCACACACACACACACACACACACACACACAAGCTAGCTATTATATGTTGACGCGTACCTCATAATGTGTGGTACCCAATATAGTTTATTTTCAGATGATCCCTTTGCCTGTCTCTTCATTTCTCCCGGGTATTCTCTCTATCCCTTGCAAGTCTTGCTCCAGCGCCACTTTCCCGTCGCAACGTTGTAATAAAGCCTGCCCAGCGACCTGAGGCGGCGGCCGCCGCCGCCGCCGCGCACTCGACTCGATATCCAACACGCGCTTGTCAACTGGGGCAATGAGCTTGGGAGTCATCAGTGGACCAATTCCTCTTGAATGTTTCGCAGGCCAAAGTGATATTAATGGCAAAATATCTTGTGCGCGTTCACCTGCGTCTCACATATTGATTGTGTTATTGTTTCTTAATTAAACCCGCTGCGATGCTTACAAGGGGTTGCGAATCTCATAACATTTCTAATGACGAATCCCAAACTCTGTCGTTGTGTCCCACGCTTTTCTTCACGACCCGTGCGAATGCGAACGAGAGTTCTCGAGTATCGATCGACAAAGACTTGCGCAACGATTGCATTGCGCACCGATTTACGCATGAGAAAAAGAGAAATCGGCGGAGGACTCAATTACTCCACTGAGCGCGCAGGCCTGTTGGAACTGTGTCCGAGGAGCTCCCAAATGTATTTATTTCGTTTTCTAACACGGCACACAACAAGGCAAGCCCCGGCAGGAGCAGCGGTCGTAAAGTTTCCCGCGATGACCGCCGCATTTCACTGTTGTCATTTCCATTTGCGTCGTACAACATCCGTTGGTTTGGCACGCTTGTTGTAACCGCCTGATGCTCTTCTGTCTTTTGCTGCGCAATTGCCACCATAACGCCTTCGCCCGCTGCTAAAATGTGAATGTTTGTGCGAGGCGAGAAAAGGAGAGCGGAAGTGGCAAAACGATCCATCTGTCTGGTTATGACGCCGTTTTGCCAAACAAGTATTCAACTTGAAACTGTATATGTGGGTCTTCGAATAGTTGGAGGCCAGCAGATAAGACTTTGCTGACCCTGAATTCCCACCACTCGGTCTTAAACTGAAAAGGTTTAGGAACACCTGGGATGAATGGCTAAACATATTAAATGGAATCAATCCTCTCGCCAATACTGACTTAAGTTGCATTTGTTCATTTTTCAGCTTGACGTCATCATTTCAGAGCAGTTATGAAACTCAGCATAGCCACAGACATTTTACACAACAGCGAGACGTGTTTCCTTTGTGTTTGTGTGTTTCCCAGGAAGTCCTCATGCAGACTAAATGTCTTATAATGAGATATGCCAGCTTGACATTTCTTATCACTCATATCAGAAAAGAAAAAGAACAAAAAAAATCATCTTCATTATTCTTGTTTGTTCCAATATTGCACAACGCAGCCGACAGTATTTTAAGCACATTGCAGTGTGGCTTTCCTTTCATCTCCAAAATGTTCTTTTGTGGCGTCATGCGTGAAAACTTTTTTTTTTAAGTTGTTGTTTTTTTGTTGTTGTTTTTTTTTTTAACCATAGTAGCCTTTCATAAACAGACATGTTCACACATTCCGTATACATGTCTACACACACTTTTACTTTTGGAAACGTTCACACGCTCACACAGCTGGGAAGCTGCGAAGTCTCAAATCTGCCTCTGCAGTTTTGTCTTTTGCACTGCCGCGGTATTTTCCACACGTTCACCAAGTGGCAGAGCCCCTCTTTCTTTCCTCGTCTTTCATCTTTCTCACCACTCTCTTCTCATCTCCCTTCCTCCCTTTTCGCCTCCTACTCGGCCTCCACTTCAAGGTTTGTTCAGAGTCGGTATTCTGCACGCAAAAGTGTTTCTACAGCATCTTTACATCGTACCTACTCCTGTGACCTCACAAGAGATATAAGCATACCCAAAGGAAGGAGCCACTGTAAGCCCTGAATAAAATACACCATATGGTTTCACATGTAAACCATCTATTTTTAGAAGCTACACCTTTAGCAACATGAAAATCAGACCCACAAAATAAACTGTGCTCACTATAAAGTAAAGTAACTATAATAAGAGTCATTTTAGGTTTCACTGACACTGGCTCGCATTGATACCATGTTCAATAGCTCCTGCTAGTGATTAAATTTGTTCCAAAGTCTGGGGCGATGTGTTAAATATTTGATGTTGATAGATATAATGATCTCCATCCAGACAGAATGTCCTTTAAGATAACATGCTACTCGTTTACATTAATCGCATTTATGTCTCTAAAGATATGCATAGACTCGTCCTCCTCCAATGCGCCATGGACACAAATTTATAGACTTGTGCCCCCCCCCCCTTGACGAAATGGATTGGATGTGCCTCGACTAGTGAATCAAAATTATCAATCAGTATGAGCGAATATGAGGGCAGGGTTGGATAGAACGCCTTGAAAAAAACAGAAAAAACATTTTTGATCCAACTTCATTCGCATCAAGTCTCATTTTTCGCCATCCTGGAAACTCTTCTGGGAATCTCGTTTCCCTTACGTGATCTTCTCGGCCTTTTTCAATCCAACGCTCAATTCCTCTCTGCCTGCTCTGAATTACCGCGGCGCACATATGGACGCGCATGCGCACGCAAACATTCATCATCCAAGTCTAACTCGGATGAGCACATATCTGCTTTGACCTTTGTGCTTCGCTCAAACCGACACATTCGTGAATGCACATGCAGACACACGCACACATCGTGTATCCCAGTGCTCCGGATTAGAGATACAGATTAGAGATTCGGGCCAGCAGTGGGATTACAAAATTCTCGCAAGCCCCGCCTCCCTTGAAGCACCTGTAGTCTGATCATCTGCAACGGTGACGTTGCATACGGAGGGAGAGAGGATTTTCCGTCGTTGCATTGATTTGATTTGTTCCATAATCCTAAATTAGCACTCTGAAAATGTCATCACCCCCGAGGATCTCCATTGTTTTCTGTCATAACCGTTCTCCGTTCGTTATCTGTTCTCGTCTCCCTCGGTCGGCTAATCTTCAAAAACCCAATTCTGAAGTCATTGCAGCCTTATTAGTTCACTTAATGACCTCGGTTCGTCCGCGCTCCCTCTGAAGTGATCCCATCGCTTTAACTTGGTCAGCTTCACGGATTCCTTTTCAGACAGATGCAGATAAAGTGGCCAGAACAATCCACTCCATTGAAAGGTCAAGAGTACACAAGTGCAGTATGAATGATCTCACAAAAGTACATCTGGTGAATGTTGCGGTAGAACAAGGAGCGTGCGTTAGAAGACGCGGCGCGGCGTTAGCTTCCAGGGAGCGTCTCGGACGTGGGTGGGTGCAGGACTGTGAGAAGGTGCACCGCATTGATTGCTGATTCACTACTTCACTCACATCGGTGTGTGGACACTCTTATTTTGGAATGATATACAGTGTGTGCGTGAAGTCAAATATAACTTCATCCGAGCCCCGTAGGCTCGAAACGAAATCACCTTCTGACGTGAATATACAGATGAATTCAAACTTGCTTTCAACCGCAGTCAGTGTTGCTCATTTCCCCAGCCGCTCCAGGCGCCGAGGGACATTGACCTTTATAAATAAAGCTTCATTTGAACTTGATAGATGTTGAAAATTACCAACGGATTCAGCAGAGTGTGGAGAAGATTAGTGAGTCTCTGTTGACAAGACTAGCCTGCAACCAGAAGCTTTAGTATGCCATTTTGCTCGCACGTTGACCTTTATTTAATTAGATCTGTACCTTTTCATTAAAGATGCATTCCTGAAAAATCATTCATCGTTCTATTGACAATATCGGCCAAATAATGTATGCTTTGCTCCTCATATTTGTGTTTGCTTTCTGTGATTTTTATTTGTAGGTGAATGCCGTCATGCCATTTGGGTGCCTTGCTCTGCGTGATGGGCAGACTTACGATAGTATATCCGATGTGACAGACAAATATGAAATCGGTCAGGTCCTCCGAGCGTAAGTACCGTAAATCTTTGCATAATGTGTTTTGAGTCGCTCTTCTTCTGCAATGTTTAATTCATTGCCGTTGCCGTTCGTAAAGACAGTATGCATAAAAGGGAATGATGTCAGGAGCCCCAATTTTGTGGCTTGAGAATCCAAATCGTGCATTCAAAAGGACCGAAGGGGGTTGTGCGAAGCAAATGTAAGAGATTTTTTTTCTGCGGAGCAAAGCCAAGCAAAATGTTGACTTTTGCTCATGGTTGTGGCGTGAAAATCACTGCCGCGTTTCCCACTCCAAACATTTCGGACACACACACGCACTCACAGGCCATATGGCAACATCAGCATCTGGCCTCAGAGATTTGTGCAGATCTTTTATGTAACACATAGAAGCCCAAACTTAAGTGCGCTTCATCACGTGATGAAGAGAACGCCTGTGTTCTAATTGTACTTTTTTTTTTTTTTTTTTTAAAGAACTATTTCATTTGCATGTCAAAATGAAAAAATAATAATCAGATGAAGATCATTTCTTCTGCTGCCTTTCTAGAATAGAACAGATGTCCTGTGAAAGGTTTTGCTTTAATTTTGCATCTCACTGCTTCTCAATTTATTTAAAACCTCGAAGGATCGGAAGATGATTTCCCAATGTTTGTATAAAATTCAATTCACATCATCTTTTATGCTGTAAATAGTAATCCTGCTTCTAATAATGTTGTTGCTGTACTGTTTCTTTTGTCCCTCCTTCCTCCTCTCTCATTTTTTGCGGAATAGGAAGGAGTTCTGTGAGCTGTGCTTGGCTAAAGACAGGCAAACAAACAAAGTCTTTGTCTGCAAGAAATTTCTCAAGAAAGATGGCAGGAAAGTCCGCAAGGCCGCCAAGAACGAGATCATGATCCTCAAATTGTACGCAGTCAGTCTGTGCACAGAAGGAAGTATGATTGAGGAGGAGAGCGAGGCAGAAAGAGAAATGTTGAGATTGTCTTTACCTTCTACCTTCATTCTTTCCGTAATCATCAATAAGTTGTGCTCTACAGCAGTGATTCCCAACCACTGTGCCGAGAAAGTTTGTCAGGTGTCCAATTTCACTTAAAGGGGAGTTTGCAAAGAAAAGAAAACTCAAATTAAAAAAAAAAAAAAAAAAAAATCACTTTTTTTTTTTTTTTGCCATATTTGTGGAAACCGTCATTATGACTTGACTGCAGTACATGATAAATATGATGTGTGAAAACAAAAGCCGCCTGCGTCCGAGGAAGAACAACCGGTCTGAGACAGAAGGCGTGACTAACGAGGAATCAATCATTTGCGCGTTACTTTAATAATAATGAATAATCAATTAACGTTGAATAATTAATGATAACAATCAGAACAATTAGATTCTCTTCCCCTAGATGGCAGAAGGGCCAACCTAATTACAGCTTTGTGTTCAACTAAATAGGTCCAGATTTCACAATGAGTGATGAAATAATAATTTTTTATTTTTATTTTTTTCCATCACATCGTGAGATTTTTACAATGTAAAATATGTTCCTCGCCTCAATCAAGGTTGGGAAACACGTGCTTTACTCTTACATATCTACTTCCGACACCAATACAGTATTGTCATGAGAGAAGAATTGGCATCCTTCTAATTGATCTGACTCATTTGATGCTTTTCTAGGGTCAACCACCCAAACATCCTTCAGCTTATAGACACGTTCGAGACCCGGAAAGAATACTACATCATCCAGGAACTGTGAGTGTCTTTATTTCCATGTACACGGGTAGTTAACAATGCATGTTTTAATTAGACGTGTAGCAGTGCATTGATGGAGCACACACAGAAATCCATCAAGGCAAAGGGGTTGCTCTTATTACTGCGTGCTCTGGTCGAACCCTCTTCAACAGCGAGAGGTGTGAGATTTGATTAGATATTTGCTCTCGCTAACACTCTACATAACTCAGTGCCCCTGAAGCGATGTTTTACCCGAAGAGGATCGATAGGCGCCTAGTGCAGCCAGCCAAGCATGTCCTTGCAACTTCTTGTCACGCAATAACTGCAGATGTTTGGGGGAAGGCCTTTGGATTGTGTTAGGAGAATTCAGATGGACAGACTGGATTATTGCAGGCTCCTGCTTTGTGGCAAGGCACGACTGCTTTAACCATCGTTTATAGTCTTTCCAAATATAAGTAAGGACCCATACGCCTCCCATTTTTTTGTTATTATTATTCCTCACAGCGCTACCTTGGGGCCGGTAGAAGCAGATTGTCTGACTAACTGACATAAAAAGATGCAAACGCAGGATTTCTCTACTGCGTTAAAAGCAATTTATGGCATTGGAACATATGCCAAACAGCAAGCAGCAAGTTCTTCTCTCTGTGATGTTTGTGCGCGTGTGTGTTTGCGCAACAGGGCCACCGGGGGCGATGTCTTCGACTGGATTCAGGACCAGGGCAACTACACAGAAAGAGACGCCTCCAACGTCATCAGACAAGTCCTGGAGGCAGTGGCGTACTTGCACTCTCTCAACATAGTCCACAGGAATCTGAAGGTACTCTCGCTCACCTTCTGCCACTTCTTATTCTTCCATCTCTCGAGGCTTCACGATCAACACATTCGGTTACGTGTCCATTTGGCCTCAAATGACCTCTGGTGCTTGAAGGTGGAGTTTTCTTTTAGACTAATTGACTTATTACTTACAGTATAGCCAGGTTACATAGTACTATTTTATTATGTCTATGCATTCATTTATATGATTGTATTATTTAAGAGGTTGGTAGACAGCATATGATGCTTTCTTACAATATATGGGCATTGGGAACAAATACCCTTAGTTTTCAATTCAATCCATGGCATTACATTTCGGACTTTTACAGGTACGTGTCAGCATCGTTATCGGTCACAATAGTATCAGTTGAAGTCATTGTCGGTGGAAATCGCCTTAGCGATTAACATTTTGAAGGCGAGAAAGAACAAGGCATTTCCTTTTTCGGTCTTTGGTGAAATGCAATATAACAGGGACCTTTGCAAAGGCCAAATTATTTGACATTAAAGTAGAAAGAAGAAATGAGCTGACCTCTAAAAGCTCCAGTCGGTTTGTTCAGACACTGTCGGATTTCCATATTCAGGGTATTTGTCCCCTTTTCTTGTTATAACGCGCCTTTACATTGTGTTCTATTTTGTTCTAAAAGTGTACAATGTTTTGTCCCCCCACGTTACTTAGCTGGAAAACCTAATGTACTACACTGAGAACAACCACAACAAAGTCGTTCTGCGAGATTTCTACCTTTCTAGATTTGAGAATGGGACCATTACAGAACCATGCGGAACACCAGAATACTTGGGTAAAATGTGATCACATACCAGGATTATTAATTGGGATTTATCTATACAGTGGACCTTCGCACATTCGCAATTCGGCATTCGCAGATTCACCTGTTCACTTTTTTCCGCACCAATCTTCAGCACCTGAAGTCGTGGCTCGTCATCGATATGGCCGACCTGTGGACTGCTGGGCTGTAGGTGTCATTATGTTCATTCTGTAAGTCTTCCTCGCTTGTACAGATGAACCGATTTCAACACGTCTTTTTCTGTGTCAAGTGACGATCGTGCTTTTTTTGTTTGTTTGTTTGTTTGTTTGTTTTTTAGCTTATCGGGTAACCCTCCTTTTTATGATGAGACAGAAGAGGAGAATACAGATCTACATAATCGCATCATTTTCTGTCGCATTGTTGCTGGTGATTTTGAGTTTGATTCTCCATACTGGGATGACATCTCCCCTGCAGGTACGCGTTTCGACCACACGATGGCAACAAATAGCTATTTAGAGATTAACTAGTGAGCGCGTGTCATCACAAGTACATTAGATTATCATGGTTCTCTATAGCATCACAATCTTGCTGAAATGAATGTAATGGGGAAAGGTGGAGAATGGGAAAGATGCAGTGAAATGTAATGAGGAGGAGGGAGGAGCAAATTAAAGAGCAGCATAAGGAATGCAAGAGAGAGAGAGACATTTAACATAAGAATTTTGAGAAAACAATCAAAAGATAAAATCAATCGACATTTATTTGATTTTGGGGGGGGGGGCGATGTTGATTAATAATATAGAAGTAATCATTGAAGATCAGTGGGTGGCACAAATGCAGTTTGCAGCTGCTGTTAGAGCAGCTGCAAACTAAACAGGAAGATTTGCTGAATGGAATAGCAAATGATAAGCAACTACAGCAAACACAGAATATATATTATTCTATGCAATGCTGGGAGCCAGGGACATAGGCATTAACGCTCAATGATGCTAAGTAGTAATGATAATTACAATATAAAACAATAATACTAACCATTTGAAATGGTATGACATTTTATTGGTAAACACTCGGTTCATCCCTATCTCCTCGTTATGTCGAGTTTAGTTGCGTTGATTCTTTCAACTAAGGCCAGTGGTAGTGTAGTGGTACATACAGGTTTGATTCTCAGTCAGCACACTGTTGGTCCCGAGCCCAGAAGAAAAAAAAAAGTGGTGCGTTGCGTCTGACTGTGCCCAATAAATCACGTGAGCGTCTTGCTGTGGTAAGCACTGAAAGGGAAAAAAAGCCGCAAGTCACTTTTCTTCTTCTTCTTCTTCTTCTTCTACTCTTCTCAGCTAAGGAGCTTGTCTGTCGTCTCATGGAGGTGGATCAGATGCTGAGAATCACAGCACAAGATGCACTTTGGCACGAATGGTATTGGTGCAGAGCAAATGTATTTGGACACACTAAAGGGCTTTGTCTGACATTTTGAGGACTGCCTTTTTCAGGATTGCAGGTAATGGCGCATCAGAGAAGAACCTCAAGGATGGTGTCTGCGCCCAGTTTGAGAAGAACTTTGCAAAGGCCAAATGGCGGGTAGGAAGTTAGGCTCACTCTCCATCTCATTACAAAAAAAAATGACATTACTGTACAGATAGTAGCCATGGCTAAGCTTCAGGGAGAAAGTAGTAGAAAAGGGAAGACTGATGGTATCAATAGTATAAGTAGTAAAAGTTAATAGTAATGATGATTGGAATTAGTAGGGATGCACCGATACCGCTTTTTTGAGACCGAGCGCAAGTACTTACATTTGAGTACTCGCCGAAACCGAGTAGCAATACTTGATAATGTCATAACGTCTTGCCATCAAACATAACACTTGTTATTACTGACACTTTAACATCCAACTGTATGCTTTCCGAACAGTTGGACCACACATTGCACTTCTACTCTATGTAGCCTGTAACACAAGGCACTTCAGTTACGTGGCGTCTCAGTCCGAACACAAAACGAGTAAAGAGGTGGGATGAGGTAAGAAGAAAGCACAAAGTTTGCCGGAACACAGATGCTATGTTACCTCTGTATGAGGTAAAAGGTGAGTAAAAAGGAAAAAAAAAAAAAAAGAAATCCAAGACTGCTTCTTGAGAACGCCACCTCGGTTGCCGCCCGAGTGGAGGTGAGCCTCCATTTTGTAGAGCATAATTTACAGTCAGCTGACAAAGTTTTGTCATTCGTATTTACTTTAAAGTCATCTCTACACATTTTGACATGGGTGCTACTCCACCTGTCGGGCTGGTAAGGTGATATCGGTAGTCGAAGTATCGGAGCATTTTTTTGAGTCTGAGTACGCATAAATACGTACGGTGTCAGCATCGGTATCAGCGCATCCCAAGAAAATATTGCAGCGTGAAAAATAGATACAGTAATGCAGTATATCATAACGTGAGATCGTGTGAAATGTTTATGTCAAGGAGAGAGCGGGGGAACATAAAGGTGGTATTGCTGACGTAAAAAGCACAAGTAACAGCCATCAACTTCTTCTTTCTTTCCCCATATAATTCCCAGGAGTTGAAGGTATTGTAGATCATTATGATAGACAATGGAAGGACAGAGCGTGGGTGGAACTGCACATTCAGTCGGGCATGTTTCAGTGAAAAAGCATCTCTCTGTGGCTGAGCGTGCATTTGAATTGATTGCTTTATGGATGCATACTCCAAAAGGATTAAACATGAAGAAAAAAAGGCAGTCGGCCACAAGATGCGCTGGTCATGTCTTGACTGGTGAAGGTCTCCTCATGAGCTCTGTCCATGCACTTTTCACTCTGCCTGTCCCAGAGGAGATCCACTGTCCCACTTTTCCTTTTCACAGTCAAAAGTTTCAAAGTGGCCTGCTCTGCTCCTTTCATACTCCTCATCTGCACTCGTCTAAAAAAAAAGAAAATCAGGTCATTTCTTCGGTCAAATGACATGATGGTCAGCAAGAGGGATGTTGGAGAATATTTTATGCTAGTGTGGATAAGGAGAGTAAAATGGAAAGGAAACCACTGTGGACCATTTCAATGTAATGATGCCATGTACAAGGCCCCCTGTCATTCCTCGTATCAAAATCCACATCGCACCTCAATGTTACCTCTGCGCTAGTACACTAGAAGCTGCTTCGTCATATAAACATTATTTCTGTGTTACAGGAGCTTTTGACTTCCGGATAATCAGTTCCCTGGTTCAGAAACATCTTCTAAGATCCCACATTTTCCCATATTCCTTCAGTGTTTACAGTCAGGGGAGTCGAAAGGAGAATTGAATGTATCAAGTCAGCGATGAGGAATATGAGAAGATGGAGTCTTGAGACTGATTCACACCAGGGTGCATTGTATCAAATCCACCTGGAAGCAAATACAGGCACAATTCACTTCACACGAATCACATTTCAGCGCTTAGTTTGGTGGTGCCTTAATAAGCTCTGTCAGATGCAAGACATTAAAGCTTTTTTGTAATGCTTTAATAATAATTATACAAGCAAAGTTTTAATGTATTGCAGAGACACAATTAGTAGTGGGCCTATATGTAAAGAACGTTTCTGTTATCCTTTTGCTTTCCCTTTCTTTGCAGAAAGCGATCCGCGTCACCACCTTCATGCAGCGTCTGAAGAACTCCGAGTCGGCGATTGACAGTTCAGCTGACGCACAGGGTGGTGAAGGTGCAGGGGAAGTAAAAGAAGGGGTGTCCGAGGTGACAAGTGACGAGGAAGGTGGCAGGGTCAGAGAAGGCGGGGTGATAACGGGCGGTGTGCCTTTAGAGGTAATGGTTGAAAAAAGACCAGCAGACATTGACCAGGAGGTCGAAAACCAGCAGGAGGTAAAGGTGAATCTTAAAGTTGGTGCATCGCCATCCTGCGATAAGCTTGGCACAAAGAAAGTGCAAGACGGTCATACCAAGAAAACAGCTGCCAAATTGGATGAAAACATAGAATCCCAGAAAACGCCCACTACCACCGCTGAACGCGCCGAGCTGTCAGACAGTACTTCAGGTTCTCATCCTGACAGGAAACAGACCTGCACCTCCCCTGATCCCGGCAATAAACGCAAGATGACTGCAACACTTCATGGGCCTCCGCCCACAGCCTCAGCTATCGCTACACACAAGGATGGAAATGACGGAAGCTGGTGTCAGACGCAACTGCCCGAGGCGGTGGCAGAGACTTCGGCGGGAGCGTCAGTCACTCCGGCGGGAGCGTCAGTCACTCCGGCAATTGCGCCGGGAGCTAGGCCGGATGTAGGTCTCGGTGTTAGGTTAAGGGGTGAAGCTAGTCCTGTGTTGAGGAGGGACAGGGACGCCAAGCAAACGGACCGATATAGTGCAGAGTTTAATATTGCCAGCGAAGGTTCTGCAGCAGGTCAGGGTTGCTACGCAATTGGCAGCTCTGCTAGTTTAGGCCGACACGCCATGCCGTACAATAGAGACGTTGGGACCGTAGGCGTGGGGGTGGCAGGGTCCTATGGGAGTCCATACTGCACCTTGTATGCAAGTGGAAGTAGTTTCGGAATGTACGGGACCGGGTTGCATCACGGAGGAGTGGGCAGCAGTACGACAAGCGACTGGCAAATGGACAGTGTGATTGAGCAGATAGAAAAGCAAATGGTGGCGGTGCTGGAGAAGATCGAGGGAGACATGCCCTCATTGCTGGAGCAAATCAGTGACTGCCCACCCGAAACGCTACGCATCAGGAGCACGCACGCCTCGCCTGCCACCTCCCGGGCACGCACCGCGCATCATCACGCCTCTGCTGAAACCTTGGCCACACCGCCACCTCTGCCAACCTCGCCCAGGCCCGCGCTGCCGTCGCTCCCTCGCCTTACTATCCCTCCTCCTTCCTACCCTCCGCCCTCCCCGCCGTCTGAAGCCTCGGTCTGGGCTACAGGAGATCAAGAGTGTGGGCAGAGTGGCACTGAATGTTCTGGACATTTCCCCAGAGCTGGGATGGGCAGAGGGTTATGAAGTAAGTGATGATGATCAAATGCTGTACAGAACATGCCACAGACTTCATTTGGGTGTCAATAATCTTATTCTCCTGCAATTGACAGGCAAACAGTCCAGATGGGAGTGCGGAAAACGGCTGGCTGCATGGATGGATGGGAAATCAATCCTATTCTCTCTTGTTGGTCTTGATTTATAAGTTACTCTGTCACACCAAGACAGCACACGATAAGATGAGATGACTTCTTAGTACATCTTTATTGCACCGAACTCTTAACAGCTGAATCAAAGGGAACAGACAGAACTTTGAAAGGAAGCTACGAAGAGCATGATTTTGAAAAATGTGTGCATTGTATGCTCACGACACAACAGCATCATTCTGGAATGCAGGTGGTTTTTGTAGTTGGACAAAAAATGCGCAGAACGGGAAACAAACGTTGTCCAACGGAAATGACAAATCACTATTTGAATCATGTCCTGCAAATTGTAAATAGATTTATTGTAACTTGCTTCCTAATTCTTGTTATGCTGTGTGTGGTAAACGTCCTCATGTCTAAACATCTTTTAACATTATTCATCAAGCACTTCCAGTTCTACAACCCCAATTCCAATGAAGTTGTGTTAAACATAAATAAAAACAGAATACAGTGATTTGCAAATCATGTTCGACCTATATTTAATTGAATACACTACAAAGACAAGGTATTTCATGATCAAACTGATAAACTTGATTGTTTTTAGAAAGTAATCATTAACTTAGAATTTTATGGCTGCAACATGTTCCAAAAAAGGTGGGACAGGTGGCAAAAAAGACTGAGAAAGTTGAGGAATGCTCATCAAACACCTGTTTGGAACCTCCCACAGGTGAACAGGCTCATTGGGAACAGGTGGGTGCCATAATTGGGTATAAAATGAGCTTCCCTGGATTGCTCAGTCATTCACAAGCAAAGATGGGGCGAGGTTCACCTCTTTGTGAATAAGTGTGTGAGAAAATAGTCGAACAGTTTAAGGACAATGTTCCTCAACGTACAATTTAGGGATTTCATCATCTACGGTCCATAATATCATCAAAAGGTTCAGAGAATCTGGAGAAATCACTGCATGTCAGCGGCAAGGCCGAAAACCAACATGGTTGGCCTGTGACCTTCAATCCCTCAGGCGGCACTGCATCAAAAACCGACATCAATGTGTAAAGGATATCACCATGGGCTCAGGAACACTTCAGAAAACCAATGTCAGTAAATACAGTTTGGCGCTACATCCATTAGTGCAACTTGAAACTCTACTATGCAAAGCAAAAGCCATTTATCAACAACACCCAGAAACGCCAACGGCTTCTCTGGCCCCGAGCTCATCGAAGATGGACTGACGCAAAGTGGAAAAGTGTTCTGTAGAGTCCACATTTCAAGTTGTTTTTGGAAATTGCGGACGCCGTGTCCTCCGGGACAAAGAGGAAAAGAACCATCCAGACTGTTATGGACGCAAACTTCAAAAGCCAGCATCTGTGATGGAATGGGGCTGTGTTAGTGCCAATGGCATGGGTAACTTCCACATCAGAGAGGAACCATTAATGCTGAAAGGTACATACAGGTTTAGGAGAAGCATATGCTGCCATCCAAGCAACGTCTTTTTCATGGACGCCCCTGCTTATTTCAGCAAGACAATGCCAAACCACATTCTGCACGTGTTACAACAGCGTGGCTTCGTAGTAAAAGAGTGCGGGTACTAGACTGGCCTGCCTGCAGTCCAGACCTGTCTCCCATTGAAAATGTGTGGCGTATTATGAAGCGTAAAATACGACAACGGAGACCCCAGACTGTTGAACAGCTGAAGCTGTACATCGAGCAAGAACGGGAAAGAATTCCACCGACAAAGCTTCAACAATTAGTGTCCTCAGTTCCCAAACGTTTATTGAATGTTGTTAAAAGAAAAGGTGATGAAACACAGTGGTAAACATGACCCTGTCCCAGCTGTTTTGGAACGTGTTGCAGCCATAAATGATTATTTGCTAAAAACAATAAAGTTTATCAGTTTGAACATTAAATATATTGTCTGTGTTGTGGATTAAATTAAATTTAGGTCGAACAAGATTTGTAAACCATTGTATTCGGTTTTTATTTATGTTTAACTCAACGTCCCAACTTCATTGGACTTGGGGTTGTACTTTCATCCTTTTAATGTAGCCATTCATTTGAGAGCGAGGTCGAAATTCCAGCCAAGTGGACTGAGGAAACCTTATCACCGCAAAAGAGATTTACTAATTTCTAAATACCCCTGCCAAAGTCATTCAAAAATCTTGCCTTTTGGGAAGAAATAACTCAAATTATTTTCCTATCACAAATATAAATGGGATTTACGTTATCTTCAAGGTTTTTTTGGGCCAATGTACCTTCATGTTATGTGCTTTTCTCTGGATCAATATATCCACCATTCTACCCCAATAGTAAAATATATTGTATCTGCAAGTCTTTCATTAAAAATAAAAATAAATATCATCTTTACCGGTTTTATTTATTGATGTTTTGACTGGCAGGTGATTAATAAATTAGTTTAAACCAGCATTGACTAAAATGTGATTATAGGCCGTACAGCCTTGAAATTAATGTTGATCAATGCTATCACACAGGATCTCAACGCGCCTTATTCAAGCCCTTCGATTTGTACTTTATTAATTTTACTATAGCCATTTTCTTTTCTCTGTACCCCTTGATTCTTTGCTAAAGTTGTCAGAAAATCTATATATTTTCTTGATATAAAGAACTCGACTTATTTTACTTTTACTTATCAGAAATGAAAAAGAGATTTAAAGTTCAGTCATTCTTTTTTGGAGTCGATGTACCTCCACCTGGATCAAGTCTATCCACCCTTCTATGTAAACTATGTTGTGTCTGCAAGTCTTGCAATAAAAAAAAATATATATATATATTATCTTTACCGGTTATATTTTATTTATGTTTTTATTGGGGGGGGGGGTGTTATTAAACTAGTTTAAATCAATAATGAGTGAAATGTGATTGGAGCGCACACAGGCTTCAAATGAATGTTGGCCAACGCTCACACGCAGGATCTCGACGCGCCTACATTTCCCATTTGACCTTGCCGGCACTTTGGATTAGACCATCATTTTGAGGGCACGGGGGTGGAAAAAAGATACACCGTGATAAACTACGCAAATACGATAAAAAAAAAATAGGCAAGTATACAACGCGATCAATTTAGAAGCATAATTTTGGGTGAACTTACATGATGATTTGAAGTTCCATCTTGAAGTAAATCATTGCGAAGGCTTTGACTGAAGCCTCGGACAGGCATAGATGGTTGCGTCTTGAACGTGCACATGTTGCTGCTTTGCTTTGCTTTGCTGACTGAACTAGTGAGGGGGCAAAGAACCGCTTCAGCTAGCAGCGGGCACCGTCCAGAAGAAAAACTGACACACTTCCCTCACTGCCTTCAACGGCGACGATAGTTTGTCACGCGGTTTGTTCGGACGTTTTCTTTGCTACAGGACGATTTTTCTTTTTTAATACTACAGACCAGGCAGAGTAATATCGGATGTGGTAAGTTGTGCACACTCGGTCTCGTGAATGCTAGCCCGAGCTAGGTGGCTAATGTTAGCATGCTAGCGAACAAGCTGGGAAAAGTCATTGGGTGGCTAGATAGCTTGAAGGCTAGCTGCACGCACGCTAACAACTACGCAGTCGTTTTCGCTGCGTTGTTGCGAGAACGCTGCACTAGTTCAATTCTCCCTTATAGCATAATCGTCGTGACTTAAGTGTCTGATAGATGAGCATGGGGACATTCCTTGTAGTTTCGTAAAATTATTATGATTTCTTATTGTTGGTTGGCAAGGTATCGTCACACCATGGCAGCTGGGAAACAGTTTGCTGCTCACATGAGACGTGCTAAAAGTTAAGCACATGCCCGCTGTCATTTGCATCAAGCTCCATTCGCCAGGACCTCGTGAAACAAATGAGTGGAAATGGCTTCGATTGCCGAGTAAACGTTAGGTGAGCAACGCTATGACGTGAGCGGGGCACAGAATTGCCGAGCATCTTCTCGGGTTATGCAGCCTGTGCGCTCCGTTGACATTTCCTAACGTGCTCGAAGTGACGGTTTTGTCACGTTGCGGGGAAAACATGAGCAGACTGGGACCCGTGTCGACATGTGTCCCCGAGAATTGTGCGGCCCACACGTTCGTGTGCCTTTGTCATTCAAGCAGGCACCCCATCCCCCAATAATCTTCTTCAGCTATAAACGCCTTTAACCTCTATTTGGCCGATGGCGAAGAATGCACCGCATCTTTTTACACTTGCATTTAGCCATTCTTAGCAGCGGCTGTCCAATCGCCCTGTATTTGTGCTACGTTTGCTTCAAGTCGCAAGTTTTTGTCCTCGGATTAAATATGCAGACAGTGGAGCGCGGAGAGGCAAAATAAGGCTCGCGTGATTTGGAACTGTCCGCAATGAGGTGACTTGGCTGGAACCAAAATGTTGCAATGCATGAGAGCTGTGCAATTTGCATGCGTTTTTTGTTTGTTTGTTTGTTTGTGGATACTCGCGTTGAATGTCTCGACTAATCGATGCTGCAGTTGATTGTACAGTAGAGTACAAGCGCTACTTTCCATTCGCGCATGTCGGCGGAGGCGGGGCGAGCGGGTGCGCGCAGCCAATGGGGCGGCGGCGTGCGCGAGGAGCGTGCAAGCGAGCCGACCTTTCCTGTGGAATCTTTCGGGCCGCGCGTCACGCCTCCTCCGCCCCTTTCTCCCCATCTGCCATTTTGGTTTTGTTCCCGTCTTGCAGTCGTAAAGCCAGCAATTGCACTAGAGCCCTGGCGCTGCGAGCGACGCAGTGACTCGACAGTATAACGCGAGCAGGCCGATCTCTCACGAAGCTTTTCCTCCCTCGACACGCTTTCCTCATCGCTGACATCCGAGCGGAACGGGCGAGGAGCGGGTTCGCATTGGAAAGGCCCCGGGAAGGATTATTGGTAAGAAACGCGAAATCAATGGGGGCGGCCGGAGCTGACTTAAGGCGAACGGGGTCGCGTGCGTTAAACGTTGTCCTCTTTGTTAACGAGCGAGCGCATCGGCTCGCCGTTGATTGCGCTCGGCAACTTCGGCGAAGGCTTTTTGCTAGCTAGCTAGCTGGCGAAAGTTGCGACGGGGAGCCGCGCGAGGGCCTGTTAGGCCGAGGCTGTCGCGCTAATGGCGTTTGCCGTCGCCTCTCGGCTTCCTCGTGTTGCCGCTCGCTCGCCAGGCGACTTAAGCGATTAGTGGCACGCAGCCGTGACGCGCTTTTTTTCTGGGGCGTTGTATTAAAGCCTCTGAAACGGGCTCGCTCGCTTTCATCGCGCTGCAGCGTCAGGCGGCGTGCGGTACGCTCTCGTTTTCAGCTCGCGTCCACTGTTCCGCTCAGCCCAACTTTGAATTGTGTCCTCGCTGCTTTTCCGGATCGTTCGAGGCTCTCACAACCCGCCGAACACGGTAAACCGACACGGGTGAAAGTGTTCCACGACGGGCGGGCGAGGACTCCGACGTACCTGCGGCCGCTTAAATCCGCACGTCCCGGGGGCGTGTTTTCCCCGGTCAGAAGGCCGAATGGACTCGTCCTTTCGGGTTGCGTGTGGCTGAGTTCTTGTCAAGTGGACTTTTAGCCGCAGGGACGTTTCAATGATTCAGCGCTTTTTTTTTTTTTTTTTTTTTTTTTTTTTTTTTTTTTTTTTGTTCACAAGCTGTCACAGTTCCTCTTCCAAAAGCAGGTCTCATACACAATCGAGCGGAGGAAAAAAAAAAAAAAAAAAAAAAAAAAAACAAGGGAGACCTGTCCCTGAGTATGAAAGCGGCGCATAATGATTCTATTCATAGCTCTTCCGAGGTTCGATGTGTCGTCTAGCAGATTTGTTGTTGGCTCAGAGCCAGGCCAGCTGCTCTCTGGGTGAGAAATCCTTTCTCACCAAAACAGCTAGGATTCTGTAGCATCATTCTCGACGGCATCCTCCGCAATTATGGAACCACATCATCTGTGGCTGAGTTGTCATTTGTTCCGTGCTGATTGTTCGGCATTGAATGTGACCCAAATTCTATTTTGGGTGACCCGCAGATGTCCAGCTCGCCGCTGTCCAAGAAACGTCGCTTGTCAGGAACAGAGACGAAGACGGGATCCCACTGCTCCTCCTCAAACTCCGTCAGAACTGATCTGTCCCACACACCTGCCAACGTAAGCGCACTCCCTTACTGACCGTGCGTGACAAGTCAAAAATGAGACATTGCTCCCCCCTCATAATCTCCTGTGCATTCATTCTCTGCAGGGCATGGCTAAGAATGGCAATGACGCTGACATTGATGAAGGCCTGTACTCCAGACAACTGTAAGTCTTCCATCGTCCTTCCCTTACTGTATTGGCCAGAACAGAAAAATTGTCCCTATTCTACCTGAGTCACTATCTTCAGGTGTGCTGTGGGAAATGATAAAATTTTACTTAATTGATCAAAAAATATTTCTTTTATATTAACGGGGAGTATTAACTCATATTTTACATATCGTAGCTCTCAGGCAGAATCCGGTCACCTCTAAAATGATAACCTCTAAGGAAATAAAAAACAAAAGACAGCTTGCTTGAGTTTCCAAATACCGCGTTGTTCAAGTTTGTATTATATTGCCAGTGTGTGTGTAAATGATATATTATACACACACATACATCGTGTTCAACCTATATTTAATTGAATACACTACAAAGACAAGATAGTTAATGTTCAAACTGATAAAATTAACTTTTAGCAGATAACCATTAACTTAGAATTTTATGGCTGCAACACATTCTAAAAAAGCTGGGACAGGTGGCAAGAAAGACTGAGAAAGTTGGGAATGCTCATCAAACACCTGTTTGGAACATCCCACAAGTGAACAGGCTCATTGGGAACAGGTGGGTGCCATGATTGGGTAGAAAAGGAGTTTTCCTGAATTGCTCAGTCATTCACAAGCAAAGATGGAGCGAGGTTCAACTCTTTGTGAACAAGTGCGTGAGAAAATAGTCGCACAGTTTAAGGACAATGTTCCTCAACGTACAATTGCAAGGAATTTAGGGAATTAATCTACGGTCCATAATATCATAAAAAGGTTCAGAGAATCTGGAGAAATCACTGCATGTAAGCGACAAGGCCGAAAACCAACGTTGAATGCCCGTGACCTTCGATCCCCTCCTGCGGCACTGCATCAAAAACCGATATCGCCACATGGGCACAGGAACACTTCAGAAAACCAATGTCAGTAAATACAGTTCGGCGCTACATCCGTAAGTGCAACTTGAAACTCTGCTATGCAAAGCAAAAGCCATTTATCAACAACACTCAAACGCCGTCGGCTTCTCTGGGCCGAGCTCATCGAAGATGGACTGACGCAAAGTGGAAAAGTGTTCTGTGGTCTGACGAGTCCACATTTCAAATTGTTTTGGGAAATTCTGGACATCGTGTCCTCCGGGCCAAAGAGGAAAAGAACCATCCAGACTGTTATGGACGCAAAGTTCAAAAGCCAGCATCTGTGATGGTATGTGGCTTTGTTGGTGCCAATGGCATGGGTAACTTACACATCTGTGAAGGCACCATTCATGCTGAAAGATACATACAGGTTTAGGAGAAGCATATGCTGCCATCCAAGCAACGTCTTTTTCATGGACGCCCCTGCTTATTTCAGCAAGACTATGCCAAACCACATTCTGCGCGCGTTACAAGAGCGGGGCTTCGTAGTAAAAGAGTGCGGGTACTAGACTGGCCGGCCTGCAGTCCAGACCTGTCTCCCATTGAAAATGTGTGGCGCATTATGAAGTGTAAGATACGACAACGGAGACCCCAGAATGTTGAACATCTGAAGCTGTACATCAAGCAAGAATGGGAAAGAATTCCACCTACAAAGCTTCAACAATTAGTGTCCTCAGTTCCCAAACGTTTATTGAATGTTGTTAAAAGAAAAGTTGATGAAACAATGGTAAACATGACCCTGTCCCAGCTTTTTTTTTTTTTTTTTTTTTAAACGTGTTGTAGCCATAAAATTCAAAGTTAATGATTTGCTGAAAACAATAAAGTTTATCAGTTTGAACATTAAATATCTTATCTTTGTAGTGTATTCAATTCAACATAGATTGAACATGATTTGGAAATCATTGAATATGCAAACGCTTATCTCACGGGATTGTGTGGTTCTTTTTTTCCTCAGAGGCGTTTTAGTGTTTTTAAAAAATGGATCACTATTTCCACTCGTTATTGTTTCAAAATAAGCAAAAATTATACCGCAGGCTATGTAGTAGTTCAGTGAGGAAATGCCATCTCCTTCTGTGCGTGATGTGTCCAAAATGTGGGCGGGCCAAAAACTGGCTGGAAATCAAATATTTCATCAGAAAACAAACCTAAAATGATTAAAGTCTAATTTGGGAGGATTTTTCTTTTCTGCAGACAATTGTAAATCCAGAATGATGGAATAAGTGCCAATGTTCACAGATTCAGCTAGGCCCTTCTCAGCTTAACATCCAAATACACACATGATGGAAATGATCAAACATAATTGTAAATATTTCCTGCAACTATCCACTGTTTAATATAGTTATGAAGATAGTTGATCAAAATGACTTGTTTCATCAAATAACCTGTGGACCAAAAAAAAAAGCATGTAAAAGGTATTTGAATTGGTAGTAAAGAAAGACTCCTTAAACAAACTTGTTAGCAGAGTGGTGTGGGACATAACCAAAATCACGTACATCCAATAAAAAAATTTAAAAAATGATTTAAAAAAAAAAAAAAAAAAGTATAAAGTGAAGGGAACACATTTTAAGATGCTTGATTTTGTACTGGTATGTATACATATGGTTGGCCACTTATAATAGGACTTGAGAGTTTGATTATTCTGCTACATTTATATGATGGTTGAGATTGTGATGAGGACACCACCGGCACTTCATTGATGTATTGACCCACCTATTCCTTCTTAAGGTACGTGTTGGGCCATGCTGCAATGAAGCGCATGCAAAACTCCAATGTCCTCATCTCCGGGATGAGAGGTCTCGGAGTGGAGATTGCCAAGACCGTCATTCTGGGGGGAGTTCGAAGTGTCACTGTGCACGACCAAGGTGTCGCAGAATGGCGAGACCTCTCTTCTCAGGTCAGTGGGCATGTGCAAGGAGAATCTCCTTTTTTTTTTTTTTTTTTTTTTTTTTCCACCATTTGCTCAGTTTTTAAATTCAACTGGTGTAATCTGGTTAGATTTGGCAATGGATTTCACCTATGATTTGCATGTTTTACTGCAACTTGACTTAAGGAAAATGGATTCGGAAACTAATTGAGAATCCATATCTCTGTGCAGGCTCAACTGGCATGCACAGAGCCACACAGCAATGCGTTCCATAAACATCCACTGACATACTTTACTCATCATGTTAAATGCAATATTTTGCCATCTCAGAGTTTAGGATGATGCTTTTTCAAATATAAACTTTAGTTAAATTACAATGACTGAGCACATTTCCCTCATGATTTATTGCGACGACAGGCTTTGTACTGCTTGAATTCAAAACAGTGCGACTGCAAACCTCTCCCTCAATTACTGTGAAAGACTGACCCAGATTTATCAGCGGGTGGCCTCCGGTTGAATTGTGATCACAGTAGAGCTCGGGCCAGTTTTCGGACGTCATTGAAGGTGGCTTTCTGTTGAGTCATGAACTTGCCCTCCCTTTAAGTCGAGACTTAAGAATTTAGGTTTTTCTTTGTGGTTATTTGATACTTCTAGTTTTCCCGATTGAGAATACCTGCTAGAGTGTGCATAGATGTCTGATTGCTTTTTTGATTGTTTTTGTCTTTTTCTTTTTGCTTTGTTAGTTTTACATTCGAGAGGAGGATTTGGGGAAGAACAGAGCAGAAGTCAGTCAGTCCCGTCTGGCTGAACTCAACAACTACGTCCCCGTGGCGGCATATACGGGTGCGCTCACAGAAGACTTCCTGACAAAGTTCCAGGTATAAGCCTTATTTGAAACTCAGTGAAGGTTCTTGTATGGAAACATAAGAGCTTTAATGGTCATTTTTTTGCACCTCAGGTTGTAGTGCTAACGATCTCCACGATGGAGGAGCAGCAGAAAGTGGGAGAGTTCTGCCACAGCAAAGGCATCAAGATCATCGTCGCAGATACTCGGGGCCTGTTTGGGTAAGATCTTTATCGTTGACTTCCACGAGGCGCCTGATGTTGTCTGACGCGTCTGTTTATTTGTAGCCAGCTGTTTTGCGACTTTGGCGAGGAGATGATAGTGCACGACACGAATGGTGAACAGCCACTGAGCGCCATGATTTCCATGATCACAAAGGTTAGTTCTTCCCACCTGCTTTGTTTACCGAAGGAATAACATCAGTGTTGATTGTTTGACTAAATCGTGATACTTTCACCAGGACAATCCAGGTGTTGTGACTTGCCTGGATGAGGCCCGGCACGGTTTTGAAAGCGGAGACTTTGTAACCTTCTCGGAGGTTCAAGGAATGACCGAACTAAATGGCTGCCAGCCGGTCGAAATCAAAGTTCTGGGTAAGGCCTGTTTCTATCTGTGAGAATGCAGTTGGTCTTAAAACAACCGTCACTTGACTGACATGTTCTGTTGTCATCCAGGGCCCTACACCTTCAGCATTTGTGATACAGCAGGATTTACAGATTATGTTAGAGGAGGAATCGTTTCCCAGGTCAAGATGCCCAAGAAATTCACTTTTGTAAGTTGAGTTGTGCAATGCCACCATAAATTTACAAAAATCGAGTTTGTCATCTCTATTGTTGGCCCACTCGAGCAGTATAGTTCATATTCGAGTATCTAAAACAAAATGAAGTTGGTAATGTTTAACGGTTATGTTCGTGAGTCATCATTGTATTGATCTTTGGGCTGTAGAAATCCATTTCCTCCTCCATGGCTGAACCAGAGTTCATAATGACAGACTTTGGCAAGTTTGAGCGTCCAGCACAGTTACACGTGGGCTTTCAGGCCATCCACGCCTTCCAGAAAAAACACAACCGCCTTCCTGCACCATGGAACCAGGTAATCTCCTTGTCAATGTCAATGGCAGTAGGTCAAGGACTCTAAAACAATCCTGTGATCACCACCGTGTGCCTTTTCTGATGACTTTTTTTGGTCGAACTTGATCTGTACATTATGCACAGTATTAACTACGTTGGCTATGTGTTTCAGGCTGATGGTGAAGAAATGTTGACATTGGCCAAGGAGCTGAACTCTGCTCAGTCTGGATCAGCTAAAGTGGAGCAGCTTGATGAAGCGCTCGTCAAAAAGATGTGCTATGTTGCTGCTGGCGACCTGGCGCCTGTCAACGCCTTCATTGGCGGTCTGGCTGCACAGGAAGTTATGAAGGTCAGTTGCGAGCTGTTGGTTATTGGTTAACTATTAATCAACTTAAATTATTTACGTTTGTTCCATGTTTTAGGCATGCACAGGAAAATTCATGCCCATTATGCAGTGGTTGTACTTCGATGCATTGGAATGCCTGGCAGAAGAGGAGGGAGTTGTCCTCACAGAGGAAGAGTGTGCCCCTGTAGGTGTTAGCAAATCCCCCTCAAATATGGATCCAGACTGTAGCGTAATGCTAACAAACGCTTTTTTCCCTAGAGGAACAGTCGATACGATGGACAGATTGCAGTTTTTGGCACCAAGCTGCAGGATTTGCTTGCCAAGCAACGCTACTTCCTGGTGAGTCTGTCGTTAAGATTCCGTCCATTGGCATTAATGGCCTTCTGTTGCTAAAGCTGTGTAAAAATGACAGGTTTGCTGATGGCAAATGCAGCTATGAAATGATCCAAATGAAAACTAAAGAGTAGTTATATCCCAAAAGCAAGAGGTGCTCAAACAAATGTTCAATTGGTTTCTGATATGGATGATGTAACATTGATTGTCCCATTCTCAGTCAGTTCACATAAACTGCTGTTCTAAATTAGTGATGCATTTAATAGGAAACGTTTTTTATTCTGTTGATGTCTGTGTAGATTGTCAGTCATCCAGGTGATGGTAATCTGCAAGGGTTGAATCAAGGCAACTTGTTGATGTTTCACCTTTATTCCAAAAGGTTTACTCATTTCTAAAGTTTTAGGTGTGGAGTCTCCTCAAGGCATAAATAGGAAGACTCCACACCTAAAATTATACATCTGTGGTACAAGAAAAAAAACAGGTGAATTGTCTTTGTCTGAGTTGCTGTATCTCTACTGTTTCATTTTGGGTATCTGACACATTTGACCTTTTCCAGGTCGGAGCTGGTGCCATTGGTTGTGAGCTCTTAAAAAACTTTGCCATGATTGGACTGGCTAGTGGCGAGGGTGAGGTCATTGTGACAGATATGGACACCATAGAGAAGTCTAACCTCAACAGACAGTTCCTCTTCAGACAATCAGATGTTACGGTTGGTGTCTGGTTCTCTTTAAATAGCTCATTCCTGCTTTACCCGTGTATTGTGCGTACAAGTTTGCTATGCTTGATCTGAACTCGTTTCAGCACATTTCCGATTGTTTTCTATCAGATCACAAACAATTCAGTTGCTCTGATCTTTGTGTGGTGAACAGAAAATGAAAAGTGATACAGCTGCAGCAGCGGTTAAACAGATGAACCCCTCCATCAAGATCACTGGGCACCAGAACAGGGTGGGCCCCGACACGGAGAGAATCTACGACGACGACTTCTTTGAAAGCCTTGATGGAGTAGCCAATGCACTGGACAATGTTGATGCACGTAAGTAACCACATAGTTCTTTCTCCCTCCATGCTTCCCAGTGTTTGATCTCTTTTTTTCATTTTTACACACACAGGTTTGTACATGGATCGGAGGTGTGTGTACTACCGTAAACCCTTACTAGAGTCTGGTACTCTGGGTACCAAAGGCAATGTGCAGGTCGTGATCCCCTTCCTTACAGAGTCGTACAGCTCTAGCCAGGATCCACCTGAGAAGTCCATCCCCATCTGTACCCTCAAGAATTTCCCAAATGCCATTGAGCACACACTGCAAGTGAGTAAACGTGCATAATAGCTGTTCTTAAAGGGAAACATTGTTTGAGTCAAGCGAGTTATTGATGTCTCCACTTGTTCTGTTTAGTGGGCCCGCGATGAGTTTGAGGGCCTTTTCAAGCAGCCACCAGAGAACGCCTTGCAGTATCTCTCGTAAGTCAGCTCAGGCATCACTCGTTGCTATTTTTTTTTTTTTTTTTTTTTTTTTTTTTTTTTTAATATATAGGTGGTGAGTTGGTTTACTGCGGAACCCAGCCAGGCCTTTGCTTTTAGGTTTCCTAGCTTCTCCTGTAAAAGTACTTTCTTGTGCAATAATTGTTTGCTTTTGGAGTCTTTAGCACAGAAAAAGTCAAAAATTGTAGCCCCTTTCCCACAGCACTGTACCTACTTGGTTTGCCACAGCTCTGCTTGTGTTGCGTGGTTAAAAAAAAAAAAAAGTGATTTATTAAGATTAGATTAACACACACTGCATCACAATCATTGCGATTCGAACAACTTTAAGTGAAATTATTAGGTGCTGTACTAAAACTACCACTGGTTAATATGCTCTTATGCAAACTAAAGCTCTGGTGCAGTTGTATTCAGTACTGTGTATATAACGCGTTTTGTACTAATTTACTCATCATCCCTACAGGGGAATTTTAACTTGGCCTCTGCTGTATATTTGTTTTGCACACCACACAGAACAAGCTCAAAAGCATGCATGAAGAAAGTGAAAGCGGTGCGCAAAACAGTACTGCACCTCTGAAGCCAAGGCGGTCGGGTCAGAGCCTTGCTCAATGGCATATCAACAGCAGTCAGAAAGCAGACTAGCATCTATCCAACAAGTTTACCTTTTTGTTGTTGTTACATTTTGGCTACCGTAACCCTTCTCATTCATGTCCTAAAATATTTCGTTTTGTCATTTGCCCTATTAGTCGTCATGAACGGAACAGAAAATGGGGGGGGGAAATATTTAGCCATCATTATTTGCATGAAACTAACTTTGTTTTGATTCAATGACACTAAATTTAACTTTAACATGTATTTATTGAACATTGCTTCTCGTTATGGTATTTTTAGTAGAGAAGAAATTGTAATCAAAACCAAAAAACCTGATAAATTCTGATTGATCAATTTAACATTTTTTTAATTTTTATTTTCTTTCTTGCAGAGACCCCAAGTTCATGGAGCGCACCTTGAAACTTCCCGGAGGTCAGTCAGCTGAGTTGCTAGAGGCTGTTTACAAGAGTCTAGTCACAGACTGCCCCCACAGTTTTGCTGACTGTGTAGCCTGGGCACGCAACCACTGGCAATGCCAATACAGCAACAACATCCGCCAGCTATTGCACAACTTCCCCCCAGATCAGGTATTTATTTCACTGTATGAATTTTCTTTTACCTTGAGGACTGCTACGATTAATCGAATCCTGCCTCAAAGCTTCGCAGTGATCATTTTTCCACACGGACTAAAGTTAGTCCCAAGTTTGACATTGTTTCACTCTTAAGGAAGATTCAGTGCAATGGTTACCACAATAGCACATCTATGTTTGCCAACTTAATGTAGTGAACAAATTGCAAGGTCCACTCAATTGGTCAAGGATAGGCATGGCCGCCCGTGCATTTACACTTGCTTCGTTGAGCGAACGGGAAGACTCAAAAGTGAATCCCTCAACATGCAGACGCCAGTTCACAGCCTGCCAACTCTAGTCTCATTCGCCGGCACTCGCGTCACTCAGCAGGCCAGGCCCCGCCTTTTAAAGCCATACACACTCAATGAATGGTGACCCCAAGCAACAAAATATGCCCCTCGCGTGCAAATTGTTTAATAGTGCAACATTTTTAAGATAAGATAATGGGTAGATTACTCATTTCTAAAAATACTTGATAGCTGGCCTGGGTAATGTTAAGAACCTCACGATTAGATTAAATTTGGATTATTTGGGTTACAATTGATTTTGATTTGTTGCAATTCCGTATTGACTTCATTATCAGAAATCACATTTCTTTATTCAGTAGGAAGTAGAAATACCCTAATAGGGTACCTGTTGAAAGTTTTGTAGTTCTATTTTCATGCCTGTGAGAGCATGTTATGTCACCATAATTTATTTTGACACGTTTGTGCATATGAAGTCTATAATACTAATAAGCATTACAGTTCTGCACAAACATTTAAATAGTGCATGCAAAGGTAATTTTTCTTTCCTTTTGGAAATTGTTTTGAAATTTTGCCTGGCACGGCTTACAAAAGACCTTAGTTTAGTCTATTTGCTCCAAATCCAGATTGGCTCAAAACGTCAGATTTTAAAAGTTGAAGGCGCTTGCTTTCTTCATCAATTTGTTGCAGGAGGTGAATCGAGTCAGACTCGTCCCGTCCCTGTCCCTATGACAGAAGGGGTCAAACGAAAAATGCTGGATGTCCTCCATTCTATTGTTTACTGTGTAGCATTGGCATGGTGTAGACACTACCGCTTGTGATTGTGCGGTAGTATAACCTGTTGCAATATTTTACATCAATTTACGCTTTGCGATCTGGCTTCCAGCTAACCAGTTCTGGCGCCCCCTTCTGGTCTGGTCCAAAGAGGTGTCCTCACCCCCTAGAATTCAGCACTAGCAACGTGAGTGTTTGTTGTGTCCTCCACCTGTTTGAAGACAGACTTTCTTCTCAAGCGGCACGTCCAGCCCCTAAATAACGGAAGTTGTTTTGTCTTCTAGGACCTGCACATAGACTACATAATGGCTGCAGCCAACTTGTTTGCTCAGACGTATGGCATAGAAAGCTGCACCGATCGTGCGGACGTGGTCAAGTTCTCACAAGAGGTCAAGGTGCCTAATTTTACGCCGCGTTCAGGGGTGAAAATTCACGTCTCTGATCAGGAGCTACAGAATAGCAATTCATCTGTTGGTAAGCGGGCACGATTGGAAATATTACTAGAGCTGCCAAATGTTACGGAACGTCTATTTTGTTACGGAAATCGCCGAATGCTGAATTGTTACGGCCATAACACTGATTGTTCAATAATTGTCAGGATATGGGGGGGGGAATCCAGCGTCTGACATTACCGGTGCTTCCAGTGAACAGCTGCTCGGTGCACGCTATTTTATGACACCCCGGCTGCCAAGCCGCAGAGGTGAACGTTCTCTTTGCGTCCAATGTTAATGCAGTGTAAGTCTCTGATCATCGCCTCCATGGTAGTGATTCTGACAATGCTTCTTAACAAGTGTCACAAAGGGAGGACGAGGAATTGACAGGCGAAGACGATGTCAAAGCTATGCTAAGCGCTAAGCGCGTGTCATGCAGTCGCAAAACATTGAAATAAGTGATTCGGTGAAACGATACACTTGTCATATCGGTCTGGCTGGAGCCGCGTATTCGCGGACAGTAAAAAACTTCGAAAATAACAGGCCAAGTAATAAGTGTTTAAAGAGAGAAAATAATGCGTGTCCACACAGGACGTATCATCTGAACCGGAAATGAATTGGTACGTCACTGCACACGTCACTTCAGAACATGGGCAGGTTAATAATATATGACTAATACATATTTGTAATATCAAATAACCCTTATTAGTCCCACAATGGGGACATTTTTAGCATTTCAGCGGCAGTTGTGGATACTGGAAATATAAATATGCAACATAAATAGCATGCAAGAGAAGACGTAATTACATTGCTTCTTACGAGTACTTGTGCGCGTACAAAAAATCTCATACTGGTACTCCGATTCAGGCTGCAACTGCGTGCACCACAAGGTTAAATGACAAATATTGAAGCCATAATTCATGGAAATTTTCTTGACAAAATTTGGAAATCTGTAAATTCAGGCAAATTTGGACACATTGTTCTGGAAGTGATTTTTTTTTTAGGGTGACAGCTATGCATTACCAACCTTTATTATTATTATTTTTTTTAAATATACAATGTCGTTTTACTTTAACAGATGACTCTAGACTAGAGGAGCTGAAAGTCCTGCTGCCTCCACCAGAGTCTTCTCAGTTCAAGCTCTGCGCTATTGACTTCGAAAAGGTACAGTTTCTGTCGTCCTTTACTTTTTTAGTTGGCTTGATTTTCTGTTGGTCTTACAACCTGCTGCTTTGTGCTCCCTGACGACAGGATGATGATACCAACTTTCACATGGACTTCATAGTCGCAGCATCCAACTTGAGGGCAGAGAATTATGACATCCCCCCTACTGACAGACATAATGTGGGCGCTTGCACCTTGGAAACCGTCACACCTTTTACATTCTCGGCCTTCTTATCTCTGATTTGTATTTGTCCTTGTCCTCCCGCCATCCAGAGCAAGCTGATAGCTGGCAAGATCATTCCCGCCATCGCCACCACCACCGCTGCCGTGGTGGGTCTGGTGTGCCTTGAGCTCATCAAGATCGTCCAAGGGCATAAAAAGCTGGAGACATTTAAGAACGGGTTCATGAATCTGTCCCTGCCGTTCTTCGCCTTCTCCGAGCCCATCGCTGCTCCCAGGCATAAGGTAGGAAGGCTTGCTGCACGCATTTCCACTTAGTGCATGTGTAGCTCACGGGGGGGGGGAATGCCCACCGGTAAGTGGCTCCCATGATGATCCAGCCATGCTAATACTGATGCACCAGGCAGATGCAATCCATCCGCCTGGGTGCAAGTGAGTTCGACTAACCTTCTCACGCTGACGTTTTCAGTGTGTGCTGAGGAGACGATTTGCAAGCCTACCGTTTGTTGGCTGTGTGGCCGAACGCCATGACGAACTATCACATTTCTGCTTCCCCCCCCCCTTAACAGTACTATGAAATCGAATGGACGTTATGGGATCGTTTCGAGGTCAGCGGCTTGCAGCCCAGTGGAGAGGAGATGACACTGCGGCAGTTTCTGGACTTCTTTAAAGTATGGCTTCTTCTCCTGTTTGTCTCTCCCCAAGGTCTATTATACTAAACTAAACTTTGTTGTTGTTTTTTAAGAACGAGCATAAGTTGGAGATCACCATGCTTTCTCAGGGAGTGTCCATGCTCTACTCATTCTTCATGCCTGCTGCCAAACTCAGAGAGAGGCTTGATCTGCCGTGAGTACACCTCCCATGTCATGTAATCACAGGTTGAAGTTAGGACTGCAACGAATAACTCTTACAATTTGATTACAAAAGAAAACGGTCGAAGATCATTTTTCCACACTGATTGTTCCTGCAGTCGCTCGCATCACTCCATGTATAAATAAGAGCCAAGGGGATGAGTCCATATTTGTAAGCGTGGTGTCGGAAATCTGGCCTAGTAATTTATTTGGGACAAGGCCCGCCGTGCGTGTGTTGCGGAAGTGTCCGACCAACAGGTGCTAGCCAATAGGTGGCAGAGTAGGGCGGGTCTTTTCTAGTATTCCTGACACACAATCTCGTATCTTAGAAAATGGAAGAAAGGTAAGAGAACAAACACTCGAGAAGCACCTTAATTCGCAAGCTGCCGCTGGCCGCAACGCCCTCATTTGTCAGGCAGTTAACAGCCAGCCAACCCTACATTGTCATTCACTGTCACTCACCAGACCTGCATCTCACATGCATGTTCTCAACTCAATGTGATAGTTGTAATATTGCAAAATCAATTTTTATCCAATGAATAAATCAGGAGAATACTGTATTCTTAAAATAGTTGATAACTGCAGTTTGAAGTCCTCTCTGAGCCTCTCTTCTCTGTCCTGTAGTATGACTGAGATTGTGACCAAGGTGTCTAAGAAGAAGTTGGGCAAGCACGTCAAAGCTCTGGTGTTCGAGTTGTGCTGCAACGACTTGTCGGACGAAGACGTTGAAGTGCCGTACGTCAGATACACTATTCGCTGAGCTCCACATTGGACCCATCTGAGGGAGGATGGAGGTCACGAGAGGGCGCTGGTGTTTGTTGTGAGGGGTTGAGCCTGAGGTAATTTTGGGGTTGGGGGAGTGGGGCGGTTCAGGTCTTCTCTATAGGATGAATCAACCTTTTTTTTTTTTTTTTTTTTTTTTTTTTTTTTTAAATAAGGCCTGTGGTTTGTGTGAACCTGTGCCTCGGTGTACATAGCCCCATTGAGCTGACTCACTGATAGCTGTGTGTGAGGGATCCACTTGTGCTTAGTACTTAGAGACACGGCTGTTGCAGGAGGCGGGAAACCTGTGTATATACTGGACGCCCTGATATTTTGCAGAGCCTCAAGGCTCAGTCGAAGCCTGGGTGACGTTGCAACCCAGCAGTCCCATTACATGTCACATGACTGTTTTGTTCATTTTATGTCTCATAGAAATATCTCCCCCCCCCAAAAAATAAAATAAAATAGCGATATATGTATTTTATCCCTTTGACTCTACCACTTACCTTAATTCTACGATAATACTTTTTTTTTTTTTTTTTTTTTTTTTTTTTTTTTTCTTTCTTCCCCCCCCCCCCAGTTTTTATTGTGGGACCGCAGCTCATCCGATTGTACCTCAATTTGCCTCCCCGGCACAAAAGTTACCAGTGGAATTGATAAGCGGGGGGGATTTCAGGCACCTCACCTCAGTTAGCACTCGTTGCAGTGTGTGGTGTGCTCTTTGCACATGAACCAGATTTCTTATATTTCATGTCCTGTTCTTTTTCGTTTTTTGTATTTTATTTTTCAGGGCTATATAGGGCTCACACAACGTAGATGATAAAACTCTTCCCTCTACCATGTAAACTCTTAATGACATTACAGTGTAAAAGCAAGGTAATGTATCTTGATATGGGAGCACTTAGCTTGATAGTGAATAAATGTCAAATCAGTCAACTTTTGTATGTGGTTTTTTCCCCCCCCACCTTCATTTTACAGCAATGGATGTATTAAATCACTTTGGACCATCAGAATTTAAAGTCCAAGTTGCACATTAGATTATTCAAATTGATTTCGGAGAACCCTGCCTGATTCTGCAAAACAAAAAAGGGAAAAAAACGCTTGGAAATAAGTGACGTATTTTCACTTGCTTTTCAGCTTGGGACTTGTGTTCAAAGGCTTGTGTCAGGAAATTTAATCATAGCACATCTAAAAATTATCATTGGCAAACTTCAAGAATGCACATTAGTCAAACTCTCAAACCCAAATTTTCGAAAAAAGGCTACTCAACTTAAAGCTTTCAGACACGAGTGCCTCTTGAATGTCTTGCATCTCCTCTTACGCTTCCTTTCTGTGATGTGATTCTCCCAAGGGAGCCGTCGGGGCGTAGTATTTGCAGTTCCCTTATCTCCTACTCTTAACCACAAAACTGCCTGAACATGACCTTCACAAAAGCATAAGTGACTCAGTGACTTAGGTTTCTTTTTATAGCAACTGATTATTTATATCTATTAACTGGACCATACCTGTACTTACTGCCATTTATCCTAGAAAAGGAAATAACCAACCTTGGATTCAGGTGTTGGCCGTTGAAATATACAGTGCCCTGAAAATGTATTGGCCACCTTCTCAATTTGGTTTTTTGTTTGCAAAGTTTTCCCAAATTCATGTATAAGACGATCAAACAAATGTAAATATACAAATATAACCCAAGTGAGCTTAGTATGCTGTTTTTAAATTATTTCATTTAAGGGAAAATAAAACTTCAATTGCCTATCCTTGTGTGGAAAAAGTAAGTAACTACACCCCTAGTTAAATCATGAATTGTGGCTAATCGCAAAGTTTGGTACATTTTCACTGATCACACTCAGGCCTGATTACATTCACAGCTGTTCAATCAAGAATTATAACAGAATCTGTCCCCACAAAATCAAGTCAGACAAAAGAGCTAAAATAGATCCAACAAAATGACATCACCCAAAGAAGTTCCAGAACAGAAATAATAATGTAATTGACATCCATCAGTCTGCAAAGGGTTACAAAAGCCATTTCTAAAGATTTAGTATTCCAGCCAACCATAGGGAGAGCCATTCTCCTCACAGGGAGAAAACATTGAACAGTGGTGAACCTTCCTACGAGTGGCCGTCATACGAAGATTACCCCAAGAGAACAGCAGAGACTCATCCAGGAGAGCACAAAGGAACTCAGGGCAACTTCTAAAGAACAGCAGTCCTCCCTTGCCACAGTTGGAAGTCAGTGTTCATGACGCAACAGTAAGGAAGAGACTGGGCAAAAATGGCATCCATAGTACATGGCAGAGTTCCAAGGTGAAAACCACTGCTGACCCAAAACAAAAGCTTGTCTTACTTTTGCAAAAAAAAAAACAAAAAAAAATTCAATAATACTCTGAAGAGAGTATTAGATGGACTGATGTGATTAATCCCCTGTCAGAAGGCGTTTCAACTCCCACCTCTGGCAGAACTTCACCCACATCCCGGGGGAGGTGGGGGACATTGAGTCCGAGCAGACCAGGTTCTGTGTCTCCATTGCTGAGGCGGCCGACCGGAGCTGTGGTCGTAAGGTGGTCTGTGCCTGTCGTGGCGACAATCCCCGAATCTGTTTGTGGACACCAACGGTGAGGGATGCAGTCAAGCTGAAGAAGGAGTCCTATTGGTCCTTTTTGGCCTGCGGGACTCCTGAGGCAGCTGATGGGTACCGGCTGGCCAAGCAGAATGCGGTTTTGGTGGTCTCTGAGGCAAAAACCCAGCCGTGGGAGGAGTTCGGTGAGGCCATGGAGAAGGACTTCCGGTCGGGTTAGAGGAAATTCTGGTCCACCATCCGGCGTCTCAGGAGGGGGAAGCAGTGCACCATCAAAACTGCATAGTAGGGATGGGGCACTGCTGACCTCGACTCGGGACGTTGTGAGTCGGTGGGGAGAATACTTCGAAGACCTCCTCAATGCCACCGTCACGCCTTCCCATGAGGAAGTAGAGTCTGGGGTCTCTGAGGCGGGCTCTCCTATCTCTGGGGTTGAGGTCACCGAGGTGGTTAAAAAGCTCCTCGGTGGCAGGGTCCCGGGGAGTGGATGAGATTTGCCCAGAGTTCCTTAAGGCTCTGGATGTTGTTGGGCTGTCCTGGTTGACACGCCTCTGCAACATCACGTGGACATCGGGGACAGTGCCTCTGGATTGGCAGACTGGGCTGGTGGTCCCCCCTTTTAAGAAGGGGGACCGGAGGGTGTGTTCCCACTACAGGGGGATCACACTCCTCAGCCTCCCTGGTAAGGTCTATTCAGGGGTGCTGGAGATGAGGGTCCGTCGGGAAGTCGAATCTCAGATTCAGGAGGAGCAGTGTGGTTTTCGTCCTGGCCGTGGAACAGTGGACCAGCTCTACACCCTTGGCAGGGTCCTCGAGGGTGCATGGGAGTTCGCCCAACCAGTCTACATGTGATTTGTGGACTTGGAGAAGGCGTTCGACCGTGTCCCTTGGGGAGTCCTGTGGGGGCTGCTTCGGGAGTATGGGGTTGCCGAACCCCCTGATAAGGGCTGTTTAGCTCTATGACCGGTGTCAGAGTTTGGTCCGCATTGCCAGGCAGTAAGTCGGACTTTCCGGTGAGGGTTGCACTGCGCCAAGGTTGCCCTTTGTCACCGATTCTGTTCCTAACTTTCACAGACAGAATTTCTAGGCGCAGCCGAAGCATAGAGAGGGTCCGGTTTGGTGGCCTCAGTATTGCATCTCTGCTTTTTGCAGATGATGTGGTTCTGTTGGCTTCATCAAGCCGTGATCTCCAACTCTCACTGGAGCGGTTCGCAGCCGAGTGTGAAGCGGCTGAGATGAGAATCAGCACCTCCAAATCTGAAACCGTGGTCCTCAGTCGGAAAAGGGCGGCATGCCTTCTCCAGGTCGGGGATGAGATCCTGCCCCAAGCCCCAAGTGGAGGAGTTAAAGTATCTTGGGGTCTTGTTCGCGAGTGAGGGAAGAATGGAACGGGAGATCGACAGGCGGATCCGTGCAGCGTCTGCAGTGATGCGGACTTTGCGTCGGTCCGTTGTGGTAAAGAATGACCTAAGGCGAAGCTCTCTATTTACCGGTCGATCTACGTTCCTACCCTCACCTATGGTCAGGAGCTGTGTGTCCTGACCGAAAGAACAAGATCCCAGACACAAGCATCTTACAAAAACAAAATGAAGATTTTGGAGTGGCCATTCAAAGTCCAGACTCGAATCCAATTGAAATGCAGTGGCATGACCTTAAAACGGCCGTTCATGCTCGAAAACCCTCCATTTTTGCTGAATTTAAACAATTCTGCAAAGAGTGGGCCAAAATATCTCCACGGAAATGTGAAAGACTCATTGCCAGTTCTAGAAAACGCTTGATTTCAGTTGTTGCTGCTAAGGATGACACAATCAGTTATTAGGTTGAGGGGGCTATTACTTTTTCACACAGCACCCGTTAACTGAATATTTTTTTTTCCATCATAAATGAAATCACCATTTAAAAACTGCATTTTAAGTTTACTTGGGTTATATTTGTCTATTTACATTTGTTTGATGATCTTAAACATTAAAGTGAGGAAACGATGCAAAAATATTATATATAAAGCATTTGAGAAGGGGGGGTCAAAACATTTTGACTGCACTATATTTCCTTTCCTTGATCCTTTGTAGTTTCTGTACCATTGGTTTTGGGGAGATGCATCAATTTTACTAGTAATTACTAACACTAAAGCAAGTATGCGTTCACAAAATCGACTCTCACTTCCTCTTCTCTTCATAAAGCATTGCAGCTTGAATTCAGTCATCCATTTGTCAGATTCAAGTAATGTGTGTCAGATACAAGTTTCTTTTTTTTTTTTTTTTCTTTTCTTTTTTTTTTTTTTTTTTTTTTTAAACACATAGCTACCCGACAAGAGCGGGTACATTGTGAAGTACGACTCAGAAGGATGTGGTTGAGTGTGAGATAACGAAGCAAATTAGGTGGAAGGAGTTGCGCTGCTGTCTGCACAACTGCGCAGCGGAACTTTATAACTAAAACAAGTGGGCTTGTCTGGTTTTTAACATTCTTTTGGGGAGCGGGGGGGGATGTGATGGATTTGTGACAAGGATTTGATGACAGAAGATGGAAGAGAGCTTTGAGATGAGGACATCCTGGTATGTCTGCTTTCTGCCTATGTCCAAAACTAATTGATGTGACTATCTAGTGTTTTGAATATTTGTATCCTACCTTGCATCCATATATAATGGGGTACAGAGGTATACTTAATTTCGGGAAATTAAAGAATAAATATTTGGTTATACATTTGTTCAGTTTTTTTTGTTGTTTTTTTTTCCCCCTTGATTTATTTTTGAGAAAATAATTTTGAAAATATTTTTGGAGGTCACAAAGAGCAGGAGAAACGCAGTCCACCACAGCCTGTGACCATGCCGGAGTAAGTCTTTGCATTTGGGCCCCAAACATATCAACGGATCATCCCCCGAAAAACATTAAACTCACACCATTGTCTCATTTTAGAAGAAGAGAAAACAAGACTCGACTCCTGAACCTGTGATCAGAATCACAGAGGTGAGTTGTCTCTTTAATTCCTATCTTGATTTCTTTGTTAGCAGCGGATGTGAGGCAACCTTATCTCGGTGAGCACAGAGAGGAGAGCGAATGAGTGCACTAAAGCGTTTAACGTAGCTGATTTTGTCTTGTTTTAGGATTTCGAATTATCACGGAAGCGTCTCGCTGCCGACGGTTTCGAACACATTTGATTTTTCCATTTACAACGAAAGCCAGCAGTCCTGTTGCTGAACTACACAGGCACACTTTCAACACTCTTCCTCTTTGAAAGAGTCACACAGGAAATGAGAGGGCCCCGCCATGCAACATCACTCTTTGACTCTACTGAGCTCTCATGACTCTCCTGAGTTTGCCCCATTTATCTTGTAGGTGTACAGTGGATATACAAAGTCTACACACCCCCGTTCAAATGCAATTTTTTTGTTATATGAAAAACAATTAGACCAAGCTAAACAATTTCAAAACTTTTTCCACTATTAATGTGGCCTATAATCTGTATAACTCAATAGTTTGTGTGTGTGTGTGTGTGTGCGTGCGTGCGTGCGTGCGTGCGAACCCTCTTATTACAGAGGATAATGATGAGCAGTGTTGTGTTTGCGCCAACCAATCATACCTTTTGAAATTATGTTCCAAAAGTTTAACCTTGGTTTTTTTTGCGGACCACAACACACACGTTTGAGAGATTTTTTTTTTATAGTCTGATGAATCCAAGTTTGATCTTGTTAGCCATAATAATAGCCAAAAGAACACCGTACCGACAGTGACACATGGCGGCGGCAGCATCATGAATAGGAGCTTTTTTTCTTCAACTGGAACTGGAGCTTAAGGGAAGGTGGAAGCAATTATGAACACTTCGAAATACTAGTCAGTGTTAACACAAAACCTTCAGGCTTCTGCTGTCGGGAAAAAAAAAAAATAACAATAATATTGTCAGGAAAAGCCCACTAGCACATCTGAAATAGATCTTGAGTTCATCAGAAGCACTTAAAATGGCAGCGGGTCCCATTTAGCATGAGTTTAGATGTAATTAGTCAATTCTGAACACAGACACAACCCAGTTTAAGAGGGTGTGCACACTTGTGCAACTATATTATTTCAGTTGTTTATTTTCACAGGTGCAGGTAATTGGTCACATTTCACATGATTTGTTGGTCTTAGTTTTATATGAGAAAAACCTGGCATTTGAGCAGGGGTGTGTAGACTTTTTACAGCCACAGTATGCATTTGTCCTCTTCTGTTTTGCCCGGATGATGAGGAGGAGGAGGAGGAGGAGGAGGAGGAGGAGGAAGAGCAAGAGCAAGAGGAGGATGAAATGTTGCCCCAGCAAATGAATGACTCAGAGGTGAATTTTCCATTTTAAGTCAGAGTTGGACCGCTGAGCCACCACGATGAGCTGCACGGCTCTGCTTTCTTCACGCCAGTCCAACTTTGACTTTTCGTTTTCCCTGGTAGGAGCCCAGCAACAAACGGGTCAAACCAGTGGTCAAGTCAAACAGCCTAACAGGGGTCATCACCCCGGCGAAGACCCCTGCTCTCAAACGCATCGGACAGTCCATCTCGGTAACGGCGCGGCAAAAGGTTCAGTATACTTGTCGAGTCGAACATAGCGCCCTCATTGGAGTGTTCTTCCAGCGCTCCATCAGTTTTCGAACAGAGGCTCGGCCTTTGCCCGCGCCGCCCCTGCGCTCGCGCACAAAGGGCACCTCGTTTCCACGGAGGCGCAACAGCCAGTGCTGGAGCGACACGGTGGAGAGTCACAACCTCACTGCCAAGGAGATCAAACGTCAAGAGGTGAGGAGAGCGCTCCGAGCGGCTAAATGGAGCCCAACGTGTGATGTTATTTATTGACGGCTGTGCGGAGGATTGTGAAAGAGGATGTGAGCTGGAACAGGGAGCCTCAACTTCCTTTATTGAGCGGTCAGCTGCGAGAGCTCACGTCGGCCCGTGTGCGCATCACGCATATGATGCAAGTTTGTGTGTTTGTGATTGTGTGTCCTCGCCGCCTCTGTAGGTCATCTATGAGCTGACTGAGGGGGAGCGACAACTCATCGAGGACCTCAGTCTTGTTAAGAAGGTGCACGACCACAATATACTCGCTTATACATAGTACTGTTTTTGTTCACTTTTTGGAATATCTTTGACATTATTCCCGACCCGATGTTGGCGCACTAGGCACGATTTTATATGGCGCCCCTGCCATCCGCTATTAAAAAAATAATGATCAAATAGCTTTGGTTTCACTCTTGTCTTTAATTTGTAGATTAAAATGTCACCCAATTTAAAGTAGCAAATAAAATTTGAGCTAATTATAAGTCAAAATGTACAAATGAAAAATATAATACATCTCATCTGCTATGCATGTATAATACAGTATATAATGGATTTTCTTTCCTTATATTCATATTAAATTAGATACGTTATTGTCATTTCTAGGAAATGTTGATTAGCAAATGCAAATAAGCAGTAAACTGCCATTTAATAAGATTTGGGAAAGCTTAGTTATTAGGTATTGTATTGTGAAAAAAAAGAATGCATACTTAAAAGTCTGATATATACTGTATAGGGGTAAAAAGAGAATATCTTGTAAATGCAACAAATAATAAAAGCATTTTTACTAGTGCTAACTAGTGCCATTCCCTGTATGCGGTGCCCTTGCACGCGCGCACACACTTACTTTTATTTGACCTTTGCCTTTGCGGTTGTCACCAGGTGTACTATGAGCCCATGCTGAAGCTGGACATCATGTCCGAGAGTGAACTCCGGCAGATTTTTGGCACTCTGGACTCCCTCATTCCTCTCCATGAAGGTGAACACTCACTCTCGCTTTGCACGTCATACAATAAATGATTTCATATACTGTACACTCATTCAACATATCGCAAAGTTCTGACCATGCAAAGGTAAGAATGCTCAGTTTAGATTTTAGAACGGTATTAATTTCAGTTGTGTCAAAATGCACAGTATAATAATGCAGAGCGGTGGTTCTAATAATCTGGTTACTTTATTTAGCATCATGACGACATCATCACAGACTTCATTTTTCTTGCTGAAATTTGTACCAAAATTGCAAATTGTCTTCTTTTTTTTTTTTTTTTTTAACCAAACAATTTGTTGAGATAAAATCAGCAATAGTTGAAACTACCAGTTATTATTGTAATAACATGATTAATACGATGAGATGATTATACATTTATATGGCGGCTTCGAGTCGACACCAAGGCAAACCGTAAGTTCAAATTTACAAAAAAATAATGAAAGCATTGGTTTCCTTATTAAAGCAGCACTCGTTAGATTTATTTTAATTGTTTAGATGCGCCTAATGTTGTGGTCGGCGGGTTTATACAAAGCACACATGCAACTTCCTGTTTGTGTTTGCTGTCATGTTGCTATAAAAATAAAATAAATAAAAGACATTTCGAAACAGCTTTTGGCAGGATGTAGTGCTGGACATAAAAACAGTAAAATGTAAATATACATATTGTTGCCTCACTGTCTGGAATAGGCTGACTTTAGCGCTGTATTGGACGTTCATCATGCATTGTGTGCAAGTCTCTATTATTATTGTTGGCCTTTAAGACTGTGATGTTGTCATGAGAATTCACCCGATTGAAGAGCCTGCTTTTGCTCCCCCCCCCACCCCCCCAAAAAAAAAAAAGATCTGCTAAGCCGTCTTGAGCGTCTGAGGGGGTCGAAGAAAACTGTGGGCGAGGTGGCTCCCACTCTCATGAATTGGGTTGGTATATTTGCTACTGTTTTTTGGTGTGTTTTTTTCCCCCCCACCCCCACATTTTCTGATAGTCACAACCACCGCTCTTGTTCCTGACCCTCTCGCCTCACCTCCTCGCACTGAGCAGTTTCCTTGCCTGGAAGCCTATGTCACATACTGCTGCAACCAGGTGGAGGCCAAAGCGCTGCTGGACCACAAGAAGCACGAGAAGCGAGTGGAGCAGTTCTTGCGCCTGTGCCAGGAGTCGTCGTTTAGCAGGAAACTGGGCCTCTGGAACTTTCTGGATCTCCCTCGAAGCCGTTTGGTGAAATATCCTCTTTTGCTGAAAGAGATTCAGAAGTGCACACCTGCTGAGCATCCCGATGAGTTTACATTGCCTGATGCAGTGAGTGAATATGAAGACATTTTACTGAATAAAACTACATTGCATGGTTGCGCGTGGGAGGTAGTTCTCAGTTTTAAAAAGCTGATGACCCCTAATTGTGGGGTCTGACACGACGAGTATTGTACAGTTTATTTTTCTGATTCAATTCTATATGCTTAGTTGCAAGTGATCCAGAGCATTGTGGCGGAGGTGAACAAAAAGACTGGTGAAGCTGAGTGTCAGTTCTACCGGCGGGGGCTCACCTACCTCGAAGATTGCCAGAGACTTCCCGAGATCCAGCAGTCACGCTTCCTCTACTGCCACGGGGAGCTCAAGAACAATAAGGGCCAGGTAACGTCCATTTGCTTCATCTTATGGTTCGCCAACTGAGAAACCGTTTTTGGTCTGATAATGAACAGAACTTGTTGAAGGCGGAGTCCTGCATGCCTTTGTTTTATTTACACAACACTACAGGCCTCCAAATAAACAGCCAACCTGATATAAATGCAAGTGGAATGTCCTTCCGTTTATTTTAGCATTAAAAAAAAAAAAAAAAAAAAAAGGTGATTTGGGTTAAAGAGATTCAACATACTGTACCGGTACATTACAGAAACATAGAAAAGAATACATTGATAACTGCCAATGTTGTTCATTTAGAGCAGCAGTGAAAACAAACCTTCCATTAAGCACTGGCCTAATACATTTCTTAAACCTACACGTGTGTCAGAAAAGGTATAGACAGATGAGGAGTATCAGAATAAATTTCAAATCCAAACTACGTTTTCGCCTTCGACGTAATCCTGGAGTCTCACGCACGTTCCCAGGCTACTCTGCCAAACCTTCATGCACCCCTGGAAGGATTCTTAGACTGCCGACTGTGTCGTTTGTGTGCGTCAGCGTCTGCGTGTGTTCCTGTTTGAGCTGGCTCTGGTGCTGACCAGACCGGGAGAAGACCGGGAAGGAGGCCACGTCTTCCAAGTCTACAGGCAACCTCTTCCCAACGCCTCCTTAAACCTGGAGGTGATCCCAGATGGGGAAGTGGCCGGCGGGGGTTCCTTCAGAGGAGCTTTCACGGGGGGCAATGACAAAGGTGAGGCTTTTGCATGCAAACAAACGTGATGTGCGTGGATCGATAACTTCTCCTCCCCTCCGCCTCCTTTTGCCCTCCTAGTGAAAAACTGTTTTCGCGTAAGCAGCAGGGGGCGCTCCAAGGCCCACTCCTACAGCCTGCAGGCCAACGACTCCTTCAGCAAGCAACAGTGGGTCACGTGTCTACGCCAGGCCGTGGTCCAGTCTCGAGACAGGAAGGCCCAGAGCAGACAGTCGGTGGCGCCTCCGCACTCTGACCCCACTCTGTGTCACATCGCCGACCTCAGCCTCAGCTGCGACGCCGACATGGCCGACGTCACCGGCCGCTGAGCCGTTGCGCGGGCGGCCTCTTGCGTGTCTCTTGAGTTGTGCAATGGGCTTTTTGTTCCCTTTTGGATGACCCACCCCTCCCGCCCACTGAATGGCTTTACCTTGTACAGCTGTGGAACCATCTTACTGAATGTACATTTACCGTGTGTGAATCTTTTTTTAATTAATAAACGCCAAAGTTTGTTCATGAAAGTGCTACGCAGAGATGTGGTGTCTAAGTACAAAGCCGTCGAGAAGGAGCGAGAAAAGATTAGAGATGATTATCCTCCCTCGCCTTTCTCCCTTACCCACTTTCTTTGACGCCAGCGACGGAGCAGGACACGGACGTAGACTTTCATTTAGCCTGCACACACACACACACACACACACACACACACACACAGAGAGTGAAACAGTAGCCATGCCCTCAATGCATTTTTCAAAGCTCAGCAGGTGATGGGAACAGTTAGGTCGGGACTTTGTGTTCGCAGATGAGCTTGGCCAAGTGATCAGGTGAGTCCGAAATGTTTCTTTACCGAGGTTAATGATATTTATTTTTTCGCCCTCTCAAAACTATATTTCGTGTACATAATATTCAGCTTTGAATTTTGTGGTCAGAGCCTGATTCGATTTGCTTTGCAAGACGTGATCGTGAAAAAGAACCTTCAGTCACGACGGATCAGCTGGATTTATTTGAGGCTACTCATTTTATGCTTCATCCTGTTTTGCATTTGCAGAGACAAGGGATCGTACCCTGCTGTGCTTCAGTCATTCAAAAAGCCGACGAGGCTTATGAGCTACCACCTTATTCCGGTCACCTTTCCCCCGCACGTGAAAGAACAACCCCCGTGCCCGAGAGCCTCGTCGGTCGACGCGTCAGGATGCCCGGAGCCGACGGCGCCGAGGAGGGGGGTTCGTGCAAGGCCTTGTGTCGAAACCTGGTGTCCCAGAACGGCCTGCAGAGAGAGACAGCTGATATCTCGCAGTCTGTCCTCTACACCTCCCTGATGGGCCTTCTGCTGGTCGCCGACAACGAGGTGTGCGCCACGCAATCGTGCCAACCGAATCGTGTCTTCCTTTTGTTCCTGGGGTTGCATTTGAGGATCAAAAGCAACTCTATGAGGCTTTCCTGCAGGGAGTGCACACATCAATGCGCCCGTGTTTAAACACGCCTTGGTCTCTAATAGGATGAATGTTTGCGACTGACCTCCTTTTAGACTTTCTTGTTTTGCTAATGAGATAAGAAGGCTAAATCTGTCCTGGCGTGCACACAAATAGACACACTGACACGCCGGGGTTAAGGCAGACGCACATGGGTCAAATAATGCAACGCAGTTTTTTTTGTTTTTTTTTTGTCTTGCTTTACTTTTAGAAGGAGATCCTTGCATTAGGAAGTGGAAGGGCTGGTCTTAGAAACATTGGCAACACAGTGAGTAAAGATTTTTCTTCCCAAAGCATTATTTGAGGTCAGCGTGTTCACTCTGCTTGCTTTTTGGTCCCCGTGTAGTGTTTCTTGAATGCAATAGTCCAGTGTTTGTCTCACACTCGTGGCCTGCGGGACTACTGCCTCCTAAAGTCCTACAGACATGACAAATTCTCGAAGGAGGAGCCAAGACTTACAGAAGGTAAGTCACTCATCCATCATTCGCTACATTTTCATTCTTTAGTTGTGTGCTCATTGTTATTTATTATCCTCCAATACAAGCGTTCTCCCAAGTATTGTCTGGACTTTGGAGTACAAAAGAAGAGGACACAGTTGTAAATCCACGACAGTTTTACAACAGTTTCAGAGATGCTGTGCCTTACTTCAGCGGTTACAGGTAGAAATACTTGATTTCAGTACCTCATTTCTTTGTTTCTATTTATTTAAAAGTTAAGCTTTACTTTTCACCACTATGAAAATGTTGTTTACACTTGTAAATAAGTTGCTGTGTGTCAGTTACCAAGTTGGATACATTCTTGTTGTGTTTTTTTTTACTTGTTTATTTATTCCGAAAGAACTTAAGTTGGTATTTAAAATCGTTTTTTTTCCCTTAACATTTTTGATAAATATATATTTTTAAATTAGGTATTGTGTAAAATAATAATTTGTTTGCTGATCCAAATGATGTTTATTTATTTATTTATTTTTTGCTTGATTTCTGTCTGTATTCTTTCTAGTCAACAGGATGCTCAGGAGTTTCTCAGGTTCCTTTTGGAAAAGCTACACACTGAAATCAACCGCAAGCCCAACATTAGGCGGCCACTGAAGGACCCAGAGCAAAAATATGCCAGATTTAGGTGTGTGTGTGGGGGGGGTCTTCAAAAGGTCCTGACCCTCATATGATTTCCCTCATTTTAAAATCCTCATCAGGATTTCTGAAGAGGCAGCTGCCACATGGAAGAAGCACTTGGAGAACGACGACAGCAAGATAGTCGGTAAGAAGCATGCTGGCGTCAACTTTCCCTTCTTGACGCGAGCAACAGCTAACTGCCTCGCCGCCGCCCTCCCCCCCTGACAGATGTGTTCTCGGGCCAGCTGCGCAGCTCGCTACACTGCTCCGTGTGCTCCCACTACTCCAACACATTCGATGTGTTCTGTGACCTGTCGCTGCCTATTCCCAAACGCTGCGTGGCTGGAGAGGTGAAGCTGAAGGAGTGCTTGGACCTCTTCTCCCAGGAGGAGAGACTGGACAAGGAGAATTCACCTGTGAGTGCTGAGGGCAGATTTAAAAGGGATCATACTTTAATGTGGCAACACATATTTGGCACTGAAACTACCACTGGTGTCAAACATTGCAACATGAATGTGCTTTTAGTTTGCAACCTGTGAGCACTAATGGAGCCATCTCTCCATGTGAATGCTCGTGAAACTGTGACCTTTGACCGCTCAGAAAACCAGCAACCAGTATCTCTTTTGTATATTTAAGCGCGAGCTCACCCATTGAACGCGAATGCGCACGTAGGTGTGTGTTGACGTAACGTGCGGCGGCCGAGGCATTCCTGCTTCTTTTTCTTTTTCTTGTTTCACGAAGACGATGCCGGCCCACATTCCACACGTGTCACGACAGCCTCCTTTCAAAAGGAGGCAGACATTGTCTTACTTGCAATCAACGGCCACCTCCCCACTAAAAATATGAAAGCAAAGCTGCCGAGCAACTGAGGATTTATATTTCGCTGCACAGGCGAAGAAGAGAAGCACTCGACCTTTCACTTGTTTGCAACTTACTTACAAAATGCTGTGTGTTTTTCAGATGTGCGAGAGGTGTAACAGGCACACAGAGAGCACGAAGCGGATGTCCATTCAGAGGTTTCCCCATGTTATCGTGATACGTATCCTCAACCATCATTCTTATTGATTAGCCCGCTTGCCTACATTGAATGTAATGGCTACGAGACTTAACGCGCTCAATTAGACCTGAACCGTTTCACGACGTCACGGTGGTCGATCAGTAAAAGCACCGCCTATGTGTCCTTCCCACTCACCGACCTTGACCTCGGGCCCTACGGACCTCTTGACTGTGGTAACTGTACTTTTTCTCATGCATGTGCACGTACTGTATGTGTGTCACTGTGATTGATTTTCTTCATTCCTGCGCAAGGAAAAGTACACTGATTTTTTGTCTTTCTCATTATTTCCAATTATTCCTTTTTGTCCATTCTTTAAAATACAAAAGAGTCTAACAGTATTTTTTTTTTTTCATTTGATAATGTATATCTTAGAATTAGAAAGTGGCAAGAATGATTTGTGTGCCTCTGTATGTCCTTAAAGGGCCAGTATTGTATGATTTATATGCAATATGTAACCACGTGGGGACTGTCAACATGGGTCACTACACCGCCTGTTGTTCTGACGACAATGGATGGTGTTACTACAATGACTCCAGGTGAGACTGCATTGAAAACATTTCGTTTTATCCAATGCCCATTGAAAGCGATGTAATTCCTTTGAATTGTCATCGCTATCTTGCATGCATCTGTTCTGACGCACATTCCTATCAAAACTACAAGACGTTCTCATGGTTACTCTCGGTCTGCCGACAGTGTAACACCGCTTCCCGAGACCCAGCTTCAGACCAATCAAGCCTACGTGTTATTCTACCGGCGCAGCAACAACGCCATCACTACAAGGAACTAGACCGCTTGAGAGCCAATCGGAGACGTTTTTACCTTCAGTGACCATAGAAACCAACACAGTGCGGCCGTGCTCTCATTCATGAGCTTTTCGACCCCAAAGAAACGTGCGCTCCAAAAGGCAGATTAGATCAACCGGGACCACGACCGAGCGTATTGTGAAGAGGTGGTTTTCTCAAGGAGAAGAAGCTGAAGCGAGTGAGTGAGAAGACAGCTGAGGTGCACTGTGGCCTTAAGAATATTTATGCCCAAGTTGTCGGAGCAGATTGTGAACACTGACGCAAAGCTCTCATGATTGACAAGATGACGCCCGATAAGCGCAACCACCTCGACTCCAGAGCTCAAGGACATTGTTACATAACACTTGTATGTTTTGTTTCTAATCTTTGTGCCACTATTTTGTGAATGTATGTAAACAGACACAAGGAATGAACGTATACTTTGTGTGTGTGTGTTTCCAAGCGTATGCAGATCGATCCATTTTCTACTGTTAATTCTATGCGGGCTCATGTGCAAACAGGAGCCTAACCCAGCTGACTTGGGGCGACAGGTGGACTGGTTGCACTTACAGACAGACAGACAGACAACAAACAAACAACCAGTCACTCTCACATTCCCACCGACAGTACACAATTTAGTATTTATTTAATGCGTCAGTGGTATGTGGAAGGAAATCCGAGTACCTGAAATCCCCACGTAAGCACACACCCCAGCTCAGTCCCGACCCTCATGAGGACACGCGGCATAATAGAAAGATGGATGCTCATTAAAAGAGAATGGCTAAGACTAGCGATTAGCCTCGCTAGCTTGGGCTATTACGATTGCTGCTAGTTTTTAAATATTCTTCGCGGTGAGGAACGAGGGCAGCTTAATTTCCGTCACCCAAATTTCATGTCCGTTAGTCGCTGGCAATGACTGTGTGAAAACGAGAACTTGATTCATATCGCAACACGCACCGCCGTCACGTCACTTGTAGTGACACCTTACCACGTTGTGCTGTAACGCTTTATCGCAGTGCGCCGTATGGCCATAGCATGCTACAAGCAGCCGGAAATGTACCAAACAACGGGACGTGTAGCATAGTGACTTTCAGAATATGGGAGTATATCCTCAAATACAACAAAAGCAAAATTTAAATAGAAGTAGTGATAGGTGAAATGCTTATTTTTTTGGGAGCCTGGCTACGATATCCCAGTTTACAACAAGCAAGGCTAAGACCGGCGGCTCGTTGAAGAGGGAAACATGCGCAGAGCTTCCACTAATTATAACAACTACATTCAGTGTGTACATCCACTTGTGTTTTGGATCATTTGTTTTTTTGTGTGTTTCTATGCTGATTCGTCTAAATATGTCTTTGACGTGAAACCGGTCCGTGACGTACAAAATGTTGGGGACTGCTGTCCTGCGCTGAAGAAAATCTTAATGACATCATCAATTAATTGACTTCAATTTGACTTTCATCACATTGTAGTTAACTTAATTGTTTTTTTGTGTCTGGTTTGTTTTTTTTTTTTGGTCACCAAATCCCTTTTTGAAATAAGTTGAACAATTATAGTTGAACTAGTCACATAATTTATTTCCGTATATGTAATATGATGTGGTGATACTGATAATACATTTATACGCTTTTATATAATTTTGTTTTTTTCCCCCCACCAATCTTCACTTGACAAAAAATATTATAATGTATGTGACATATTGTATAAACAATAACAGTTTTTAAAATTGAATAAATCACAAACAATACAACGTTGAAAAAAAAATCCCATCTCGCCCCCCCCAAATACGTACGTATTTACGCGCATGCGCCTGAATGACGGGCGGAGTCAGCCAATCGGTCAGGAAGGAAGAGGAGAGAAAGGCGGACACAGAAACATCAAGCGGTAACTCTTTTCAGCGACAGCTGTCAATCCTCACGCGAGTCTCTCTCGTGTTGACTACAAGTAGAGCGATACGCTAGTGTTTCATGTTTTCCTCATGTCGGAACGTGCATTCCGAATGGTTGTTACCAAGTGATAAAGCCACCATCCCGGCATTAGCCTCACTGCTTGCTAACGTTAGCTGCATTGACAGGCCCAAACATCGATTTGTGTGTGATAATGGATATGACGAGCAGTCTATGGGGCGGACGGATATCATTGTTAAAGACACCAAAACTATTTCTTACTTTGGTTACCTCTTTGGACCGATTAGCTTCCGTCGCACACTGGAAAACAATTTGTGCACTCGCGCAATCTAATTGGGTCCAATGTAAGAGCAGTGTCATTATTCTAGCTTTTGGAATAATAATAATAATACTTCGTTTGATAAATTGCATTGCATTATACTCGCAGTCCCCTCCAAAAGTATTGGAATGGCAAGGTCAAGAGCAAAAGTATTGGAACACGTGCCTGCTGGGTGTTTCTAGTTGCTCAGGTGTTGCCTTTTCGATTGCTTGCTTGAACATTAGATGGCGCTTGTTTTTGGCTTTGCTTTTCACCTGTTAAAACTGCATTTGCTTGTTAAGCAAACATGAAGACCGGAGAGTTGTCTATGGGAGAAAAGCAAACCATTTTGAACCTGAGAGAAGAGGGGGAAATTGCACAAACATTGGGGATAGCCAATACAACAATTTGGAATGCCCTGAAAAATAAAGAAACTACTGGTGTACTGAGCAACAGAGATCGAACACGTCAGCCAAGAGTATCGACAGCAGTTGATGCCAGAAACATTGTGAGAGCTGTGAAGAAACACCCAAAGACAAGAGTCAGTGACATCACTGCCAACCTCCACAGGGCAGGAGTGAAGGTATCACAATCCACTGTTCGAAGAAGACGTTGAGAGAAGAAATAAATATACGGGCCATACCACAAGATGCAAAGCTCTCATAAGCACAAAGAATCGGAAGGACAGATTGGATTTTGCGAAGACGTAGAGAGATGAGCCACAAAAGTTGGAACTATGTTTTCTGGACTGATGAGACCAAGATTAACCTCTACCAAAGTGATGGAATGGCCAAAGTATGGAGAAAGAAAGAAGCTGCTTATGACCCAAAACACACAAGCTCATCTGTGAAGCATGGTGGAGGTCATGTCATGGCTTAGGCTTGGATGGCTGCTTCTGAAACGGGCTCACTTGTCTTTATTGATGATGTAACTCATGATGGTAGCAGCAGAATGGATTCTGAAGTCTACAAAACCATTTTGTCAGGCAGTTTACAGAAAAATGCATCCAAACTAATCGTGAGGAGCTTCATCATGCAACAAGACAATGACCCAAAACACACTGCTAACACAACAAAGGACTTCATCGGGGTGGTGAAGGGTCTTAGACTGGCCAAGTCAATCACCAGACCTTAACCAAATAGAGCATGCATTTTACCTCCTGAAGAGGAGACTGAAGGGTGAAACCCCCAGAAACAAATAAGAACTGAAAGAGGCTGCAATAAACGCCTGGAACAGCATTTCAAAGAAGAATGCAACAGTCTGGTGAAGTCAATGGGTCTCAGGCTTGATTCGGTTATTGCAAGTAAGGGTTATGCCACCAAATATTAAAGTGTATTCACTTGAACTTAATTTTAACATTTCTGTTCCAAAACTTCAAACAAAAAGTGCTCCGTCCTGAGTTTTTAAAAAACATTTAGTTGTAAATACCACAAAATAAAAGCTTTAATTCTGAACTTTTTTCTCATAGTCATCTTTTGAGCTGAAATCCAAATGTATTCAGTATACAACAAAAACTAAGGATTTGACCTTGCCCCGGCTCCAATACTTTTGGAGGAGACTGCCGTTGTGTCATGCTTCAGTGGAACGATACACCGGTGATTAGGCTCAAAAGAGGCTTAATTGAAACAGAAAAAAAAAATAAAAATAGATCTGTCTGCAATGTGGAAAGCTGTGGCGTGGCGCTAACCTTGTTTTGAAATCTTGTTTGTAGATGGCTGCTATTAGGAAAAAGTTGGTCATTGTTGGAGATGGAGCTTGTGGGAAAACCTGTCTGCTCATCGTCTTCAGTAAGGACCAGTTCCCGGAGGTCTACGTCCCCACTGTGTTCGAGAACTATGTGGCAGACATTGAAGTGGATGGCAAACAGGTGAGATATTGGTTTTCATGTCTGGAGTTTCAAATATGTATTTGGGCATGATTTTAAAAGTGTGTGTATGTATATATGTATGTATACATACTTGGCTACTGTCAGTTCAAACGAAGAAAAGGACTCTTTTGATGACTGTAATCCAAGATTTCGAGGGGACCTGCTAATTACTTTAGGGTCCACTAGACATTGCAGGGAAGAATGCAGCTTAATGAAGTTGTGGGGTAGGTTTTGACAACTGGGTCAGAGTCACTACAGTGTCATAATTTTTTTTCCCCCAATAAGAACACTAGGGGTCGCAGTTTTTCCATTGCATTGACTTGGTTATGTGTGCAAGGGTCAATTGCCTCATGTGCAGGTGTTAGTCGCCGACTATATTTCTTTCGCGATCGTCCAGTTCATCCGCGTTCGGCCGTGTCTCTCGGTGTCCTTAGACGTGAAGGTCTTAGTGTAACTTGTCTATCGTTCTCTAAACTTTCTTAGCTATTTCTGACTAATTATGTTTTTACATTCTATAACGACGTTGATCCTCATTTCAGGTAGAACTGGCACTTTGGGATACAGCGGGTCAGGAAGACTACGACCGACTGAGGCCGCTCTCCTACCCCGACACTGATGTTATTCTCATGTGTTTTTCTGTAGACAGTCCAGACAGTTTAGGTACGTTTTGTGCAACACTTGTATCCTGAACCTTTGCCAGATTAATGTAGCATACGTAAGGTGCTAATGGTTGTTCGTCTCATGGCAGAGAACATTCCAGAAAAGTGGACGCCAGAAGTGAAACATTTCTGCCCAAATGTTCCCATCATCCTTGTGGGTAATAAAAAAGATCTGCGCAATGATGAGCACACCAGACGGGAGCTTGTGAAAATGAAACAGGTGAGGAATTTTACAACATTAATATGTTTTGTTTTGTTTTGTTGTTAAGGTCAAAGTGTAAACATTCTCCGTAAAAACTTTTTGCAGGAGCCAGTTAGATATGAAGATGGCAAAGAGATGGCGAACCGCATCAGTGCCTATGGCTATCAGGAGTGCTCTGCCAAAACCAAAGATGGTGTGCGGGAAGTCTTTGAGATGGCAACTCGAGCGGCGTTGCAGGCCAAGAAACGTGGCAAGAAGTCCACCTGCCTTCTGTTCTAGGCTGTGGCACAATGGGACGTTACCCTCAAGTGCAGACGCAGAGCTTGCATTGAGAATTTGATGTTGGGGAAGTCCCCCAAAAACTTGTGTGGATGCTCAATTTCTGATCGCCCCATCGCACATCAGCAAGCTCAGGCAGATTTGATGTAATTTGATAGGCATTGAAACTTTGGTCCCTGGCTTTTTATTTAAGATTTAACTTGGGTCTAATCAGAACTTTCTAAAAGTCAGCTGGACGGATGGGGAGGGATGGGTTAAAGTCCATTAATTGAGGAGTTCACATGTGCCATGATAGGAATGAAGACAGAAAAAGGTCTTCCAGGCCAAAGACAATGGAGACATCTGACAGATCAAAAAAAGTGTCCGGGTGTTTTTAAGTATACAGTGTCGCCTACACATAGTGCCTTGAGCAGCAGCAGTAGGAACATGTTCAGAACCTCATTTCAATGAGGTATCATTCCTCATTGGTAGTGTAGTTTTACCTCTGCAATTGGCCTATGTTCTGACTCGGGCACTATGCAGGGGGATGCCTCAACCAGATTCAACGAGAGATCCCCCTCCCCCCACCCCGGCCCCCCCAACGAATATCTTAACTATACAGTAGTGTATAGTGCTGTTTTCTCCAGTGCAGGTCTGCATGCAGTGAATGTGTGTACATTGTTATATTGTTTATGTACTACAGTATGTGCATGGAAAGGCATTCTGTGACACTGAACTAAATCCCTTATTTCCATGCCAAAGTTACTGCTGAAAGCCATATTGTGTGGCTCAGGCCGGTAAAGGAATGAACAGCCTCTCAAGAGTGATACTGAAACCTCCACTTTATGAAAGGCCATATATGTCGATAGAGGTGCAATCAGGTTAATTATCGTGTGACTTTTAGGACCTTTGTGTGTGCATGCGCACACTTAAGATTTGATTGTTTAAATCAGTAGTTAAAGTCATGAGTGGTGTCGTTAATACATTGAATATTTGTAATAGATGATCGTTTTATTACAATAAATTTCAAGATGTACTGTATGTCTCACAAGGCCTTGTAAAGACATTTTAATGATGCGTTTTTGATTCAATCAAATTCCTTGATTGTCACTGTTGTGCTATGACTTTTTTAATGTAAACTATAATTTTCTTTGTTTTTACTCTTAATCCTATTAATATGTTTAGGTTCGTCCTCAATTGTAACTTTAGCATCGTTTAATTCATTGAAGCGGTCAAGCTTGGGGTGCAAGGTTTTTGGAAAGTGGTATACCAGATGTTAAGTGTTTGTTTTTGGACTGTGACCCTTGGATTTTTATTGTTTCCTCAAATAAAGCTGGTTATGAGAGATTTCTGTTTAAAACCCATGCAAGTTTTCTTTAAAGGGGATTTTGGCAGGGGCATGTCATGGGCATATTTATCAAGACACTTGGGCGCTGGTTTAAATTGTAATTAAAAAAAATAATAATTGAAATGCGCAATGGCTTCGGCTTGCCAGTTTATAAGTTCGACAGCAGCCCCCTTCTTTATATACTTTTATATAGCAAATCCACACGTTTTATTTATATTTAGAAGTGTGTAGATGTAAACATCAGCGTCAGTGCTGAGCCCCACTCACTCAGTACAGTACTTATGTGTATCCGTGATTGGCTGTCAGTTTATTGTTGCTTTCTTTTCCTCCAATTATCGTCAACTTTAGTGACGCTGTCGTCCAATCACGGGACAGAGTGGGACACCGCTCCGTCCCAGTGAAATGTTACCTCACTGTGGCCATTTTCTAGCATTCGCTCGGAATAGAAACATACAGTTTGTTGGTGCGGCGGTGTGTTAATTTGGCAAGAGTCTGCTGAGTGAAAAGTTGGTAAGTTTTCCCACTAATTTCATCAGTCTGTTGCCATGTCTGCGACGACTGACAACCACCGAGGACAACTTGCTAGCATGCATCATACTAGTTAGCATGTCGGCTAAAAGATGACCGCCATACGTCATTGTTGAATACGTTTTTGGTTTTTTTTGGACAAATTTTATGCTTGTGTTATTAGTACATCTCTCCTTATAGTGAGACAGGTTTGCACTCGCCTTCTGGTCTCATGTACATAAATGCAGAAGCTAACCTGGTGGCAAAACGAAGAGGTTACTCGAGTGCACGCCTTACGTAGTACTATGCGCGCTAAGTCTACTTTGTACACCATTTCACGAAAATGTATGCTGACTTTCTGCGTTGTTAATGCTTGTTCAGCTTATTCATGCTGGTGAAGAAAGAAAGCGACTAGCGTCAGTGGATCGGTATGGATACTGAGCGCAGGTGAGCTATACCGTAGCTACGTCTTAGTGGAGCTGTCAGACAAGTCTTTACAAGTGTCATCTGTGTTCAGCAGGGGTGGGCGAGGTGATCGCATGGGCCGATATGGCAACACCAACAATGACCACAATTTTCGGGACATGGACTACCGTGGTTTTGGCCAAGAAGACGAAGAAACGGAAGCGGAATATGATGTCCGAATAGAGGAGGACAGCCCCTATGTCCACAATGAAACATCTCTGTGCGCCTCTAAACTTTTACCAGGTCACCTACAAGATCAATGTGAGTTTCATCAGAGAGGAGATGGTAGTAGTGAGGCCAAAGCGCTCCTGTGGCCTCCTAGCTCTCAGTCCTCAACTGATGTGTTTGACGAGGAGAGATCCAAGAGAGATTTTGAACGGCTACGGACTGGGTCAGAGGGAAGGGCAAAGGGGAAACACGGCAGAAGCTTTGCTGAGACCTCGACCCTACGTTTAAGTAGTGGGGAAGGAAATTGGGGTCGCCGAGGTGGTACCTGTATTGAACAGATGGAGCACAACTTTGACCGGCACAGAGAGGATGGCAGATTTTCTCATGGAGCAGGAAGGAGAAAGGTCAACCGCAACGCGGTCGTAGCTTTTAACTGCCTTCTCTTTTCTGTTTTTAACTTGCATTTGTTGTTCATTCATCATGGATATGTTCAGGTGTTTCCCACTGAGCCCGAGGACCATGGCCGTTGTAGTTCTGAGACAGACCTGTCTCATGAGGATTCGGAGCAAAGGGACCAGGATTACCGTGCTGATCTGGACTACAATCAGAGGCCCAGCAACATAGTCATGCTTCGCATGCTGCCACCCAACGCCACTGCCAATGAGGTATGTGTATGTTGCTGGGCTCTTTTCGGGTTTCCCGCCATAGTGATGTAATTCATGAATGCATGTACAGATCTGGGCAACACTTCAAGAGCAGGGGATCCAGCCAAAAGAGGTTCGGCTCATGAGGAACAAAGCCTCAGGTGAGGAAAATTTGTCCATTGTCCTTTTCTGAAGTTTTTTTAAATAACTGTCCCACTTGGTACCACATGTATCCTTTGCTAGCCATTTCATCTTATTATCCAGATGCTTTATATACATGGTTTTCTTTATTATAACATTGAACATCAAACATATCCTCTTATTCCTTGTTTTCAATGCCGGAAAAATACATATACATCATAATAATTCAACAGACACATAACTAGAGAACTTTTCCTAATCAAATCCCAAAATAGGTCAATAAATATGGATTCACAAAGCTGTCATGTCTTCATCTTGCCTTTTTGTTTTGTTTTTAACTCAGCTCTCTGAATAGTTTCATGATCGTGTTCATATCTGTTTGAGCGAGTACATGAGCAATGCACACACACCTCCTGGATCATTTGACAAAACCTAGCTGTTGAGCAGTGCGACCGCGTTTGCTGTCATAGTTGCATTTACGAGTACGAAACTCAAGGTTCTACAACTACTTGGCAATATTGTGAGCATTAGACATACCACAACATAAAGGAGGTAGCCATTATGATCATCACATTGGCTTCACGTTTTATACCTCACCGGTCACCTGTGGAGTGTGTTATTAGACTCAGCCACACACAACTACGCCGTCTTTCCCACTCTTTCTGATCATCCATTTTTGTTAAGATAAACCACTCTTGCTTTGTTAGGTTACTTGACTAATGTGGCAGCTAATAATTTTACAGCAAGAGTTTTTTCCCCCCAAGTTACTCCACTCTAAAACTTGGTGATATATATATGCCACTTGTGTTGGCACGTGGGTCAGACTTAAACTGAGGAGTGGTAGGGGCCCCTTCTCTCCTTTTCGTGACCCCACTGAGATACTGGACCATGTGTCCTCCTCACCTTGCAGAGAATCTTAACAGTGGCTCCCCAACTGACTGTCAAGCCTCTTCATTCCAAGGGAGAGCGGTTGTTTATTTTGTTAGTGCTGATACAGGGTCTCTCTCTCCTCTGTACACAAAGCACTAACCCCTCACTGCGTTATGTTGTTGTTGTTATTCGGTAACCATGGCGCTGGGCGGTGTCCAGGTCAGAGCCGAGGATTCGCCTTCGTCGAGTTTAATCTCATACAGGAGGCCACCCGCTGGATGGAGACCAACCAGGTCACTCTCCCATACACACATGACACGCACATATATGCAATGGGAAAGACAAATGTACTGTCACATCACGCCTACTTCACCTTAGATTATAGCATGCCATTTGCTCACGAAGAATCATTTTTTTTACGACAGGTAGGTAATTCTTACGGTGGAGTCATACATGGGGAAACCATGTGTGAGACTGTTCTGGGGTAGACTTACAAAACTTAACTTATTGGCCCCCCCAAAAATCATATTGTTCTAATTTTCTCTCTTTAGTTTAAAATCCAGTCCATGGAATGGGATTGTACTGTTGTTTTTAGCCTAATAGCTGTCAGTAAGTGAGTAAAGGTCAAAATCCTCTTGATAGCTTTTATTTCCACACATTGAAATGTGTTGGGAACACTCTACATTCTATGCTAAATCAAAACATGAGACAAAATGTATCAAATGTGTTATTCCTTAACAAAAAGTGTAGAAAAAGGAAAATGAGCTTGGGTCTGCCTTTTTCTCGGCACTCATTGACTGTGTTACCTGGAATACTTCTTAAAGATTTTGCTTTCCTGTGACTCACCGCATTTTAAGTAAAAACAATTTTAATCTCCCGACACAATTGCTCTATTGGGATAAGGGATTAGGTTGGCCACTCCTTAACATGAATTTTGTTGGTTTGGAACCAAGATGGTGTTCCTACACATTCCCCACATATTTTGTCTCAAGCAACATGACCAAACATTCTGATGTATTGTATCTGTGATGCCTGCTATTCCGTTAATGTCTCAAGTACAAGTATGAGAAACCGCCTCGTACCATTCACAGCGGACTCTGGCTTGGATTCAGTGCTTCATCTGACAAACTTTGTGGTTCCAAACCCCAAAAGGACAATCTTACTTTCTTCTCACATATGTACAAAAAATATTGTGCCATTGGCTCTTTAGGCCAGTTTTTATTTTTTTTGCAGTTAACACAGTACAAATGTTTGCATTTGTAAAGCAAAGGAACAGCCAAATTTGTTTTCACCTTGTGCAAAGGTATAACGTTTAGATTTGAACAAAATGCTTAGTGTTTTCAATTAATTTGGTGTATGGAAAAGCTATTATGAGGATTTTGAGCTTTACTGCCTTTTTAAAACACTGCTATTATTCCGACCTGAACAACTGAATGTGTACCAAAATACTAGTTAATCTGGATCACCTACCGTTAGCTCGTGGTCGCTCACTACATAGTTTCTTATATATTTGGGTAATGGAGAGATGAATCAATAATGGAGTAAAACACACAGAATGAAAGCATCCCCAAAAAAATCTTTCCTAAAGCTGAAGGTTGCCATTCTCTATTGTCTTCCATCTTTCAATCTAGTTTCTTTCTCTCGCGCTCTCTCTCTCTCTCCCTCCCTCCCTCTCTCCCTCTCTGGTCCCCCTCATTCATTCTCTGAGATAAGGCCTTACTCAGATGCGTGTGGCCTAATTCCTGCTCATAGTCATCCACTGTTCCCCCTTCCTCTCTCTACTTGTTTCAGGGCGTGCTAATGATTCTGGGACATCGAGTGTCGATGCACTACAGCAACCCTAAACCACGAGCCAATGAGGACTGGCTTTGCAACAAGGTTGTGTTTGGATACAATGGGATGCATGTATGACAGTCTTGGTCCTGGATTCCCCCCCCCCCCCCCTTTTAACAATAAGGTTTGTAAACATAATTCAACAGTGTGGAGTGCAAAACTTTAAAAGGCGGGAAAGGTGCTTCAAGTGCAGTGCACCTAAATCAGGTAACAATGAACCGATCTGTTTGGTCTCCTGTACAAAATAATGTAACACAAGGTAAATGGCATACTCTTCTTCAAATTCTTCTTCTTTTCAGAAGCTGAGCTGAAGTTGCCCGAGTTGCAAAAAGATGCATCTTTTGGTCTTCAAAAGGAGGGAGCCCAAGGCTTGCTGCCGCTTCCAGCACCGTTACATTCCTCTGTTTCTGCCGTCCATTCAGGCCAAGTTACACAACAGGCAGATGTTGCCAATGACAGTAAGTTAAATGGCGTGGAACGCAGGCAGTTGGCAGAAATCAAGTTGTGCGCCCGACTACTTACATCACCACAATATTTATATTTGTCTTTTCCTCCTCAACACTAGCGCTGATCCTCAGAAACCTTGGACCGCATACGTCAGTGGAAGCCATTGTGTCTTCTTTGGCCTCATTTGCCACCCTGTCACCTTCCAACATTCGCCTCATCAAGGACAAGCACACGCATCTCAACAGGGGCTTTGCTTTTCTGCAGCTCTCCACCATAGTGGTAAGCAGCATCCTACTGTATGGATGCATTCAGACGTTTGTGATTGTGTGGAGATTAGATCTTTATCCATTCATGATGATGCCCTGCAGTCACCATGTTTTGTCATTAGGAGGCATCTCAGCTGCTGCAGATCTTACAGGCTCTCAAGCAGCCGCTTTCTGTTGATGGAAAGGTGATTGTGGTGGAGTTTGCCAAGGGTTCCAAGCGGTAAGCGTACGTTCGCACACAAGCAGTGTAGATAACACAGTATTGTGAAATTCAAATCACTGATGCACTTCAGAATCGCAAAACAAAGCTGGAAGCAGACATACGAGGTTTAGTCTGATCCGGCAGTTCAAAAATGAAAAACTGCATTACTGAATACATAATCACGGCTGCCAAAAAAACCAAAAACTGCTTTGGTGTTAACTATAAATTAGTTCCCTAAAATTGAAAGACTATTATTTCTTCACAGTCTCAAATGCGGTATGAAATGTAGTCACAAAGGACTGGCGACGAGTCCGCGGTGTACCTCACCTTTCACCAAAGTCACCTGGGATAGGCTCCAACTTGAGGATAAGCACTTATGGAAGCTGGATGGATGTAGACACAAAGTGTGAATCTTTTTTTATGTATTCATTTTTTTTTCTTGTCAGTGACGTGTTTTTGACAGATGGCAGTCGAGTGAGTGCTGCTACGGTGGCCAGCACTGCTATTGCTGCAGCACAGTGGGCTGTAACACAGGTAACTTGTTGCTGATCTGCCAGCGGCACAGCACAGATTTTTCTTTTAGCTTTTGTATACACAAACTTGAGTTGTTTTCTTGACATTTTGCACTTTGCCTGAGGTGAGGACTTCTCTTATAAAGAGTTAAAAAAAATAAAATAAATTGCGAAGTTCGACATACAGTCACCTGTTTCTTTGATGTGCTTTAAGCCTGCAAATCTTTAAATATGGACAGTTACTTGTTTGCAAATACCCATGGACTTCTAGACAGGCATTTGTTTGTTCTTTGTGTTTTTCATCCTCAGACTGCACAAAATGGTTCAAGTGGAGGCCAGAGTACTGAGTATAGAGAGATGTATCAGCAGGGAGCAGCGATGGCATACATCCAGGAGGGGAACGGTTACTCTTTGCCGGATGGCCAACATTTTCAAGTCCAGACAGAGTCCAGGGTTGCTCCTTTGCCCAGTGCAGGAGCACCCCTGAAGGGGACTTACCCAGCAGCAACTACCCCAGGTTGATGTCTCATGCTGGGATATTTCACATATGTATTATATGACTATGTACGGTATGGATTGGTGTATGCATATAATGTACATGATTGACATGATTCAGCTGCAGCGATTCCAAGTGAAACATTGGCATCCGGGACAGGTGTGGTGCAGCAGCCTCCAACTATGGCTTCTGCCACCCAGGTAATGGTTGCCTGCCTGCCGCTGCCATCCGTCCATCCATTTTCCGCTGCCATGCATCATATTAAATGATTTGAGCTTGGTCAACCTTCTGTGTGCTTTGTCGTTATAGGTTGAGATAATTGGAAAACCACAGCCAGCTGCTTCCAGCCAGCCTGCAACACCGGGCACTGCGCATGAGCTCCAGCAATATCGTACGTACTACCTAGTCAATTTGGTTTAGCTGCATGTAAATATTTTTCTACCTCTGTATTTTTATTTATTTATTTTTTACTTCAGCTGTGCCAGATGTAACCACATACCAATATGATGAAGGTTCAGGCTACTATTACGACCCGCTGACAGGACTCTATTATGACCCAAACTCCCAGGTAAAGACTCTGTAATAAATGCAAGAATAACTAGAACTAGAATATTGTGATTTATTGATTCCAATTCATGGCTCTTTGCAGTACTATTACAACACTCACACTCAGCAGTTCATGTACTGGGAGGGAGACAAGCACACATACATTCCGGCAGCTTCTGGACAGTCAAGTACAGAAGGTGCTCCCGCTGGTGATTGTGCAGCCCCCGCAGACTCAATGTTTGCTAATCTTGGGAGCAAGGAGAAGAAAGATAAGCCCAAAAGTAAAACAGCTCAACAGGTACATTTTCACACAAAAATAAATCCATGCCTTGCCTTTTTCTGACTGTTATGTGAATAATCAATGTGACAACATGATTCATCACCTGTGTTAGAGGATGAAGAGCTTGATAGCATGCAACTAAATGAATCTCCACTGCTGGGCTTGTGGTAATAGATTGCCAAAGATATGGAGCGCTGGGCCAAGACACTCAATAGACACAAGGAGAACATGCGCTCTGTCTCCTCTTCCCCTGCGGCCGGTTCCACAGATCGCAGAGAATCTGCCAGTGCAGACGCAGGTTATGCTGTTCTGGAGAAAAAGGTGTTACATGCTCACACATTACTCACAATCTGAGCCGCAGCTTTAAAAATACCGATTATGCCCCAGTATAATTAATAGGATAATATTTAATCTAGAGGTGCCATAATTAAACTGATTAATCGATTATTAAATTAAACGGCAACTATTTTAGTAATCGATTAATCATTTAGAGGCATTGTTTAACTTAAAATTGTCCAAATCCTTGAAATTTTAGCCTCTCAACAGAAAATATTCGCAGATTCCTGTAGTCCTCCATGAAAGATGATTGATTAGCTTTGTGTTTAATCAAAACAAGACATTTGCAAACATCCGGTGTTACTTTGGAAAACAATGATCACCATTTTTGCCTTTTTTGTGACATTTTACAGCCCAAACTAACTGAATCATAATAAATTTCAGTTTATGCACTTTCTGCACTGTCAGTTTGAAATAATGTTCTTTTTTTTAAATAAAAGTATGTAAATTAAAGTTTTTATATGATTAATCAGAAAAAATGACAATCTATTATTGAAATAATTGTTAGTTGCAGGCCTTATTTAATCCTCTTTATGAGAGATTTAAGAAAAGAAAAATGCACGAAAAATATTTTGAACATTCCACTTGAGTGTTTTTCCTTTGTCCCACAGGGGGCGCTTTTAGAACGGCCTCAAATGTTTCTGGACCACCTCAGACAAACAGAAGTATGTTATGTGTACTGTGTCTGTTATGATGACAATTTTTGCAGCAGATATTTTCACCACAGTATGTGACCCACTCTTTTTTTCCCCATGTAGTCGCCCCCTCCGCAGCACCTGGGTCTCGTTCCGGCCTACAGCGGAGAAAGTGACAGCGAAGAAGAAGGCGGTGAGAAAGATGAGAAGGAAGGGAGGATGACGGACTGGGTGAAACTGGCCTGTCTGCTGTGTAGGAGGCAATTTCCTAGCAAAGAGGCTCTTATTCGGCACCAGCAGCTCTCTGAACTGCATAAGGTTCGTTTACGCTCATGCTATTGCAAAAAAACTATTATTGTCTAGTAGCGGTACAGTGGTGCCTGGAGATACAAGTCACCAGAATTTAGATTTTTCTCAATATAATACGAGCCGTCATTTGGAGTTTTTGTTTGTTTGTTTTGCTTTGACGTGAGCAAAAACTTGAGATACAAACGCCGTTTGGTGGCAAACGTTTGGCTGATGGTGAAGAGTACTTCAAAAAAAGAGGATCTAATCTGTTTTGTATTATCCCAATTCCCTTTAGCAAAATCTAGAGCAAAGAAGAATGCAGGAAGATGCTGGAAAAGAGGTCAGTCAAACGGCAGTATCTGACACGTAACCACATTGTTTCTGCTCACTGTGTTTGTTCAGATTTAGCAGCATAGTACCAATGTAATTGGTAACAATTACAAGTTACCCCCTTAAAGATGTAATAGTAATGTGACTATTTCAGTGACTTTCTCAAAGTAGTACAACTAATTAGATTTGCTTATATTTTGATTACTTTGATTAAATGCATCATCAGACCTTAGGATGTTTCCTCTAAAAAAAAAAAAAATGTGAACCATAGACCATTATTTTTGGGAATTAACCTCATATTTGTTCTTTACACAAATAATAAACTGACAACAAAACATGATGAAATGTAAATACATACTCAACATGTATTTTTTGCATTATGTGTACAGCATGTGGAAAACCATATAAAATACCATTTTGACCTAATGACAAATGCGTACAATTTAGACAATAGCGCTTCATATGATAAATCAGATAAGTGAATGTTCCATTAAAAAAAGTCCAAAATTATGAAGCTGAAACTGTTCAAAAGTCAATGTTCCTTTGTGTTCAAAAGTTTTGAGTCTAACCTTTTCAATATTTTAAGCAAACTAATAGATTACACCACAAGGTGGCGATTTGAGGTCATATTTTGAAGGAAAACAAAAATGTCATGATTGAGATATAGGCAGAATGGCACATGACTAGAGAGAGCCAATCACAAGCGTCAGTTTTAGGAGGAGGAAGTGATATTTAAAAAAATAAATAAAAAAAACTAATCTAATCTTTTTTGGCTATTTTTTCTAATTTAACTAAAACTGGAGTTTAATTACATAATTTCTCCCAGTAATGTAATAGGTTAAAATTACATACATTTTTGTCATTAAATGATGTAATCTTGTTAGTTGTAATTAGTTCCTCCCCAATATTGAGCAAAGTATTGATGCCATAGTTGTCTTTTTTGAAAATGTTTATTTTTTCATTACTACAGAGCCGAACGGCTGGACTTCAAGCTCCCGATTCCAAGAAGAGGAAGTTAAGTGCCATGTAAGCAGGCTCTTTCCACCAACTTTTTCAAGCTGTTTCACAGGTTTTTCCCACTGGATAACTCGTATTGAATTCAAGGAATTACACAAAAATCATTTTTTAAATTCAGTCATCAATCATTCTGTATCCATGTGACACCGCTAGCTGAGGCTTTCAGAATCACAAATGTTTGGGTTGTTATTTACCCCTTTGCAGCTTTCGCCCTCGCATTAAAATGCAGTATTCTACAGTGTGAAATAACTACTTTCTGCATTTATTTGATCGTGTGGTTACCTTTTTGCCCGTCTTTTGACTCTGGCCCCTCTTTAGGGATGGGATCACAGGCTCTAGTCTTGGTGCCAGAATGCTTCAAGGCGGTGTGAAAAAGGGACTTTTGTTGCGCAGTGTGCAAATGGAGTGAGCTGTGACGCTGCAACGTCGACTTGTCCCTGGCAGGACGAAGACAAACACCACGCTGTACTTCACTAAAAATATCACCTGTCCATAAGACGTTCTCACTTTTTTGGCTGATCTCACATTTGCCTCTTTTAACTGATCCAGAAGTGGATGCCGGAATATTGCACAGAATGCATCATTTTGTTTTTCTTTCTTCTCTGAAGATGCCAAGTCCTCTCAAACGCAGTAAATAACATTTTCAAATAACAGTCTATGCACCATGTTTTTTGTTTGTTTGTTTAATTTAATGCTTTATGCCTTGTCATTCAGTGAATGACTGCTAATAGTACTGTGTACAATACTAATCGTGTGTAGATTATTTTTACCACAGAGATGAACTCATGTGGATGAACTGTGTTATTTTACAGGTATGAATCAAAATTATTTAGTTGTTTTTCTCAAGAAGGCTTTTTTGTGTGCGTGTGTTCTACATGACTGTTAGAATGAAACAATGTATAGGATTGTAAATGAACTTTTTGTTTTCTTGTTTGTGGTTTTGTGTGTTTTGTATGGAGAAGCTAAAGAAAATAGCTAAAGAAATATGCAGACGTTTCTTGACTTCAACCCCCTGCGAATGCGAACCCTCTACCTCAACGAATTAATCCGCTGTCTTTATTGGTTTTCACCACTTGGCCTTGCAAATTCAGAAATGGGAATGAAAAGACCCGGTGATGCCTGCAGGTATGGGGCCAGTTGAGTTGGGGACCTTGGGCTGAACTATTTTACGTAAATAATTGTGCTCAAGTCAGCCTCAAATAAGAAAATTGCACTGCATTTTAAAATGTTGATTCTAAGGTGTAATATAGCTGTTGTGTAAATACATATATTGTGTAATATATGCACTACTGGTCAAACGTTGGGACGCGGTTTCTCATTCAAAAGCATAAGGAACTACGTCCAAACGTTTGACATATTTATATACATGTTCTACATATATACGTCTGGGTTTTTTTGTTTGTTTGTTTTTTTATTCGCATTGTGACTGTCTACATCACAGAAATGAAAGAATGTTAAGTCGAAAAGATGAGTACGCTCACGTCGACACAGCACTTGTGCTTAGTGCGGGCGTCTTGTCTCCATGGCAACGGATAACACTCGCGGTCCTGGCTCGGTAACTGGGGGGGGGGGGGGCATCGCCTTAAAAACGAGAGCCGTTTATCAGGAATTAACATTTCCTCTCGCGCTGAAACACAATTGCAGATGACTGAACCAAATGGACGAGGAAGCTGTGTCGTCGGATGTGGAAAACGGGGAAGAAAATCAAGACGAGGACGAAGAAGCAGTAGAGGTATCGAAGAAAAAAAAACAAACGATTATCGTACGTGTGCGTGAAAATGTAAGACATAATCTGATCGCAAGTACAGGTCGATAGATTTGTGTGCGTGTGTGTATAAATGCAGTTTTGAGAAGGAACAGTACGTCACTGTGTCACTTCATTGTTCCGGAGTTTGCACGTTCTTCTGTGTTTTGTGAACGTTTTCCTCCCAAACTCCCAAAACATGCACGTTAGCTGCATTGCAGACTCTTCCAACTCGCCCGTAGACGTGAGTTTGAATGGTTGGTTGTCTACATGTACCCTGCAATTGAACTGATGTACCCAGCGGCCGTAATCACTGGAGGAAACGGATGAATGGATAATTTACTATGAAGAAATCATTCAAATACATGTTCATAATTTAGTATCATTAGCGCTTATCAGCGGCATACACATTGTTTCACTGTAAGTCCTTTGAACCGCGAAAAGGAAATCTGATTTTGAATCATCCCGACAACTGTGAGGGTCAAGAGGTCAGAGGCCGTCCCAAACCGAACCCGCAGCAGCCTCTGTGAAAGTCGACCCTTCCAGGCTTGGTTGACGAGCGTTTCCAGATAAAGATGGTTGCGTTTTAAAGGCAAAGAAAGATCTGACATTTGCGAGCTGGCTGTCAACGAAGTTCTCTTTATTGACCAAAACCGGAGATACACCACAATAGACACACATGCCTCCCTAACTACAGCCTAAATAGCGTGGGACCAGGATGTAGACATCTTTTTGGCCTTTTGGGACACCTTCTTCCCTGTGATAAGCGGTTAACAAATGGATCATGAGTGGAAATGCACATTGGACACTACGCACCCATGTTTGCTTCTTAAATATGAAATTAGCGTCATGTGTAAAACTGTAGATGACCTCCCTACAAGTATTGCCTTTCAAGCAGTTCCCTTCCCTTCTCTATCTCTATCAACTGTCCAAGTCAACATGTCTGTATGTTTCATGAAATATGAAATTCCTTTAGTAAATGTGACGGGTTTTAAGCAGGTTTGGGCCCGTTAATTCCATGACTGAGCTACAAATTGTTAATAAGTTGTTCAGTGTGACTTTCCCCTTGAAATCTGTGTGGCATCCCTTTCCTTTGTTTCATTCACAGGTTCGCCCTTTGGATCAAGATATTATAATTCCCGGTCTGTCTTTGCTGTGCCGAACAGGAAATGGATTAAGACATGCGTTCATTAAAGTCGTCCTAAAGGACAAGTATGAAAGCAAAATGAACAACAATAGCACATTTGTTCAGTCCTAAACCTCCTATTTTCGTGCTTGTACTCGATAGAAGACTCAGTGACATGGCTGCGATCAGCAATTACATTCACCTTCGGTTCATGGACGTGTCCAACAACCGCATTTCTGACCTTTCGCCTCTGTCATCCCTCACACAGCTTCTTTGGCTCAAGGCAAGGCCTTTTCTTAAAGAAAACAAAAAGGAAGTTTCATTATTCACTCGAATGTAGTAATTCTCAAAGTGTAGTACGAGTAGCACTTATTGGTATGCAGGCGCTCTCTCGTGGTACATGAAAGAATCACTGAATTAAATACGAATAAAATGTACATTTTAAAACGTGAGATACAAACGTATTGGAATGAAGCTTGTAGCTTTGCATACAGCCTGTTTGAATCCAATTGTTTTTTTTTTTTTAACTTTAAGTACAGTACATTTTTTTAGTACAGTTCAGTTGTATTTAACTATTTCGTACACTGTTTATTCAAGTCGAACGCTAACTTTTATGCGCAACACATTTTGATCCCATCTTTTTTATTTTCCTATATGTGTGTGTTAATGTTCAAACTGCATCATGGTATAGCGGCTCGCAATACTACAGGCACACTTTTTAGGGACAAAACCACTGCAACGTTTTGGATGAACACTACGTTACTGTATTTTAATGTCGGTCATTATGGTGGTAGTTGGAGAGCTAAGTATTTTTTTGAGGTGGTACTTGGTGTGTAAAAAAAAAAAAAAAACTTGACAACCACTGCTCTAATTTAAATTCAAATTGGATTATTTCTTAGATGGACAAGAATTATGTAACATGCTTCCCAGGACAAACCTTTTCTCAGCTGGTCTACCTCCAGTGGCTGAGTATGGCAGTGAACCGGCTCACGGAGGTCGAAGGTCTTGTTGGACCAGCTTTGGAGAGTCTCAATCTTTCAGGTTGATCTGATTAAGTGCAATAAATCATGAGCATACTGTTTTCTGCAAGTCAAGTGTTTACGTCTCCTGCAGGGAACCGGATACAGAGATTAAACGGTTTTGAGAGTTGCCTTTTTTCCAAACTGGGGACTTTGGAGCTGAGAGGAAACCGCTTGACTACGACTAATGGCATGAACCTGCCCAATCTGCAGCGATTATATCTGGTAAAAAATAAAATAAAAAGTGGTGCTCGACTGTAGTCTTTTGTTTTGTGAATGTGTTCCTTCTCCGCGTTGAAGGCCCAAAATCTTATTACAAGTCTGGAGGGCTTGGAGAAGTTAGAGAGCCTCACCACTCTTCATCTCCGTAACAACAAACTTGGTAATCTGGATGGACTCAACGCCAACATGAAATGTCTCCAGTACCTCAATGTCAGGTATACTACGCAGTGATACCACAGCAAGAAAGAGCAACAAAAAAAAACAAACAAAAAAAAAAACATTCCTGTATCTCTCTCTCTCTCCCCCACAGAAGCAATGACTTCTTAGATGAGACCTGCCTGCGGGCCCTTGGCCTTGTGTCAAAAACCCTGCGAGTCGTGATCCTCTCCGAGAACCCGCTGGACGGGACGACAGACTACCGGCCATATGTTCTTACTCTTATTCCAAAACTCGAGCGCCTTGATAAAGAGCCTGTCTCCCTGGAGGAGCGGGCTGAGGTGTGGAAGGCGATTAAGGTAAAAAAAAAAAAAAAAATACAATTAAATTAATCATCAGGGAAAGTTTGTTTCTTTATTACTTCTTCTAATGGTATGTCCTTTGTCATTTCAGGAACTCAAAGAGGAAACAGGCTAAAGTCAAACATTTGTAATAACTGCTCCACTTCCTGGAAAAGACTGGTTTGGGATGGACGCCTATGTAGAAACCTTAGATTGTTTCTATCTTGCATACAGTGTTGTATGATGCACTATATTATTGTTGACGATACTTTATGACATCTATTCCATTAGCAAACGCTTCAAATCCTGTAGTAATGAACAGGGTTTCGTCTTTGCAATCACTTCTTTATTTCCCTGTGTAATGATGACGAGGCAAATTTTGCGACCACTTCCCTGTTGGCAGCTATCCAGCTGCACTTTTAAAGGGAGAGTACAGCATTATGCACACTATTGGAAATAGTTTCTCGTTCAGTTCAAATACGAGTGCTGTTATTCCATCTGCAGCGCCTACGTCGTCATTGAGCTTTTGCTAAAACGTGAACGTCCAACTTCTCATTTTCTTGTCCTTTCTTGAAAGAAGTGGGTGCTGCTTTACTTCCTTGTAATTACACAACAGCACGCCGTTGCAGGTTCTCTGCAGAGCGAGAATGCGCGGTCTCTGCCATTGGGCTATTTTAAATTTAGCTCACCAGTGAAGGCGACATTGTGATTTCCTGGACTTGTTGGGAGTGAATTTTTGTTTCCTAGCCCGTAAAATCATTGTTGATCATTATTGTGAGTGCATGATCATGATCAGTGTCTTCAGATGGATGAATATCGTGAATTAGAAACTTAGTTAAATGTAATTAAAGCAAATTTTGTTATGTCAGAAGTGTGTATCAAACTGGTAACCCTTTGGATTAATCAGTACCTAAGAAGTAGCTCGCAGTTTCAAGCAGGTCGGTGACCCATGGTCCGTACAAACGCCGCTGCTATACAACCCCAAAAACTACATGAAAATTAAACCTTTATTTAAAACTGTCGTGGTCCGTCTCAACAGTTTTAATAATAGCAATTGGCACTTTCAAGTGGTGGGAAGTAACAAAGAAGAAATACTTGTTTTGTAAATCTCTCGAATCTGTAAAATCACATACAAGTAGGATCTATATTGTTTGTGTGTTGTGATCATGAACTAATTTAAAATTTTTGCGACTCAGCTCACTACGCTAGCAGAGCTTCGGGAAGACATCGGTTTGATAACCCTAAGCCAACGCTAGCTAACTCAAACAAAAAAACAACAACAACCTACTTGGGACATGTAACTCTCCAAACGGGTATTAAGTTAGACATGTGCACACATAGCTGCTAGGCTCAAGCACCTGCCCTGTTGCCTGGAAAAAAAAGGTACCAAAAAGGTTTCCATTTATTTCAGTTGTTTTCGAAGTTGGCAGAGGTTACTTCCGTCTTGTGAGTGATTGACACAACTTCCGCCTTGTGAGTGATTGACACATTGTTCCTCCAACCACAACGTTTGCTGGGCGTGGCTTGAGGGGACTTAAATGCCCTCCCCTGGCAAGGCCGTCGTCCTCCCGGAGCAGAGACGTCAGCGTGAGCCAGCGGCCCCGAGAAACGCGCGTGATAAATTCGAGCTCAGTGACATATTTGGTTTTTTCCCAGGAGACTCCGACACTCAGAAGGAAACCCCCCTCAGAAACCATGGCCAACTACCACAAACCCGACGAAAAAACTCTGCAGGGGCTGAAGGACGTCGCCAACAAGCTGCGAATTCACTCCATCAAGGCAACATGCGCCTCCAACTCTGGGTAAAGCTTGACAATGAGCTTATTGAGCTGCTTTGACGTCACATTCGAGTCAAAACTCCGCCAGTGTGCCATGCTAACGCTCTGCAGATTATCTGCGGGCCTGGTAGCACGTGCTGCCGTTCAAATAAGATTTCGTGTGTTTAAAAAAATAAACAAACATAAAAAAATCACAAGCTCGTTCGCCTTAATCACCCGGAGTTGCGTCAGAAGCGGAAGGCTTCTTTCAATGGATGAACTGGGTCGCTAACTCGAACCACCTGATGTGTCAAGTGCCGACTTTTTACAACTGGTAGCTAGTTCACTTCCGGGGTCAATAAAATCCCGTGTCGGCGGAAATCTTTCCCTCACTCCCTCGTGTTGCACATTATTGAAACGAGATTTTTTTTTTTTTTTTTACTGTACATTGCTATAAAAATGCCAACAACCGAAACTTTGTTTAAAAGTTGCATTATGAAAAATTCGACCCATCGCGTCCCGCCATTGTCTCTGACGACGCAATGCATTGTGGTATATCACTACTCTGTGACCGACCATTGGTTGTTCTACTTTTTGCAATGCTTTGTGGGAAATGGATAAAAGAAGAGCACTATAGAGCACTGAATTTGATCACTAAGCATTCAGACACCACTACAAAATGGCGAAACCACTATATAGTGCACTATACAGTAGCTAGGGAGTGATTTCGGACACAAACTCTGAATCAACCCTCAAGACCAGGGCTCGGCAACCTTTTCATACTCGAGCCATTTTGATCGTTTTCCGCAGAAAAATAATTTAACGGGAGCCACAAAACCTTTTTATAGCACTATATATTTTTTAAATGTATAAAAAAAAAAACTGTAATGTTGTATCTATGAAATCGGTCAACTATTGGACAACACAATTTTATTTGTGTATGTAACGTTAACGTTTTGAACTCTAAAAAGTCTCTATATTGAAGCTTACTTTCTAATAAAATATTTATATCTATTTGAGTCCTGGTATTCCTGAGATTAAATTAAAATGATCTACCTGCAGCCAGCCCAAAAATGCCATCTGCTTTTGGGTTTTGTTTATCACGTGTGGAGCGTGCAGTTAGCGCTCGACAAGAATTAAAAACCGCTCTTGCCCTTAACAATGTAAAATATAAAATATGTACATGAACATTCACCATATGATCAAATTCATTACAACAAAAATATGAACCTTTCACTGCAACAAAGAAAAATCACCAGTGCAGTTAAAACCTTGATCTGCCACATTAGCGATCCGTAATCCATACGTGTAGTATTGAGCCACTTAAATTATAATTTGGCCAGTAATACACTTCAAGTAACGTTTTAGTTTGTACTTGTGTAGAACTGTATCGTTAAAGGCAGAATTGTAATGCGGTTCTTGTCATTGGATTGCGTAAGTGTACTCTGTTGGCGGCCGGTAATGTGTGATTACCTCACGTATAGTTTTGGAATGCGACATGTCGTGCTGCTGGATCGAGGTGACTTCCTGCTCGGAAGTCACCTCGAACAGGTTTTGTAGGAAGTACAGTATTTCCTTGTCATCAAGCAATGGTTGATGCTGTTGCTTTTCTGTCACTTGTTTGCTTAGTGTAGACTCACTCATCAGTGCTGCGCTTTTGATGGCGATTTGACTGGTTGTGAGAACTTGTGACTGGAGTCCGTAGCGGGGTGACAAAACAATTACAGTGGATAGTACACACATCTGTTTAAATATCAGTGTTATTTGTGATGTTGCACACACAATGCTGCATCTTTCTCCAGAAAAGTTGAGTATATGCCGTCACCAACCTCCATACGGATTCGCTACCACTTTGACGTTGAACACAAGTTTGAAATCTCATCAACTTTGGAATTCAGTCCTTGCCTTTAATTCCCCTTGTTTCCCCACCAGGTCGCCGCTCAGCAAAAGCACAGCGGGTAAATTGAATTCTGTTCAAAGGGAGAGTAACCCTAATGAATAATGGTTGGCATGTTGTAAGTTTGGTTGAAATGATGCCGTTTTGAAATGCAACTCACATAGGGAAGCTGAGATGCTGTTGAGTACAGAGGATTTCCAAATGATTACAATGCTCTGACCACTATTTCAGCATTGAAGTTTCTCAAGTTTGCATGTTTTTTTTTTAAGGGATACTGACAGTTTAACAATTCTGTGACGTTCTCTCAAAACCCCCAAAGGATGTTTTATTTGCGCTCCAATCAAATCTTTTGTCCTGTACTCTTAACTCATTCAGAGTATAACACAATGTTTTAATGACTGTGCACATACCAAAATCATTCATTTTGTGCATGTTTTGTTTGTATTGATTTTATTTATTTAGAAAAAAAAAAAGTATAGTCATATTTTCACATTTTCTTCCTTCTCAGCCACCCCACATCGTGCTGCAGCGCCGCTGAGGTCATGTCCGTGCTTTTCTTCCACGCCATGCGCTACAAAGCTGACGACCCTCGCAACGCGTGCAACGACCGCTTTGTGCTCTCAAAGGTTTTCGTGTGGACATGTTTGAGCTCAGCGTTACATGTACCATGCTAATACTGGCGTATGACGCTCCCTCTTGTTAAGGGTCACGCTGCACCGATCCTGTATGCTGCTTGGGCCGAGGCCGGTTTTGTGAAGGAGTCGGACTTGCTCAACCTGCGTAAGCTTGAAAGTGACCTGGAGGGGCATCCCACGCCTGTAAGATAAGAAGTACAAGCACCTCTTGCTGTACATCATTCACATTTCCTTGTATGGAACATGACCGAGACTGGCATTGATTTGTATTATTATTATTATTATTATTTTTTTTCTTCTATTCACCAGAAACTGCCCTTTGTTGACGTGGCAACTGGATCTCTTGGTCAGGGTCTTAGTGCTGCTTGTGGCATGGCATACACCGGAAAACATTTTGACAAATCCAGGTGAATGTGTACATTTTACCCGTTTTTATTCAAACATTCTAGCCACACATTCCGCAAGGAATCAGTTTGCAGTGTATAAGTACAAGTTGATCTACAGACCTTGTGAAATTTGTGTATGGAATGATCTTAAAGTCACACATGTTAGTGACGCATTGTTTACATTCTCTCCCATTGGTTAATTCTCTGCTTTGTCTCAGCTAGCACCTACTGCACTTTGGTTATTGAATCAGTCTGTTGTACTGGTCATGCAAGTGACTCACTTGACCAAATGTACAGTGGGCGCGGTAAGTTTTCAGAACCCCTTTTTAAATTTTTCACTTTTTCTTTTATATTGCAGCCATTTGCGCAAATCATTCAAGTAAATTTTTCACCCCCACAAGGTACACACAGCACCCATATTTACAGGGGAAAAAATGGCATTGTAGGAATTTTTGCAGATTTATTAAAAGAAAAACTGAAATATCACACAGCTGTAAGTATTTAGTAGAAGCACCCTTTTGAGCTCATACAGCCATGAGTCTTCTGGGTTTTTCACACCTGGATTTGGGGATCCTCTCCAGTTCTGTCAGGGCTCTGGCTGGGCCATTCAAGAACAGTCATGGAGTTGTTCTGAAGCCACTCCTTCGGTATTTTAGCTGTGTGCTTAGGGTCATTGTCTTTTTTTGAAGGTGAACCTTGATGAGCAGTGCCTGGTTTTCTCCACACATGCCGCTTAGAATTAAGGCCAACAATTTCAATCTTGGTCGCATCAGACCAGAGAATCTTATTTCTCACCACCTTGCAGTCCTTCAGGTGTTTTTTTTTTTTTTTTTTTTTTTGCAAACTCCATGCAGGCTTTCATGTCTTGCACTGAGGAGAGCCTTACGTCGGGCCACTCTCCCCCGACTGGTGGAGGGCTGCAGTGATGGTTGACTTTCTAGAACTTTCTCCCATCTCCCGACTGCATCTCTGGAGCTCAGCCACAGTGACCTTTGGGTTCTTCCTTACCGCTCTCACCAAGGCTCTCCTCCCCCGATTGGTCAGTTTGGCCGGACAGCCAGCTCTAGGAAGGGTTCTGGTCGTCCCAAACGTCTTCCATCTCAGGATTATAGAGGCCACTGTGCTCTTAGGAACCTTAAGTGCAGCAGAATGTTTTTGGTAACCTTGGCCAGATCTGTGCCTTGCCACAATTCTGTCTCTGAGCTGTTCATGCAGTTCCTTTGACCTCATGGTTCTCATTTGCTCTGACATGCACTGTGAGGTGTAAGGTCTTATATAGACAGGGGTGTGGCTTTCCTCACCAAGTCCAATCAGTATAATAGAACACAGTTGGACTCCAATGAAGGTGTCGAACCGTTTTAAGGATGCGCAGAAGAAATGGACAGCACCCGAGTTAAATATAAATAAGTGTCACAGCAAAGGGTCTGAATACTTATGGCTGTGTGATATTTGTTTTTCTTTTTTAATAAAGCAGCAAACATTTCAACAATTGTTTTTTTTCTGTCAATATGGGGTATTGTGTGTACATTGAGGAAAAAAAATAAACTTCAATGATTTTAGCAAATGGCTGCAATATAACGGAGTAAAAAATTTAGGGAGGTATGAAAACTTTCCGTACCCACTGTATATAGCACAACAATGAATAAGGAACAAATATTTGATTTACTGTAATTTGAATGATGGCACAACTTGTACCCAATGTGTTGCAATTTGATTTCTGTGTGTGGGGGGGGGGGGTTGAATATTGGTGATTGCTCGTCCTGCAGGACATACCTTTTTAACTGCTTTTTTGCATTAACGTTTACAAATATTGCCTTTGTGAGGCAATAAGATTAGTGGTTTGTCAAGTAATAATCTTGCTGTATGGATTCTTTCAAACCCCCCCCAGTTACCGCGTGTACTGCATCATGGGAGATGGAGAGTGTTCCGAGGGTTCCGTGTGGGAAGCCATGGCCTTTGCGTCTCACAATAAGCTGGACAACCTGGTGGCGATCATGGATGTCAATCGACTCGGTCAGAGTGAGCCTGCGCCTCTCCAGCATGACATGGAAACCTACCGCAAGCGCTGCGAAGCCTTTGGGTTAGTTGTGACTTAAGTCTACATCTGATCTGAATGATTGAATGGAATTGGCATTAGATTCCTGAAATGGAGGTCATGATCTTTGGAATTGGCCTCAATTCAAATTTTATTTATAAAGTACTTTTCATACAATGACATGCATCTCAAAGTACCAGTTATTTACTTGGGCTGTGCTGTGTCTTGGCGTTCATGATAATTCAGATACAAACGGTCCTTTTCCCAATATTTAGTTTTTAGCGATTTGCTCACACTTTCCATCCAGCGCGGACTTAACACGCCCAAACATGTGTGCAGTGTGTTGGGTAGTGCACAATGTTGGCGCTAAAGGTGTAAATGCAAACTTGTTTCACCGCTCTAGCACGGTAACGTCGAAGAGTACAACCCGACTAATGAGGCTGCCGCACACCGTGCGACGCGCTCTGACCTGGTTGGACCGCACCATCGCAAAGAATGACAGTTGGCGACTCACGCCCGTACATTGCGCGAACCTGAACAGCGAGCCTGTAAAGGTGTTTGACGCTGCACATAGAGTAAATTGTGCTGTGTCACATTTATTAAACCATGAAGAAATGAATTAAGAAGCGGGTTGCAACTGAAAAAGGATTTGGGTGATAATAAAAGTGAGAGTGGGTATTTTAAGAGGCTCGCTCGCATTTGCTTGAACATACCGATGTCGTATGCTCATGTACATTTTTCCACGCAAATATTAGGGTTAGAGTAGGTTCACAAACCAATTTATGTCCAATTTGTTAATGTACCGCAAAGTATCGAGTAAAAAAAAAAAACTGACTTCTGGCAAATATAGATGTGCGTAACATTGACGAAAAATACAACACGGAAAATGAAGGACCTGTATACTAATGGCTATAAGTGAATGAATTCAGTGGATATCAGAACTTACTAATAGGGCTAGTGAATTTTTCAATATCAGTTTCCTTACTTGGTATGATACCGTTCACAGTTAGACCATCAACTTGACGCCTGAACGTTGGCATGTTCCATCCCTTGCCATTTTTAACTTCCAGTTCAATCATTTGACCAACGATGTTTATCTAATTGTACACAATAAACAATGTAAAGTCAACATTTTAGATCATAGGGGACATTAAGGTTATTTTTTTGTTTTATTTTTTTGCTGCTAAAACCCTACAAGTACCTTTTCAGCGTTAAGCTTTGTCAGTTGGAAGTCCACACAAAATTGTTTATGAAGAACAGCATGTACGTAACTTTGACTGGGCTTTCTGCCAGTCAAACACATTTCCAGTTACACACACCCATGGCGTTCCGAATACCAATCCTTGACTGAACAATACTATGATTTCAAAACGTTGACGCATAGTTCTGAACATAATGTCTCTCCAGAAGTCGTTGTTAGTAAACGACAATACAGCCATTGCGTAAGTTTGACACCAGCGGTCTTTGCCAGTGCCCGTGTCATGTTACAAGCACCAGTAACAATCCACAGTGCACCACACATCGACATTTTTAGTAGTTAAAAACGTTTGACAGGATGCCGTTATAATCGGAACCGAATCCAAGTTTAATAATGAGGATTAAAGTATGCGCGTAATCATGACCACATCCTCAACACTGCTGTGACTCGTCAAAATTGCCAGCGAGTCAGCAGTGCAGTCAGGAGACGCAGAAAACAGCCTGTGCAATAGCGATAGAAAACGGTCGAAAGCCACCAATCATTTCTCCTTCAACAAACCATCTAATTCTATACAAACTCGCTTTTCATCATTGCTGGCAATGTGACCGTTTGAGAGCGAAGCTTGTAACATTTGACACTTACGAGGTTGTACCGGCCCCGCCGTGTTCCCATCGAGCTCAAGTGCTGCCGTATGCCGGTCGTATGTAAGCCGAAAATGGTTCTGGGTGATCGATGTCGCAAAATAGTCGATTATTTTATATCTACGTGTTGATACCTGATTACTGACGGTACTGTTGTGTTAATATTTGATGCCTTTTAATGTATTTCACCACATCTGTCCATGTATTTAAACTTGTTTTATTTAATGAATGAATGTTTGGTACCTCTTAATAGACCTGATTCTGGGTTCCGAATACTGATTTGTTTTTGTAGCTGGAACACGTACGTTGTGGATGGGCACAATGTGGAGGAACTCTGTAAAGCCTTCTGGAACGCTCAGCAGTTTAAGGGCAAGCCCACTTGCATTGTGGCCAAGACATTCAAGGGAAAAGGCCTCAGAGGTAGGTGGGGCTTTCTATGTAGTGGCCAGTCAACTATTTTCTGTAATGAGACTTGATCCTATTTTTTTTTTTTTTTTTTTTTTTTTTTTGGGGGGGGTAAGGTATTGAGGATCAATTGAACTGGCACGGAAAGCCCATCCCAAAAGACAAGGTGACTGAACTCTTGAAAGAGATACAGCAACAAATCCAAGTCCCCAACAAGACGTTGAGTCCTGAGCTGCCGAAAGAGGATACGGCACCTGCAGACTTGAGCAACATCGCCCTGGCGTCTCCTCCAGCGTACAAAAAGGGCGAAAAGGTACATATACACTTGTTAAAATGCTCTTTGTTTGCTAGTAATTTTGTAATAAAAGGGCAACCACGACAGGGGTCGCGGAATAGTAGTAGTAATATCGACTATGTCTCAAACCGTCTCTGCTGACTTCTTTTTCTGCCCATTCAGATGGCAACGAGGCGTGCGTACGGTGTTGCGCTGGCCAAGTTGGGCCGAACGAGTGAGCGAGTTGTAGCCCTTGATGGGGACACCAAAAACTCCACCTTCTCAGAGACCTTCATGAAAGAGTTCCCCGAGCGCTTTATCGAATGTTTCATTGCTGAACAGAACATGGTAAATGAGTTTAAAGTTCTCTGCTTGTGTCAACGCTCAATGATGCCTTGTTCTCATTTTCAATTGCTCAATTTGAAATGAGGAAATTTATTGGGAGTGTTTCGCACAAGTCACTGGTTGAGTTATGAAAAAGAATTCAAATTAGTCTAATCTGTTGCTATGTACCGGAAAGCCAGATAATCCTTTGAGTTTGTGGACCCACACGAGTTGTTCTGTTGGACTGCCCGCTTGCACAGGTGGGAGTAGCCATTGGCTGCGCTTCTCGAGACCGCACCGTGGCATTTGCCAGCACGTTTGCCACCTTCCTGTCCAGAGCCTACGACCAGATCCGAATGGGAGCCATCTCTCAGTCCAACGTCAACTTGGTCGGATCCCACTGCGGCGTCTCTATTGGTGAGGTTTTGGCATGACTGTGCCTGCATTTACCCATTTTTGCCCTTTTTATGACTGACTGGGTGCTGAACAATGGAACATTCTAGGTGAGGATGGTCCTTCTCAGATGGCGCTCGAGGACCTGGCGATGTTCCGTGCCATCCCCACTTGTACTGTGTTTTACCCGAGTGACGCAGTGTCCACCGAGAGAGCTGTGGAGCTAGCAGCTAACACAAAGGTTGAGCACCTTTTTATTTTATTTTTTGCGGGACATCCCTAAACTTTTTTATTTTAATCGTTTTCCGCAGGGTGTCTGTTTCATCCGAACCAGCAGACCCGATACAGCCGTCATCTATTCTCCAAATGAGAAGTTTGAGATTGGTGTAGCCAAGGTGAATGTTTATCCTGCGTGTGGCCAAATGATGCATAATACTAGGAATATTGTGTCATAGAAAAACAAACTTGATGGTCCCCCAGGTTGTGCGCCAGTCTGATAGTGATCTTGTGACTGTGATTGGAGCTGGTGTGACTTTGCACGAGGCGCTGGCTGCTGCCGCAGTGCTGGAAAGTGAAGGTAAACCCATACTGCCCCCTTGTGGTTCTGTGTAGAAATGGATTGCACAGTCTGGTAATAAAAAAAAAAAAAAAAAACAACAACTCTGGATTAATTCAATCCTGGACTTGTTTAGGGAAAAACATCCGTGTGATTGACCCATTTACTATCAAGCCGCTGGATGCCGACACCATTTTGGCGAGTGCGAAAGCCACAGGAGGGCACATCATCACAGTGGAGGACCACTACAAGGAGGGTGGGTAGTGCCGTTTGTTTTGGATCGTGTCCGCATGAGGGTTGCTCGGATTTGTCACGATCTGACCTTTTTGCCCAGGCGGTCTTGGTGAGGCGGTGTTGTCGGCAGTGGGCCAGGAGCAGGGCATCGTGGTGACCCGGCTGGCGGTCACCAGCGTTCCTCGGAGCGGGAAGCCCCAGGAGCTTTTGGACCTCTACGGCATCAGCGCCAAGAAAATCGCCAACACCGTGCGCCAGAAATTTGCCAACTGAAGACTGCGCCACCTTTAGCTCTGCGTTACCATTCATGTTCACCTTTTTACCCAACTTGTGTGGTGGTCTTGTAGGTGTTTGTTAATGCCCAGTCAGTTTTCATAAACATTCTGCTGGTGCGACCTCGTTACTGTCTGCAGATGTAAATTGAATGGGAGCTGGCCCTATATTGGTTACCTCTTCACGTTGTGCTATGTCTGAAAATTGCTTAACACTGTTTTGGAACTAATAGTTCAGTAAAGAATAATAATAATTAAAAAAAAAAAAAAAAGCTTACAAATGTGAACCAGTCCAAAGTCCAGGTTGATAAAATTTGAGCTGAGGCTGTGACTTCATTGCATTCCAACCACCTTTTTTTTCCAGTTTTTTGCTTTCACATTCCGTGCGTTGAACGTGTCACATCAGTTCACTCGGCAGTTTTCCGCTTTCTGTATGGACTTCATCTTTCAAGTCAATTTGCTGATGAGTTTGCTTCACTACTCTACCAATACCCAACGAAATGTTACTGGTGGTGTTTTTCTGGTGTGTTCAATTAAACGTAATTAACCCAATCGCTGAGTTTTTATTTTTTTATTTTTATTCTTTCCCCCCCCCCTCCTACCCCAGTTTAAGTAAATTTGACAGTTGGCTTGAAGCAGTGAAGACTGCGTACAAGTGAGACTGACTCAAATCAAGAAGTTTCTGACACAAATAGATGTTTGTGCCTTGGAAAGCATTAGGGTAATCTTCACAATTCGGTTAGCCTTGTCTTGAGTTGCACAGCCAACTTTTTGATGATTATTGATGATCACTTTAGAAGGTTGAAAAAAAAAAATAAAAAATTGGGCACACATTTTGACAGACCTGGCCAATGTGATGAGTTGAAGCACCACTTATGTCCAATTGTGTTGAGTGCACATACTGTACATGTGTTCGGTCTCGTCCATTTCCGCACAGTCGTGTTTATTTTCATACATGGATGCTAGTAGAGCTTGGCCAAACAAGGTTGACTGGCCTGAACACACACACGTGCAAATAAAAATAAATCCTCTTCTGGGAAAAGGCCCAATTCTACACACCCCGTCTGTCGATACTCAGAGGGAAAATGCAAGATTGATTTTCCGAGTGTAAAACCAAATGACGTAATGGGTAAATCATTCCCATACAATGAACACGCATGCCATGTTTACCTCAAGTGGTGCCAAATGTCCACTTTTAGCAAGTGTGAGGCAAGCAGGAAGCCGAGACGAGGAGGAGTAGGGCGGGTGTGTGTATCTCATGCTTGGTCGAACATGGGCCTCTATTAACAATGTGAGATTTTTTTTTTTTTTTTTTTTTTTTTTTTTTTTTTAAACCTCTCCACCTTCAACATGGACCTACTTCTTCCCATCTTGTACCCCTGTACATGTGGCAGTCACTGAGTTAGCAAGGCTGCGGCAGAGTGAACCGTAGCAGACACTTGTTTTTTAGCTGCAAGGTTCATCGTCTCATATTCCGGGGGAACAAAAAAATATTTTGATTTACTCTGGCAGCTCTTTTTTTTTTTTTTTCAGTTGCAGTCCTGCTCCAACTGAAAAAGGTGGAATCGGGGGGAACATTCCAGGATGCCACTGTCATGGGTAGTGCTCGTTTGGGTGAGTGGCACATTTTTATCTGGACAAAGCATGTCACATGACGAAGATGTAGGGCTGGCGGAAAAAACAGCAACCCAAAAAAACAGGATTCAAACCTGGATGAAATTACCAGATTCTGGTGTGTCATTCCTCGCAGGTAAACTATGGATGATTCTCTTGTGGCATTCCAATGAAGCGGATACATTTTTTTTTTTTTAAATCATCTTTTCCAAAGTTGAGGAAAGAGGAGACGGTCACCTCCAGATGCAGACAGAAGAGCAGCACCAGGACCCCCGAAACCTGAAGGCTGCTCGACAAAAGAGAGGAGCCTGGTGCAAGAGGAAACATGCAGCCACAGTGGACTCCTTCGCATATATAATAGTAAGACAAAATACTGACAAATATTTTTTTTTTTGCCCGTCTATAGAAACATTGACTGACCATTAGGTAGACATGCACAATCTAATTAGGATGATCAACAACAACAACAAAAACTGCATTTATAAAGGTAATATGTTCGGTCTTGATGGACACTGTCAGAGACGTATTCACTCAACAATATGTTTTGTGTTACTGTGCTTGGAGTTGAAAGTTGTTTAGAATTGCCCTGAGGTTTCAGAATTCTTATTTATTTAAAACAAGTAATGTATCGTTGGTCATCTTTCTATGCCAGCGACTTATAGTGAAAGGCAGAGCATTTAATCTCTTCCACTAGATGGTAGAATGTTGTTGCCATTAATAAGACTGAATCACTAAACAGGCCCAGAGTTTACAATTTGTGAGTAAATTGAGACAATATCATAATTTCTATGTATGGGTCATTCCAGAATTGGAGAACAATTGAGGCACAGACATTTTGTTTTGCAAAAAAAGACCATTTATTTTATATTTTGTTGTTATGTTTTCAAGAAAAATAGGTGAAAACAGGTCCATTGCATAATTTGATTCGTCCCGCTCAATGGTCATCAATGGTACACTTTTTCTAAGATCTTTATCTGTTATATCACATATATATATATATATATTTTTTTTTTGAAACACTGCTTTATTGTCAGCGGCACGGTGGGCGACTGGTTAGAGCGTCAGCCTCACAGTTCTGAGGACCCGGGTTCAATCCCCGGCCCCGCGTGTGTGGAGTTTGCATGTTCTCCCCGTGCCTGTGTGGGTTTTGTCCGGGCACTCCGGTTTCCTCCCACATCCCCAAAACATGCATTAATTGGAGACTCTAAATTCCCCGTAGGCGTGACTGTGAGTGCGAATGGTTGTTTGTTTCTATGTGCCGTGCGATTGGCTGTCAACCAGTTCAGGGTGTACCCCGCCCCCTGCCCGATAACGGCTGGGATAGGCTTCAGCACGCCCGCGACCCTAGTGAGGAGAAGCGGCTCAGAAAATGGATGGATGGATGGGTGCTTTATTGTCAGGCAGGTTTCCGGCGACTCCTGGCGGGATGGAGGATGAACAAAAAAGGAGCAGATGCGAGCAGCACCTTCATGGCTGTACTGAAGGAGCTTCATGCTGAGAAGAGGCGGCTAATGGTTCCAGAGAAAGCACAGGGGAAAGAGGAGGAAGACGAAGATGACGACGACGACGATGACGACGACGACGACGACGACGATGAGGACGAGGAGGAAGAAGAAGAAGATGAGGAGGTTGAATCTTCTTGAATGGAGCTGTGGTTGACGTTCGGGTGATGCAGGTTGTTGAATATTTTGATTTTTTGGTGTCAGGAAGAGGAAGAAGGAGCAGAAGAAGGGGAAGAAGAGGAAGGCGAGGAGGATGGAGGAGAAGAAGAGTCAACTCAAGCTCCCAGCAACCAGACTGAAACAAACAACATCTCGCCTGAGTCTCGGTGTCAGACTGACAAGAGCGAAATCAGCTGCAGGGACGTGGGCATGACTCGCCTGCCAATCATCCGCAACCCGGAGGCCACCAAGATGGATGTGGGAGGTGTGTCGCTTGAAATTACGGATGTATCGTGAGACCGCGCAGGAAATATAGGTCATACATGTCAATGAAGCGCAGCCGCCTCCCACATCTCGTCATAGTATATGTTGGCAAACGCTCATGTCAGTAACGATGGAAACAAAAAAAGGATCTTTTTGCTTCTGGCAATTGCACCCAAGTGGTTAGCATGTCCGCCTCACAGTTGAGACGTTCTGGGTTCAAATTTCGCTTCGGCCTTCCTAACGTCGTGCCCGTGCCTGTGTGGCTTTTCTACGGGTATTCTGGCTTCCTCCCGCCTTCCGAAAACATGCACGTTAATGCTAGGTTCATTGAAGAATCCAAATTGGTGTGAATGGTTGGCGGTGTACCAAAAGTCAGCTGGGGTCGGCACCAACTCACCCAGGACCCTCATGAGGAAACGTGATTATATTTCACTAATCTGATATTTGATTCGTTTTTCAATATTGTCGTTTTTTTTTAGCCAATTGAATTAAATTTGGTGGTTCCACTGCGTCACGATGAAGGGTCCTGGGTCAATTTAGACATCCCACACACATCAGATATTTTTGGATTATTAGATGCTTGCAACTTTGTTGAAATGAGGTTCCGTCCAGGCATCAACCCCATCAAACACCTTTGGGATGAACTGGAATCGTAATTGGGAGCCAGACCCTCGCATCCAAGATCGGTGACTTCTAACGCTGCGAAAGTTCTTCTGCTGGATGAATGTACAAAAAAAAAGTCCACAGGCGCACTGGTCAACATCTTGCAATCGAAACGATTCCGTCAATATTTTCTAATCCTGTTGGTTTAAATGGCGTCCCAATACTTTTGTCCTCATAATGCCGCTGCCTCTGAAACCCATGAGCTCATTTTCCTTCATCTTTGTTTCACCAAGAGAACAACATCAGAGTCATTCCTCCGGACATTTTCTCGGGCCTGCCAAAACTGGAAGAGCTGGACTTGAGCAAAAACCAGCTGGACGATGATTCATTCAGCCGAAACCCGCTGTCTGTGAGTAGCCTTGCACCTACATGTCTGTCCCGTCGCTGGAAATAGTGCACCCGCAAAACAAGGTCCACGCACCTTGTGGCTTAAAACGTCACACAGCGGAGAACGTGTCAATGTACCAGTTCCAGTAGAATCGCTGCCTTTTTAAGCCAAGCTGGAGAAACTGCAGCGTTAAAACCACGTGACACGCACGCTACTCTGATTGAGTTATTTCAGCACAGGATTGGCATCTTGTTACATATAAGCAAGTTTTCAATGTATTTCATTGATGTCAAATTGCCCCAAAAAAGGCCCTTGCATCTAATTAAAATCAAAGGCAGCCTTAATCCTGTATCATTACAATAATTTGAGGGTGAGTGCTGGGAATCACATGAACTCATCCTTTCTAAGAATAACCTTCGGTCTAACCTCAACTTGACCACAGGCCAAACGCACACAAAGATCCCGACCGCACTCAAGCGCTCTGACCAATCATTGCACGGCAGCATCAGATCACTCTGATGCGATTGGCTGCAAAGGACTTGTTGGAAAACAGCTGCAGCCAATGACGTGGAGGAAAGCAAATTATTTTTAGGGTCTTTTTTTTTTTTTTTTTTTTTTTTTTTTTTTTTTTTCACATCCTAGTTAATGACAGAGGACTGATGGACTGGCTGGAGGGACGCTGCGACGGATCCAGTCCGCAGCTGTCAGATGACACGCATCAACCGCAGCAGCTTTCGCTCAACGCCACATTGATAGGCCGTACCAAAAATACGACATGATAGATGATACAGATGACTTGCGCAGATTTATTTGGCATTCTTTCACTTGGTTCAATTCTTTGAACTCTGTAATTCCAGTTTTTAGATGAAAATGATGGAGTTTAGGACAAGCATCTATTTTGTTCTTTGGCGTTTTCGACTGCTCTTTTTGATGTGTGCTCTTTAGAACTTGACCGCTGTGAAGAAGCTGAACTTAGACGGCAACCGGCTCACAATGATCCCGACGCTGCCGCCGTCGCTCGAAGAACTGAGCGTGAACAGCAACGAGCTCCACACCCTCGCACCTCACGGGTTCACAGGTAGACCGTCGCGTCTCGGCGCAGCAAAGAGCGACCGAGTCTCGGTATGCAAATTCTGGTCATGATAGGTTTGCTGAACCTCTTGAACCTGGAACTGGAAGGGAACGGTCTCCACGAGGGCGGCGTGTCGCCAAAAGCATTCAAACCTCTCAAGAGGCTTCTTCGCCTCAAGCTGGAGAAAAACCGTTTCCGCGCTCTCCCCCAGGGTCTTCCCCGCTCTCTGCAGGTGCAACTCAAAGCACAGCAACGTGATTCGTGCAGACCTTCTCCTTTCAATCTGCTCAATTCTATTCTTTGTGTCTTTCTTTGAAATAGACATTAAAAATGGCTGAGAATCTGATTGAGCAGTTGACGGAAGAGGCACTGAGGGGCTGCAGTCATTTGGAAACGCTTGACCTCGGTCATAACCTCCTGCGTGATGAAGGCCTTTCCCAACTTGTCTGGACACGCCTTAGGTGGGCCCATCCAATCACATCCGTCCACTCCAGTGTCTCTCAACCTTTATTGAGTCCCGGCAAATATTTCACATTAGAACAACCTAATGGCACAACACCAGACAACACTGTCACAAAAAAAGTATATAGTGTGCTGTATACTTAAATAATGCTGGCTATAAAAGGTTAATTGTACCTTCTGCCACCTAGTGGACGATCATTTTATGGTTCTGCTACAATTATAGCTGACATTTTATCATTTTCAACCGCACACGTGACGATCTTTCACAACACACCGGCGGTTGTCGAGCACTGATCTGTCCACGCAGCACTTTCATAGAACATACTGTAGTTCCCCTGTCAGCCACAAGGGGGAGATGTCACGACAGTATTACACTGCATGCATTTGGATTTGCGGTCAAACGTGTGGCAGATCAACTTCCATCCAAAGAAACATTCACTGACAGATCATTTGCTATTCTGTGATGACTCACACTGATGATGGGAATTCGAAAGGAGTTTCTGTAAGCACTAATCTGTATATGTGTGTGTGTGACTTGTATATAAATATCGTTAATTCCTGTGGGTTTTTCCATTGCTCCCCGGGATTCTTCTGAACCACAGTGGGAGCTCCTGGGAGAGCGCAAAAAAAAAAAAAAGAGCATCAAGCGCACTTTCAGAGACTGTGGATTATATTGGAAAAAGCTGCCGAAAGACAAATAAGTCACATTCATCAAAGTCCTTGAAAAATGCAAACACATTTGTCTTCTAAATTTGAAACACTATAGAGAAGAGTGTTGTTAACAACCCTGCCAAGTTTGAATGATTCCCGTTATTTATGAAGACTTATTTTCGTAGTGTAGGCGCGGCTAGCTCGTTAGCAGCATGATGTCACAACTGTGCTGGGTGCTTATATATCACAGGTCTCAAACTCAAGGCCTGGGGGCCAGATCCGGTCCGCCACATCATTTTATGTGCCCTGCGCCTGTTTCTTGCTAAAATGCCCAAATTGCAAACTGTTTTAATTTTAAAAAAATGCTGAGACACTGCAAGGACTTTTTTTTTATGTTCACGATGCTCCTTTTAAAATAAACTAAACAATAGTTGAACATTGTTTTTACTGGCTTCTGATTTCAAAACTAGTCATTGATCACTTTTTTTTTTTTGTACATGTAATAATATGAGGCGATTATACATTTATATGGGTTCAATCGTAACGGCCCCCGCGACAAAAACGAGTTTGACAAAGCTGTAATAACCTGATACTTGGCTAAAACGGGGCCCAGGTAGGAAAACTGAAATGTTGGGGAAACAGTTGCAGACACAGAGAATCTGTAAAGAAAGATAGTAATGGAACGCTTCACTGTACTCTACTGCCTTCTCTCCTCGCAGCACCCGCACGCAGATTTGAAGTCATTCTTGCTAAATGTACTTTAGAATAGTCTTGTTGAAATCATGTGTGTGTGAAAGTACTACTCCCAAAATGTGGGTGTGCTTTTACCACTAATGGTGCTGTCACAGTAGTGAAAGTTACATTTGCCAAAAGCGCCGACACACCCTGAAACCATGCCAGACTCTCTGGCTTCTGGATTTGGTGACGAGAACCGCCTGGATGCGTCTTTTTTTAATTTTTAATTTTTAACTTTGATATGAACTCGAATGTGTTTCAGTTGTTACAGTTCTCTCATCACTTCATCTTCTGTGTATTTTCCACGATACTCATGTTTTGTGTTCAGACTGGAGTACCTGGAGTTTTGCATTTGTTTTTCCTGACTCTCTCGCACCGTCTATTCGTTGCGTCGTCGTCTCCACCTAGTCTCGTCAGCTCTGCTCCTCCAACGTCAGCCAATCGGCTTCTTATTTTTCCGGGGCGTTTTCTCCGGCTCCCTCTTGTCCTGTCATTACCTTGTGTGCATTTAGGTTCCAGTGTTTGTTCACTCTCGGTTGGCTCCTTGTCACTTATGTGGTTTCTTGGGCTCCTATCTTAGAAAATCTCAAGTAACGTTCCTTCAAGCGCTTTGTGTAGGATTTTGTCCAATGACAAAAGTGTTTTTGACTCCTTCCTGCCAAATCTCCGCTTCCGCAACTGAGCCACGACAATGTGCGTGTTGTGACCAGAAGCTGCAAGTAGCAGACAGTAAATGCGCTTCATGTGCCACGAGGCCAGTCGGAGGCATGGGGAGCATTGCCCAAACACACGCTGCACACTTGTGTGCCCAAGTGTTTATGAAGTGAACTCGCAACAAGTCCAAATTTTCATCTTCATCTTTCATCGGTGTCTAAATAAAGTCTACTCTCAGTATGTTGTCAAGTGATAGCAGACTGGCAAAAGTACTCACACTGTACCACCAAGATGTCAAGCGTAGTTCTCTAGCGCCCTATTTACGTCCCTTTGTATGTCATGACATCATCGGCCGAGGTTGGAAAAAAAAAAAAAAAGTGATAAAGTAAGCAATGGGAAGTATCGATATCTGTCGTCAAATGGAGGGAGTAAAAGTAAAAAGTCACAGGAGCAATAAATACTCAAGTACAGATATGTGAAAATCGATTTAAGTACAGTGAGAAAGTATTTGTACTTTGTTACTTGGCACCACTGAGTGATAAGAGGGGAAAAAACAGATCTCGAGGCGACTTTGACTCAATGACACTCGTGAAATATATAAATAATGTCGTTCAGATCTCAACTGTGCCAGAATGTTTATGTGTGTGTGTGTGTGTGTGTGTGTGTGTGTGTGTGTGTGTGTGTGTGTGTGTGTGTGGAACTGTAGTTGTTGGAGTGAGCGAGTGTGACTGCTCATTAATAGCACGTGTGGAACTCTGAGAAGTGTTCGCCTCACTGCTGAGCTTCCCGGCAATAACTGTGAATACAGATCAGGTGTGCTCGACAAGTCCGGCCTGCTACAGGACAGGCCAATATATGATGAGTATTAAGAAGGTTTATATAAAAAAAAAAAAAAAAAAAAAAGAGACAAGATTTTTAACAGCAATCTGTAACTTATTTTTTTGTCAACTCTGTTTTTAATAACTCAGACATCTTCCCTGTATGTCCCTTCATTGTGTTATGGGTCAGGTGTGAAATGTCGGGTCTCAAAAACATAGAAGTGTTCATGTCTTCCGATGGCTGATGCTTGGAGGTGACTTGACTTCTGTTGGCAGCGTCTTGCATTTGTGCGCAGCATAGAGCGAAATGTTGCACTCACCATGTTTGGTTTGAACTCTGGGCTCCATGATCTGATCGGAGTCGGCAGCTCAGAGCCTTGCTGGGTTTATGAGCATTTCTTGAATGTATTCAGCGCCTAAGCCATTCAGTCTATTCTATAACTATAACTCCCCCCCCCCCACAGAAGACTCGAAGCCCTGGATCTCTCTTCAAACCAGCTGACATCAGTGCCCGTGAATCTGCCTCGCCGTCTCCTAAAACTGAACGTCCAACAAAACAACATCAGCCGCATCCCCGCTCTCATCTTTCGCCACCTGCGGCCTGGCCTGCAGTCACTTCGTCTATCCCACAACGCCTTGAGGAACGAGGGTATTGAGCGGGGGTCTTTTGTCGGAACGTTCCGCTCGCTTGCTGAGCTCCTGTTGGACGACAACCATCTGGGGGAGGTCCCTCGTTGGGTTCGACAGTTTAAGAACCTGCAAGTCCTGAGGCTGGACAACAACTACATCAGGTGGGAGTGCCGTCGCATCTATATTTTTTATCGTTATCTGCAACAATAAACAGAAATACAACTTCTTCTTTTGTGGTTCCAAAAGATTGTTCTGTTGGGCCAATGAAAATGCCTTATTTGTGATGGGTTTGCGGTTGTGCCGTGTTGTGTTTTCAGGCTGCTGAGGCAGTGGGGTGTGTGTCATCCCCGTAATTCTGGCTCCGCCTTGGCTTCAGTCCACCTCGAAAATAACCTGCTGGTGCCCGAGAAGATTCCCTCAAATGCCTTCAATTGTCTTACGGACGCTCAGGGACTCGTTATCTATCCGCAACGGGAGGATTTTCCAGAAATCTAGACGTCAATGTGATCTCACCAGTATTAAGGATGAAACGTGCTAAGACTGAACAATTTTCAACAACTTGACACACTCCGAAAACAAACTTGCTCTGGGTGGAAGCCAATATTTTGCCATGATAATGTTGACATATTTTCAAAGCAGGTCATGTCAAGAGGTCAACGTGTATTCCATAATTGCCGTTTTTTTTACACCTCCCAAATTGTTTAATTGTTTGTCCTTGTCCGCTTTCGTTCATTCTAGTCGGTTCATTGTTGCTGCGTGTGTGTGTTTGCTCTTTGTGATCTTTTGCACCTGTGCTCCTTGTTTTTTTTTATTTGTTTAATTTTGTATTCTTTTTTGGTGAATAAATCTCCTTTTATGAGACCGCCTGACTGTGCCACCACTTTTTTTTTTTTTTTTTTTTTGCATTTGGGTACCGTGCCTGATGCCTTTATGTTGACATAGCACTAATAAAATTGGGAGTTACCGTGTGTGGGTGAAAGCCCAAAAGCGAAAGGCATTTTAATATTCTTGACTTCAGCACTAACTCAAGTGGAATCTCCTTTTTATCGAATCATTACTGGTACGCTGTCCAACCAAATGACATGCCTTTGTTCACAGTGTAATTAGCCGACATATACGCTCCATCCAATAAATACCACGTGGTCAGAGGCAGCTCTGCAAATCGGTTTCGAAGTCGTCTCTTTAATGTGACAGTCCACCTGCCTTTTGTGCGCACAACCTTGTTGATCATTCAGATGTAGGACGAAGACTATAAAAGGCTAGCTTGTAGAAGGTACGACTGTCGATGCAAGTAATTGATGCCTGTAAATCAGAGACGGTCTCCCGCAGATGCTTAAGTAAACAGCGAGAGCAGAATAGAATAGGAATAAAGTCGCTGTGAATATGCTACAAAGCTGCTTTCGTACCATTTACATTTATACACTTTCTGCCGGGGGCGAGTAATCACATGGTAGATTTCTCCTTTTCAGCCTTGTGCATGTGGTGGAGCTTCCATTCTCCATAATTGTACAGTTATTTTTGCCAACAGCATATCACTGTCTAAGAAATGGCACATTCTCATTTATGCTGCAGTGGCTGCGCTTTCAAGCAGAGGCGGGCTGCTTCACCCCAAAAAAAAAAACCACCAAAGTGCATTTGCACTCGTTGCCATCTCCCCTGCGTCTCCGCTCTGATCTTAAATCCGCCAACCTCCCCGTTTGCAGCTTGTCGCATTTGGGTATTTTCAAATATGACAGACAGGCCTGCCTCTCCTGTGCCATCCATCGTGATGTGTGTGACAGTGCTGTTAAATCCACATCCCTTCCAACAGATGTTTCACATCTCATTTCGAGCGCAACTGTAATAATTTAGAAATAGAGCAGCGTGGTGCTTTTCGTCTCGGATGCTGCATACAGTATGTTTAGTTTCGTGTGTTTGTTATGGGAGCATGCTCAAAATGAGAAAGGCAGCTGAAAAATGATGCCCTTGGACACATTTTGATGAAGTGGATATAAAAAGTCTACACACCCCTGTTCAAATGCCAGGTTTTTGTGATATAAAAAAAAAAAAAAACAGACCAAAATAAATAATTTGAAACCTTCGTTTTTTTAACATCAATGTGTCCTATAACCTGAGCAACACAACTGATTAAAAATCTTTTTGAGAGGTAAGGTAAACAACTCAAATAATGTGGTTGCATTTTTCTTTCTTTCTAGCAGAAGACTGAAGGTTTTATGCAAACACTGACTGCTATTTCGAAGTGTTCATACAGTAAGTCCCTCCACTTTAACTAAGGCTCCAGTTCCAGCTGAAGAAAAACCGCCCCAAAGCGTGACGCTGCCACCACGATGCTTGACTGCGTCGGTATGGTGTGCTTTTGATGATGAGCAGTCTTGTGCTTGTGCCAAACATACATTTTGGAATTACGACCCCTTTGTACTACTTATCTCTCCTACTAGCTGCAGTTGATCCCAGCTGACTGGGCAAGAAGCGGAGTACAACACTAACAGGGCACATACAGACAAACAAGCATTCGCATTCACATAATGCCAGTGGGAAATTTTGAGTAGTTAACATGCATGTTATTGGAAGAGTACCCGGAGAAACCCCACGCTAGCGCAGAGCGCACATGTTCCACGTGAAAAGGTTATGATTCAAACCCGGAGATTTGACTTTGAGGCAGACCTCCTAACTACATGAAAGTGCTAAAGTGATTATTTTCCTATTCAAGCGGTATCTTTTAGCTGTAAATGGCATACGAAAGTGACAAAATATCATATCATTCCAAAATTCCATCCACAAAAGTATTGATAGCTTTTGAAAAGACGCATATCGATCCATCCATCCATTCTCCACACGGCTTATCCTGTTCAGGATTTTGGGCGAGCGAACCTATGCACCGGGCATATCCCGTGTTCCAAATTTCTCATTGATTAGAATGCTCTAACTTATGCTTCAAGTTAGGGCACTTTAGAAAGGTTGCAAAAATATTGCGTTTCCTCAAAATCAATTTTCAAATTGTAAACAAAACTGAAAACGCACATGACTATCTTTCAGACAAAAGGATTTGCCCCTCTCTTGTGTCATTTCCTGCCAGAAGATACTCATTCAACCAATAAACATGAATTCTTATTTGGGCCGGGGAGTGAGTAATTTCCAGTTTGACGGTATTTGATCATCCACGCAAGAGCAAACAAGTCGGTGCACAAATACGTAGAGTTTCATTTGGATGCCAAGCCCTCCAGCTCCAGACCAACACCATAATCAACGAAGCCACAGTAAGAGAGACAGAGATGGATACAAAAAAAAAAAAAAGAGAGAGAAGCACAGCATGCGTCTGAATCTACACAATGAGAGCTCGAGGAAGTTGAAAGAACAACAAGAATGCTATCTGCCAATCCCCCAGCGTACTGTAGCACGAGGCTGGCCTGCAACACTGGATTGTCCCCTGTAAGAGGGGACGGGAAGTTGCTGTTGGAATAGATAGCGAGGTTAAATAACGTGATGTGACATTGAAAAGCCAGAGACTGCGGTGCTCAGGGCCAATGAAATATATCTGCGCGGCTGGTTTTTGGACGAGGTGGGAAAAGCTCCCAGATGGTGCGGCTCGCCAAACTGCCTCATTCTGGGTGCTGGAAACCCGGAGAGGAAATCAGACAACTGAAGAGTGAGAATGCTCATCCTGCCAGAAAAAAAGAGAGAGAAGAGAAGAGAAGACACAATTCCTATGTTTAATAAGCATTATCCCACAAATACATTTGATCTTAATTCTTGATGGAGCCTGCAGTTGACACCATGTCCTCTCCGTGGATTACAGTGCGGTTGCACAACCACGTTACTGCATGGACTCTTCTTTCTTCTTTTCCTTTCGGCTTGTCCCGTTAGGGGTCGCCACAGCGCGGCATCCTTTTCCATGTTAAGCCTATGCCCTGCATCCTCCTCTCGAACACCAAATGCCCTCATGTCTTCCCTCACCACATCCATCAACCTTCTCTTTGGTATTCCTCTAGCTCTCTTGCCTGGCAGCTCCATTATCATCATCCTTCTACCAACATACTCACTATTTCTCCTCTGGACGTGTCCAAAACATCGAAATCTGCTCTCTGTAACTTTGTCTCCAAAACATCGAACCTTGGCCGTCCCTCTGATGAGCTCATTTCTAATTTTATCCAACCTGGTCACTGCGAGACCGAACCTCAACATCTTCATTTCCGTCACCTCCAACTCTGCTTCCTGTTGTCTCTTCAGTGCCACCGTCTCTAATCCGTCCATCATGGCTGGCCTCGCCACTGTTTTATAAACTTTGCCCTTCATCCTAGCAGAGACTCTTCTGTCACATCACACACCTGACACCTTCCTCCACGCGTTCCAACCTGCTTGGACCCCTTTCTTCACTTCCTGACCACACTCACCATTGCTCTGGACGGTTGACCCCAAGTATTTAAAGTCCTCCACCCTCGCTATCTATTCTCCCTGTCACCTCACTCTTCCCCCACCACCCCTCTCATTCATTCATATATATTCTGTTTTACTTCGGCTAATCTTCAGTTCTTTTCTTTCCAGTGCATGCCTCCATCTTTCTAACTGTTCCTCCAGCTGCTCCCTGCTTTCACTGCAGATCACAATGTCATTTGCAAACATCATGGTCCACGGGGATTCCAGTCTAACCTCATCTGTTAGCCAATCCATCACCACTGCAAACAGGAAGGGGCTCAGGGCTGATCCCTGATGCAGTCCCACCTCCACCTTAAATTTGTCTGTCACACCTACAGCACACCTCACCGCTGTTCTGCTGCCCTCGTACATGTCCTGTATTATTCTAACATACTTCTCTGCCACTCCTGACTTCCGCATGCAGTACCACAGTTCCTCTCTGGGTACTCTGTCGTAGGCTTTCTCTAGATCTACAAAGACACAATGTTGCTCCTTCTGACCTTTTCTGTACTTTTCAATCAACATCCTCAAGGCAAATAATGCATCTGTGGTACTCTTTCTAGGCATGAAACCATACTGTTGCCCGCAAATACTCACTTCTGTCCTGAGTCTAGCCTCCACTACTCTTTCCCACGACTTCATTGTGTGGCTCATCAACTTTATTCTTCTTCGCCACAGCTCTGCACATCACCTTTGTTCTTAAAAATGGGCACCAGTACACTTTTCCTCCATTCCTCAGGCATCTTCTCACGCACTAGAATTCTGTTGAACAAGCTGGTCAAAAACCAGCCACCTCTCCTAGATGCTTCCATACTGAATGTCATCAGGACCAACTGCCTTTCCATTTTTCATCCTCTTTAATGCCTTTCTAACTTCCCCCTTACTAATCATTGCCACTTCCTGGTCCACCACACTTGCCTCTTCTACTCTCCCTTCTCTCTCATTTTCCTCATTCATCAACTCCTCGACGTATTCTTTCCATCAAGCTAGCACACTGTTGGCACCAGCCAACATATTTCCATCTCTATCCTTAATCACCCTAACCTGCTGCACATCCTTCCCATCTCTATCCCTCTGTCTGGCCAGCCTGTATAGATCCTTTTCTCCTTCTTTAGTGTCCAACCTGCCATACATGTCATCATATGCCTCTTGTTTGGCCTTTGCCACCTCTACCTTTGCCCTATGTCGCATCTCAATGTATTCCTTTTGCCTCTCCTCGGTCCTCTCAGTGTCCCACTTCTTCTTAGCTAACCTTTTTCCTAGTATGATTTCCTGTACTGTGAGGTTCTCTGATCACCTTGGCTGCAGTGGTCCAGTCTTCCGCAAGCTCATCCTGTCCACCGAGAGCATGTCTCACTTCTTCCTGAAAGCTGTACAACACTCGTCCTGTCTCAGCTTCCACCACATGGTTCTCTTCTCTGCCTTTGTCTTCCTAATCTTCCTCCCCACCACCAGAGTCATCTTACACACCATCCTATGCTGTCGAGCCACACTCTTCCCTACCACTACCTACTTATGTCCGTGCCTCTTCTGGAAAAAGGTGTTCACCTACAGCCATTTGCATCCTTGTTGCAAAGTCTACCACCATCTGTCCCTCCAAGTTCCTTTCCTGGATGCCGTACTTACCCATCACTTCTTCATCACCCCTATTACCTTCACCAACATGTCCAGTAGAATCTGCACCAATTACGACTCTCTCTCTGTCTGGGATGCTCAGAACTACTTCGTCTCGCTCCTTCCAGAATTTCTCTTTCCCCTCTAGGTCAGATCCTACCCGTGGGGCATAGCCACTAATCACATTACACATAACACCCTCAATTTCAAATTTCAGCCTCATCACTCGATCTGATACTCTTTTCACCTCCAAGACATTCTTAGCCAACTCTTCTTTTCAAATAACCCCGACTCCATTTCTCTTCCATGGTAAAATAATTTCAACCCTGCCCCTAAACTTCTAGCCTTACTGCCTTTCCACCTGGTCTCCTGGACACACAATATATCAACCTTTCTCCTGATCATCATGTCAACCAACTCCCGAGATTTTCCTGTCATAGTCCCAACATTCAAAGTCCCCACATTCAGTTCTAGGCTCTGTGCGCTCCTCTTCTCTTTCTGATGAAGAACCCGCTTTCCACCTCTTCTTCTTCTTTGACTTCGACCCACAGTAGCTGAATTTCCAACAGCGCCCCGCAGGTTGACGGCGCTGCTGGCGGACGTTGTTAACCCGGGCCACGACCGATCCAGTAAGGAATTCTTTGGATGAACGCTCATATTTGTTTGGCAAGGTTTTAAGCCGGATGCCCTTCCTGACGCAACCCTCTGCATTCACGTACTGCATGGACGATTCCGAATAAAGTTATTATTATTTTCTTTTTTTTTTAAATCTTGAATTTGGATTTTGTATCGCATAAAAGCTCGTCTTCACAGAGTCTAACAAAGTTCAAACAAAGCACTTACTGAAAATACACCCACCAGCCACAATATTAAGCACACATGAATCTAACCAGTTCCAATAGAAGATGTATGTCTAAAATTCACAGGAGCAGCTAGAGCCTAGTGTGTACTTCAATCCTACGTATGAAGAAAAAATTCCATCTGGACCTAATGAGACTTCGCAGAGATACAAATATTGCATGTGCCTTTTTATCTCCTTTTGTCCCAGTTTATAGTTTTTAGTCCTGAGCAAATGTATTGTGTCCCTCAAATTTCTCTATGCTGCTTTTCCTCATGAGGGTCGCAGGTGAGGAGGGCCCTAACCCAGCTGACGTTTCGACAAGAGGCAAGGAAAAGAGAGTTTCCATTACAGTGGTGCCTGAGATACGAGTTTAATTTGTTTTCCGTGACCACGCTCGTAACTCAAAGTGCTTGTATCCTAAATCATCTTCCCCCATTGAAATGAATGGAGATGCCATTAGTTCGTTCCAGCTTCTGCCCCCAAATGTTTTTGTAGTGTTTATTTATTTTTTTATTGTACTTTTTAAAAATAGAGAGTAATAACATAAGGAAATATGTTGTACAGACATGAAATCCACTTTATGGAGCCGGTCAAAACAGTTCAAGAAGCCCCAGCGATATTAGTCGTTCTTCGCAGGGGATAAAGAATATGCCTGTGAGCATTGTCATATCATCTGTCTGCAAGTGTGACTCGACTGTTTATGTTCAAATATCCGTTACTCAAAAGGGAGAAATATCTTAACACCGATGCTATTTGTTAGCCTGTCAAAGGCGTTTTTCTTTGTTTTGTTAGCATTAAGCTAAGCAGCCTTTCCTAAAAACAAAGCTATGTGCTTATTTTAAATACGCAACATGTAATTCTTTTGGCTTTAGGCTTAGTTTGACAGTAAAATTCAACTGGGAGTGGCAATAAAAAGAAAGAAGAAGAAGTAGAAGAGGAAGAAGAAGAAGAAATTTGCAGGAGTTCCTAATGGGGTGGTCAGATTCGGATGTTTTTTAATTGTTGTATTTCGGATTGTGCTTGTCTTGTCACTTGCAATAAACTGCCACTGACAGTCCTGGAGCTCCACCATGGTCTTCATCACTTTACAAGATGCATATTTAACAATGCTTGTGATGATGTCCAATCATCAATGTTGTATTATTATTATAATTTTTTTAAAGACTTCTAACAATAAAACTGCAACAATTTTTTTTTTCTCTAGAGCAGCAATCACAGCTAAGTGGTACTGCACTTCTTCTTCTTCTCCTCCTCCTCATCCTCCTCCTCTATCCCCAAAAAAGGGGAGAAAGGAGGCTGGCTTGTTAACTTTATGGGCTGGAAGCCCTGGTTCGGCTCACAGTGGCGCACGGTGCTGGAGGAGCAGAGGCTGGATGGCAGAGGACCTTCAGAAATACTGTAATAATCCCCGAATGTGATGAACATATAAAACCAATCATCTGCAGGATAATCTGACGCACAGAGGGAGGCAACACTGTTCCATCTATTCTTGGAATTTGGAATTAATATCAGATTTCTATTCAAAAGGTAGGGGATTTTTTTTTTTCCACTATAATATTATCTTTTAATTGTACCTTTCGTATTTGACATCGCACTATCAGGCCTGCAAACACAAATGTAAAACTTTTGATGTCTGGTTATTATTATTGAGAATCAACAGAATTTAAAATACAACTTCTCGGCATGGTGCAATTCCTATAATGCAACAAAGATGATATTCAGTGTCGTTGTTATTATTTTTCATCCATCCAAATGAATGCGCTGTAATCTTTTATTATTATTATTTTTTGTCATCTAAGACAATTGGTCGGTGTCGTTGATAGAATAAAGTGACTGTCACAGCAATCACCTGCCTTCAACCTTTTTTCCAGATTTACACTAGATGGCGCAAGCTGTTGGTAAAGAGAAATACTCATATCTACTGTTTATCTTAAAATTAGCATACCCTTTTCCTCTCACCAGACTCTACATATAATACCTCTGCTAATATTACATTCGGCTGTCGCACGAGAAGTGTAAAATAAAAACAACGTCTCCCCCGGTGGCCCCGTTCGGTCCAATGACCTCACGCCCACCGAATGAGCCGTTGGTGCCATTGAGTCACCTTAACTGCGCAAAGTCAGAGCAAACAGTGCGGTGTCACTGGTCAGACACTGTCAATGAAACGTGCCTGTTTCCTGCCCCCTTTACCTTCCCCGCTTATTAGCCAGTCTGGCTTTACCAACGCACTCCCACGTGTGTCGCCATTCACCTGTCTCGCTCAGCCTCCATTTCAAAGTCATGTGTCATCGGCTATTCATCCGACTACTACTAACTGCCGCATTCATAAGTAATTGTTTTGATTGGGATCATCTCACAGGCTGTTCCTGTTCTTTTGTGTGCAGCTTGGCTCCCTGCAGCTTGCCACCCCATCCAAGCTGTGCTGCCTCACAGAGGCTGCCAAACACTTCCCCTTTTTTTAGGAGCAGCAGTCACCAAATTACAGCCGCTGGGGCACTTAACTCCACACGGAGCCTGCTACCAGACACGCCTAGCTCAGCCTCTGTGCGGAGGTGTGTGAACTGGACTTGTGGAAATAGAATAGAATAGAGTGGAATAGAATAGAATAGAATAGAATAGAATAGAATAGAATAAGAAAAAGAATAAGAATAGAACAGGCCATTATTAGTCCCACAATGGGGACATTTCAGTTTTACAGCAACAAATAAGACGTTAGCAGCCACACACACACACACACACACACACAATCTATGCATGTATTTACTACAGCAGGCAATATGAATGAGCAGAAATAAACACAAGTTTATGCAGATGTGCATGTGAACAAAGACAGTAAGAAGCAACAGCAGCACTTTGTAGCCTCAACGTTTGTGTGTGTTCGCCTGCATGCACAAAGTTGAGAAATCAGCTAAAGCAACCCTGAAGGAAGGTTTAATTTAATTTCGGACTAAAACACCTTGTCAATGTGCGTGCGGTGGCGGTGAATTTGGCCCGCAGGCAAATACTTGTGAGTTTTACGTTTGTGTTGTTCTAGCTTTATTGGATTGCTTTTTATATTGGATTTCTGTTCAGAATAACACAGACTTGTTACAAAACACTTTTGGTAAACATAATAAAATCCCCCCAGGCCATGAATAGCTTTTCTCTCCACATAACAATAAAAAGCTAAATCTGCAATCGGCACTTTGCGGTCCCTTGGTCTGCCCGTGTGCTCATCAGTAGTGAGCAATGACGTGGCAGGTTTCACTAAAAATTGCGTACTCCTCTTGGACGTTGCGTTCCTTTTGGATCATCTGCTAGCAGGGTATGGTAATGTTATTATTAAGCTACCCGCTGACTAATGTTGCTATTAACCGACTGACCGACCCACCCACCTGTACCCACCCAACCAAACCGGTGGTTGGAGAACAATGACGTGGCAGCTTTTTCTTAAATCCTGACCCAATCTTGACTGCGCTTCCATTCAGTATCTTCTACTCAACTGAGCAATAGAAACAAATAAGAAAAATGGCTACCTTTCTGAACCCTCACCCCCGCTGCTGGTGGTACAGGATAATAATGACAGTATATTATCCACATTGTGTGACAAGCTGAATGTACATTGTATAAGCAGTTTTAAGGATGCTAGGTAGAAAAGCGCTTGTCTTACAAGGCATTCGAAAAGTGACTCAATGACGACCAAACACGGTGCGGGCTGTGTGCCAGGGTGATTGTGCTTGCCACCCAGAAAGCATATAAAATCATAAATAGATATGGAGTTTGACAAGAGCAATAACCGCCCTGTGGGAATGACAGCAATATCCGATATTAGTGATGGATGGAAGGTCTGACAGCTTCCCACCACATGATGGGTAGTCCATACAGAAAATATGAAGCTATTCTCAGATCCTGGGTGGAGGAACCTTAAATGGCAAATAACTATGCGGCCTTCAATCAATTTGTTCCTTTTGAAGCTACATCACTAAATGTGTTAATTGAATTCAATGACTGAGTATGTGTCGCAAGATGGGTTTGTGCAGGAATTTACAGTACAGGTACGGAATTAACTGTAACCCTAACCCGCTAACCCTAACACTGAGCAGAAAATAGGGATGCAAGATGCTTCTTGCACTTTGGATGAACATCATGAGACTGTTGGTCTAAAAGTATGTGGATGGGTGAGCATCACAAGACACATGCATTTTCCAAAAGAGCATAACTGAGGCGTGGTCACGTGTGGTCAATTTATTGGTTTCATATTGGACGGAGTAAACTATGGTTTAACTTGACTTTATTCCCGTGTTTCCTCAACCAATTCCTCTTTTTCTTGTGCTCGATAATTTCCCTGTCAGACGCCATCGTTTCGCCGCTGGTGCCGAATTGTCTCGCCGGTTTACATCTTTTTTATCTTATCTATATTATCTTTGTCCATTCTTGTTGGCTCCATTTTTTTTTCTTCAGAATTAAACTGGATGTCGAGAGGAAAGGAATTCCTACAGAAAAAAGAAAAAAAAAGTGGCTGGGATGTCGTTGTGTTAACGGTAGCTCGTTGTTTCCCTGCAAGTAGTGCTCGCTCGCCTTTATTCCTTTCCATCTTTTCGTCCTCTTTCCAGTTCTTTCCCCTGAGCCCTCATTTCACGCCACATCCAGGCAAACGGCAGACAAATCATTGGTTTGACCGTAGAAAACCCACTGATTAGGGCACACATTTTTAGATGGACAATATATTTGTGATATCTCCCATAATTTTGTGCTGCACACGTCGGATAAATTGTAGGTGTGTGTTGGTGTTGTGTCGCAGCTCTTCTCTGTGTGCCATTGTGCGATGCTAGATAAATGTGTATTCGTGGCTGTGTCCTGTTGGCTTCATTCTTCTGACCAAGCCAAGGCCACAGCTGTTATTTCTTCGCTGCAAAACGGTATAATTTGGCTGCTATTTATACTGCAGGGAACAGTTTGCAAGGGCCAGATCAGGTCCACGTCATGCAGTATTTTTTTTTCGAAATGATTTAAAGTGGAAGAAAGGAACAGAACTGTTATCTTGGTCCCCCACCTCCCCGTACTTGTGAATGTGGTTGTGGGTAACAGAAATCTAAAATTATTTTCACTGACAAAGACATTGTTGTAAATTAAGAAGCCAAACCAATTAATGTACCCACGAATTACGAACAAAACATGTCTTGAAATAGACATTTAGTGCGTGAAATATTTTCTCCGTGTGCCGTATACAAGTCTGAACAGAAACATGGGTGTCAAGGCTGGTTCAGCAATAATATAGACCATTAAAGTATTGTATGCAGTCTAAAAGCTTTCCCCCCCAATTGAAACCCAAACCCGTGATAGAGCTTAATGATTTAAAGCAGTGGGAAAAAAAACATGAAGCTTTCCAATACCACCATAATGATCAACAATAAAATACGGTATCGTTGTAAGGGTTCATCAAAATCGAGCCAAGAGGTTTGATTCCTAAAAAGTATATTTAATACTATCGTCACTGTAACATTATGCAGCTCGAACATTAACACTGTGCTGACATAGGAAAAAAAAATAATAATACACACTTACAAAATGAATAACTTGACATGTATTTGCACATAACAGTTAAATAAAAAGTGTACAAGCAGTTCATAAACATTAAATGCAAATGTGTTGAACTTAAAAGTTGAATAAACTGAACTGCACTTGGCCAGGGATTCTTTCACGTACCAGTAAAGGGAACCCCTTTACTTACTATAATTACTAATTTAAAGGATGAACGTAGAATATAATGATGATCAAAAGGCTCTACAAACAACTAAAAATGCTTTATAATGAAACAATTAACGTAAAAAAAGTTATTTATTCCAAATACTGTCAACGAAAATCCCTTCATAAAATGTTTCTTTTTTTTTTTTTTTTACATTTTTGGTGCTTTTCAGATAATCTCCTGATACGTTTGATGAAAACATTAGAAAATCAGTGAAACCCAAAACTCAAACTGAATATATTCAATAGCTCAATATCAGTCTCTATCTGAACCACTGTCTGTACATTTTGCACAAACTTATCATTCCCCCGCTAGGAGCTGCTGGCGCTGATGGCACGCAAGCCGCTGGCACCCGAACCTGGACACCAGTTCCAGCACCTTGTGGGGTTATGCAGCTATGCATCAGCTTGCGAGCCGTGTTTTGCTTCGCGGGATTTGCCTTAGCGCTAAAGAGCAACAACATTTCCAGCCGTATGGATCAATTAATGGAGGCACTCTTATTTTTGATTAGACCAGGTGATTCCCAACCAGCTTTCTGTTTGGTGGTATGCCGAGAGATTTTTGTAAATTAACCCATTAAAGGTTGTGAAACAAATGGATTCGTCTGAGTGGGAAAGGGTGTTTGTATAGTCAGCACAGGCAGAATAAATCAAGCCAGCACAGGCAGAATAAATCAAGCCAGCACACACTCACATGTCTGTAGATCTCAATTAGCAACACGTGCAGCTGGGAGTTTTGCTGACACGCCATGCGAGAGGAACACGTACACACTTGCGCTTAGCCTGCTACCTCTGCGAATGAATTGCATCTTTGTTAGGCTGCACCGTTGCAATAATTTCCACCTCGAGAGCCACGAAGAGACCTGACCTCAGCTCGGTGTGCAGGAAGCAGACGCCGACATTTTGTGGTTGGAGTGGCTTCAATTCCCTGAACTGATTTTTGGCTCCCTCTTGGTGCGGTGTAAACATCTGAGCTGTGTTGTTTGGATTCATCAGACCGTATCATATTATTACAAAGTGCATTAATCACTATACTTAGCTCAAAAACACCGGCAATCATTGAACTGTTAAAAAGCAAACGGAAAAAAACATTTGCTGTTGGCCTACCTCTCCCCTTTGTTGGGTGGGAACACATCAATTTGAAGTCAAGCGGACATGTCGGACACGAAAAGAGTTTAGAGACTATGACGGGTCTAGGGCGGGGTGCATGATTTGGCCTCTTTTTCTGGTATTATAATAATTTCATGAAAAAGTTGACAGACTTATTTGTAGTCTAATATGTCGAATGCTGTTCCTTTTCATTCTGCTTTGTTTTTTGTTTGTTTGTTTGTTTTCTTCCAAGGTGTGCCAAACCAAGATGCAGCCCTGTTGTTCCTTCCTGTTATTACTATGCGTGGCCCAGCTGCTCTCCCCGTCCGCTGCCCTGCCGTTCGAGCAGAAAGGCTTCTGGGATTTTGCCTTGGACAGTCTGGACATTGACATGAAGGCCATGATGAAGGATGAGGAAGAAGGATCAGCCATTGAAGAGTTGCCCCCTCCTGACATGCCCACGTGCCCCTTCGGCTGCCAGTGTCGACTCAAAGTGGTCCAGTGCTCTGACCTCGGTTGGTGAGAGTGTGTTTGTGTGTGTGAGAGAGTGGGTGTGTGTGTTTGGGTGCAGGGAGGTAATAACATGGAGATGTATCTGTGATACACACAGAATGTGTAAGATTTTCAAAAGGGCCCGTGGGTAAAGCAAACGTGACGAGTGAAATCCAAGCGAGTCGCACGCTTACTGGAAGTCTGAGCCTCGCACGACTCTCACAACTCCGGAAGGCGGAGACGTCTTTTCTTCTAATATCAAACAGAAGGATTTATCCCTTGGGAAAAGTGTATTTTTTCAAAAGGGGATTCTCTTTTCCAGATTCTGTGTGCAGATACTGATCGGAAGATGAGGTTTAGTCAGAAAATAAGCGGCGCTGTGGTGGGAACTGGACAAAGTTGATGGACTGAGAGGGATCAAATGAGTCCAGGATTGAGGGCAGCGGAGAGAAAATCAGTATGATCTTGGACAAATAACAGATACTTATAGTATATGATGGGAGCTGACAGGCTATTTCACATTTAGGTCAATGGGTTCTCACATGAATTTAGTATGAAAGTGAATAATATGTTCGGTTTCACAAAAGATAAGTCACATCCAAATGGACCTCTCTGTAGTGAAATACAATTGACTTTGGAACTAAAACCTTTCTTCATAGTTCACTTCTCTTTTGAATTAAAAGGGAAAGGTTTTTGACAACTAAGGAGTATGGACGCTTTCAGTTCAACTTTCGGATTACCATAACCGACGGGTAATATAGTCGAGAATCTACACAGACTTTATGTTCAAACCGTTTCCGTTAATATGATGGATATTATCTGTCAAGATTCCCATTTCAAGTTCACATCAATAAAGCAAAACTATATCAAACATGATGTTGCGATCAGCTACAGTGTTAAGGATTTCCTCATGGTTCCATTTAAGTTTGATAATCAGGTTTGCTTAGACTAAAACTAATGTGATCTTCCATATTTACAGGTATGAAGACCCGCAACCGTTGCCCTTTTTCTGTTGGGACATAATGCTTTTGTTGATTCATCACTTTGCAAACTCTCTGCATTTACTGTGGAAGCCTGGCATTTCTGCAGAGGATAAATGTGGAAGCATATAATTTCCTGAATGCTTATTTAGAACAGATGTGTGTTCGGCAGTGGCGTCTGTCTCCTCTCCATGTGCATCCCCACACGGTGTTAAGTATTTGTCTGGAGGGGCGCTGGGGTTTGACAAGGTGCCAGTTTTGTCAGTATGCGGTGAAGCCTTTGAGCTGTGTGGCTTTACGGGTGAAATGGTTTTAGGTCACTGGGAGATTCATTTTCCCAGTGCACTTCTTGGATATTTGTTCAACTTTGTTTATAAGGACTATCAGCTTTGATGCCGCATTCCGCATTTGAAGGTGTCGGCGGTAGCATGCAAGCTGAAAGCTGCTCTGGCACAAATAAAACATATATATATATTTTTTTTAAATCCTAAACTCACCGAGTGAGGTTATGCTCCCAGACCAGCATATTGTTGAGAAACAGTCAGGAGTCTATTTGAAATATTACGTTCTGAAAGCTGCCTTTGCTCCCACAAAGTGAATTCAGTGTATGATTAAGGCTACCATGTAACTTGAATGCGTCTCAGTAATGCTTGCGTGGATTTGAACCCAAGCTGGACGGCACCCCGCCGTTCGATCCTCGGTGGTGAAACAGAGGGCGCGGCTCGTTACAGCCCAAGCCATGTCTAAATTTAACTCTGAATGGACAGCTGTGACTGGTAGATGTGGTTGGTGGAACGCTGGATGCCAATGGGAGAGCTGGTACTCGCTGGCAAGCTTGACCGGCTTGCATCATGCTCGCGGTCGAGATGAAGTTCGCTCCGGTCGGGATTTTTTCGAGTTTGGTGGCTGGTTTGAACAACGGACCGCATTTGATACATACATGCACTTTGCTTTGTGATGTGGTTAATGATCAAGACAACACAATTTGTCATTTGTGACAGCCATGAATAATGAGACACCAACAACATTAGGCTACACCAAACGGTTAACAATCGTGATTAGCGCTAGCGCGCTAGCAATTGGCAATTGAGGTCAACAAACACTAACTACCATTCAGCTCAATCATACATCATGTTATATGTACATGACACTTGACTAGTACAGGTGTCTTAGAAAATCGCTTACAGACGATGTTTATACAAGGAGAATCCATAAGAAAACCTAAGATGGAGTCGCTTCTTAGCTACAATGAAGTCAATGAATGAACTTCCTGTTTTTGTCTTCTTCTTGATTTCTGGCAGACTGGGCACGTTTAGTGCATTGCTGCCCCCGACTGGTTAAGTGAGGAACACCTAAAACCGAGCCAAACTATAGCATGGAGCTAGTGGTTATATTCTTGGAGAAGTTGCAAACATCCTTTCCTCATTTTGGGGGGGAAGCTGCATGTCCTAATATTGTCTTTAATGAAAACATACAACTCCATAAATAAATGAATGCACAAACTACTTTGCTGTGCGACACACGTAACATCATAACATAACAGATCACAAACTCAAAACCGAGAACATAACAATTGCAGAATCAGTCAACTTTTATTTGATAACTGTTTATTAACCTTATTGTTGGTTATTTGGTATTGTTTGATGCCACACTTTCGACATTATTTGTCATTTTGGGTAGTGCTCTTCACTGGCTGTTATTATTGCAGCACTGCGTGTATCTGCAATAAATGTCCGGAGAATAAAGATGGACATCAGTGCAAACTTGGTTTCGATGGAGCTTCAAGGCAGAATTCTTTGTTTATTTTTGTACTTGACTTATCCAAGTTATTCGACCCCCACCCCCCTATTGGCAGTTGGCGAACCAGTTTTAACGGTGCATTACCACCTCCAACTGATATTAACCATCCGCTGCAAGGAAATCAATGTGAATTGATGGTGGCCAAATGTTGTGAAGTTTGCTGCTACGGCCATCTAGTGGTGGGGGTCTAAAACTTGTAATTGGAGCCAGTCGTATCTCCACCACTGTACATAGTTTTTTTTTTTTTTGAAAACGGCGACACGCCGCCTTTACCAGCGACGTCTAAGGCTATTTGCCGGAATTGAGAGTTACTAGTAACTTGGCCTATTTCTACCACCACTACATCGTGCACTTAGCCATCAATATGCCTTCAAGCCGGAAAATGCATTTTCCTTTAAAGTGTTGAGTGTTATGTAGGCTAGTGTCTCTGTTGTGGTGACCCACGCGCGGCTCACGCAGCGAGGCAACAACGAGTTGGATGGCTCCACTACGAAGTGGCCAGCTATTAGCTAAAAACACTCTTCTCTGTAATGTGTCAAATTTACAACACATCTTTTGGCCTTTTGGTGGGTCTTTAAAGTAACAAAAAAAAAAAAAGGCAGTTTCTTGTGTATCAGTGGGTGTGTATGTAAGTGTGCATGTCTTTGTACGCAATCAACCTGTTATGCGCTACTTTGACATCTGTGAGTGACCTCCATGGTTGTGTCTATGTCCATCTCTCATTAAAGTAATGGCTCAGAACCACAAAGTGTTCATTTGACATTGTGTGGCACTGTGATTGGTTTAATTTTCAGGCTTTAAAACACATCGACTCCTTACTCTCCTTAAGTCTAAGTCTGGATATCTGAAGTGGTTGCACAGTGAACACAAACCAGCTTTTAAGGGTCTTGGTTCACAAGTTACCCGTGGAAGTGTTTACTTAACTACCAGCCTTCCCAGTTTACATGGATATTTGACTTCTAAAGCCGTCAATGGCAGTTAATGGCGTATGACTCCCTGCTGTGTTTTTGTTGGTCTACAGGTCTGAGTGAGGTGCCAAGTAATATTCCTCCTGACACCAGGTTCCTGGACCTTCAGAACAACCATATCACGGAGCTGAGAGAGAATGACTTTAAGGGCCTCGCCAATTTATATGTAAGATAAACATGAAATCTGGACACATTGAATGCGGCGTTTCTGGCGCCCTGCTGGTTGTGTAACTGACTCAGCTTACATTGGCTTCATTTGTAGTGGGAAATATCATTAGGAACCTCCACTTCCCAGAAGATTGGCAGATTTATTTCTTTTCTGTTTTTTCTATCCTCTACCCTTCTCTATGAGTGCTTAGATTTTGTGAAAAATGAAGTCTGAGGCCAAATGGGAATAGATAACCTCTGCTTCTCTTTTTTTCAGAGAAGCTTTACTCACTTCTAACCGACATTCTCTAGCACCGATACTTCGGCTGGCAGACAAGACATTATGCAATAAGATTTCTATTTGAACTCCTTACATCAGTCCTAGTCTTGTTCAATGTTTCAGGTGGAGAGATATTCATCTCACTTTAATTCAAACATTCTGTAGGGAATACATTCTTTTCTGTTGGCTATTCGGGAGCTTCTACATAACAGACTCGCTTTTCACAGGGATTATCTCTGAGGAACAACTACATCTCTAAGGTCCACCCCAAGGCATTCATCCCTCTGCAGAGCATGCAGAAGCTGTACTTCTCCAAGAATCTGATGACCATGATCCCTAAGAACTTGCCTGCCTCCTTGGTGGAGATCAGGATCCACGAGAACCGCATCAGGAAGGTGCAATCTGGTGCCTTCTCAGGACTGGGCAACATGAACTGCATAGGTCAAAGACCCCGAACACAGCTCTGTGTTTTTCACTGGTGCACTGATGATTGAAAGTGTCTTTGTTTTTAAATAATGTTCTGCCTTCTATCTTGCAGAGATGGGAGGAAACCCCATCCAGAACAGCGGTATCGAGCCTGGTGCCTTCAAGGGCCTCAAACTAAACTTTTTGCGCATATCAGACAGCAGACTGACTGGAGTGCCCAAAGGTAATAGCTCTTTGTGACCGATATGAAAATATATTTAGGATACAGCCATCGGGCAAAGACGGGACAGCAGTTGAGTTGTTAGTTTTGCTGCCTCACAACAAAACGGACTGGTACTTTCTGTGCAGCTATTCTCCGGGATCTCGCTCTTTCACACACAGTCCATTTAACACGTTAAACGAAGATACCACACTTCCTGTTGGTGTGACTCAAAGTGTGAATGGATGATTGTCTTCACATGTCAGCACTGTGACAAATTGGTGATCAGTTCAGCACAACTCTCATCCTAAATCATCTGGGATCGACATCAGCCTCCACATGTACCTCAACAGGATTAGCAGTGTAGAAAATGATGGATGAATTGATGGTTGGCACTATCATCCTCTATGTAGCTAAATACCTTAAAATATGTAACAAAAGTATTCACTTACAGCCAACTGAATTATTTTGTTTCCAAGCACATCCTCTTAACCGTTTGTAATGTCCATTGTATCATACTGTTAATGTTTATATTATTATTATTATTTATACTTTAATCGTTTCCATTTTTTGAGAGATAACTGGCCTAATACGAAGTACAATTAAAGCATTTATCAACCTAAAGCCTGACAAGAAATTAGAACAGTCCAAATTGGAATACAACAAACAGCTATAGAAAATATATTTAGTAAGTCTCAGTGGAGTCCTTCTTCTTTTCCTTTGGGCTTGTCCCTTTAGGGGTCGCCACAGCGCTTCATCCTTTTCCATGTAAGCCTATCTCCTTCATCCTCCTCTCGAACACCAACTGCCTTCATGTCTTCCCTCACGACATCCATCAACCTTCTCTTTGGTCTTCCTCTCGCTCTCTTGCCTGGCAGCTCCATCCTCATCATCCTTCTACCAATATACTCACTATTTCTCCTCTGGACGTGTCCGAACCATCGAAGTCTGCTCTCTCTAACTTTGTCTCCAAAAGATCGAACCTCGGCTGTCTCTCTGATGAGCTAATTTCTAATTTTATCCAACCTGGTCACTGCGAGAGCGAACCTCAACATCTTCATTTCCGCCACCTCCAACTCTGCTTCCTGTTGTCTCTTCAGTGCCATTGTCTCTAATCCGTCCATCATGGCTGGCCTCATCACTGTTTTATAAACTTTGCCCTTCATCTTAGCAGAGACTCTTCTGTCACATAACACACCTGACACCTTCCTCCACCCGTTCCAACCTGCTTGGACCCGCTTCTTCACTTCCTGACCACACTCACCATTGCTCTGGACGGCTGACCCCAAGTATTTCAAGTCCTCCACCATCGCTATCCCCTCAATTTCAAGTTTCAGCCTCATCACTCGATCTGATACTCTTTTTACCTGCGAGAGATTCTGAGCCAACTCTTCTTTTAAAATAACCCAGACTCCATTTCTCTTTCCATCTACACCATGGTAAAATAACTTAAACCCTGCCCCTAAACTTCTAGCCTTACTGCCTTTCCACCTGGTCTCCTGGACACACAATATATCAACCTTTCTCCTAATCATCATGTCAACCGACTCCCGAGATTTTCCTGTCATAGTCCCAACATTCAAAGTCCCCACATTCAGTTCTAGGCCCTGTGCTTTCCTCTTCTCTTTCTGCCGAAGAACCCGCTTTCCACCTCTTCTTCTTCAACTTTGACCCACAGTAACTGAATTTCCACCGGCGCCCAGCAAGTTGACAGCGCCGGTGCCGGACGTTGTTAACTGGGTCACGACCGATCTGGTACGGAATTCTTTGGATGAATGCTCATATTTGTTTGGCAAAGTTTTAAGCCGGAAGCCCTTCCTGACTCAACCCTCTGCATTTATCCGGGTTTGGGACCGGCCTACAGTTTGCACTGGCTTTTGTGGCCCCATAGGACTGCATTAGAATCCAACAGAAACGATTCATGTTTTTCTTTCAGATCTCCCCGAGAGTCTCCATGAGCTTCATCTTGACCACAATGAGATCCAGGCTGTGGAATTGGAGGACCTGAAACGCTATAAGAACCTGTACAGGTAACCTCCAGTAACAAGCATTTTAAGTGTTTTACACAACATAGAAGTGAGCAAATTTGGATTTGGTTTACAATTTCTCTGTTTTAACAATCATTGTCATTGGCTGTTGATATCCATTTTAAATAATGATCAATTTAACAGGAACATGCTATATGTGGGATGAGCAGCACAAGTGAGTGTAAGCAAGAATGTTTTTTTTTTGTGTGATAAATCCAGATTCTGCCTAAGAAAGTCTAAATTGTCGGGTCAGAGCGTGTTACAGACGCTAAAGTCGTTTGCGCACCAATTAACTGACTGACACCTTTTGGTGGAGGCTGCGCCTTCGTTGAAGACAATTTCTTTGAGAGGAACTGCTCGCCCCCACACAGCAGTGTTTTTTCGAGACTACCGCCGGAATTTGGCCGTAGAAAAAAGTCCTGACCTCAAACCTATATGGAACACGTGGGATCATATTGAATTCACACAGAAATAATCTACCAAAACACACAGTTGTGAACTCTTTGTTTTATGTTTATTATGGTTTTCCTTGTTATTTCAACAGAGTTAACCCATATAGAGAAGGAATGAAAATATGTCAGTAGGGATTTGAAGTTTTTGTGTGTGTGTTTTAATGATGATTACTGTATTATAACTTTAATCAGGTACTATGGTACCTCGATTTATGGGTTTTTCGAAATGTGAGCCGTTGCTGGGCCAATTTTTTGTCTTCACTTGAGAGCTTCAATTTGAGATAGGGGGGCTAGCTATTATGGCAATATAAATTCACAACAAGCAGCAGCAGCTTGGCGGATAGTGGACAAGTCTTCAAAAAAGACACATGGTGTGTGTTTAACCAAACCACATTAACTTTGTCTTGCAAAACTCTGCTAAATGCTAATTCTTAATGCAAAACGCCATAGATGGGCTAACGAAACTAGCGTTGATTTTGCTTTAATTATAAACCTTTAAACAACTTAAATTTGAACACAAAGGCTAGCAATACAAACAGAAAGAGAACACAACAATACTCACATCTATACTGTATATATTCTTTAACACGTGAAAAACGACTAATATCATTTTATTGTAGCGTAGTTGAGATGGTTCTCTGTTTCATCATCAAATCTACGTATAAAACGGCTGTCTGGATTATGATGCCACCTAGTGGCCAAGGCGCACACACCACAACGAGGAGCATAAAGCCCATTGAATGAACATGAAACATAAACTGTTGATTTACATTCTATCCATCCATCCATCCATTTTGTACCGCTTACATTTTGATGTTATTAGAGTTCTATTTTTCGGGACGCTGGACTGGATAATGGCATTTCTAATCATTTAAATGCAACCCCAGCCACACAATCTAAGTAGAATTGACTAAATAAGACTATTTACACCCCAATTTATTTTTTGTTCCAGGTTGGGTCTTAGTTTTAATCACATCCGTAATATCGAAGGTGGAGGTCTCGCCTTTGTACCGCAGCTTAGAGAGCTGCACCTGGACAACAATCGTCTCTCCACTGTTCCCAAAGGCCTCCCAGAAATGAAGTACTTGCAGGTGTGTCTACAGTAACCCTTGGCTGTGTCACATTTTTGCTCAAGGATGAGCCACAAATGTTCTACTTTTGCTCTCAAGGTGGTGTACCTTCATAATAACAACATCGGCAAGGTGGATTTGAACGCCTTCTGTCCTAAAGGAGCAGCGGGAATGAAGAGGGCTTTCTACCATGGCATCAGTCTCTTCGCCAACCCCGTCAACTACTGGGAGGTGCAGCCCGCAACGTTCCGCTGCATCAGCGACCGAATGGCCGTCCAGTTCGGAAACTACAAAAAGTAGAGGAGGGGCGGGGGTTTGCTTGGAAATGCGGATTAGGAGGGTCGTATGATGGAGAAATGAACGAGACAATTTAAATTAATAAAAATTCTAAATGTTTGGGAAGATGGACATTTTCTTTAATTGTTTTTCTTTGATGGGAAGGAAGTGGATAAAGTTTAAGTTTAAAGTCAGTTGAGAAGATAATTCTCATCTCGGAAGAATGTTTGGCCCCAACAAAAGGAGTAAAAAAAAAAAAAAAAAAAAATAATAATAATAATAATAATAATTGCCCCTTGCACAATGCCGCTTTTTATAATTGAAGCCTATTTTATTTTGTATTCAGATTACCCGTTGACACAACCCAGAAAAGCCTTGTTATAGATATTTAAATTTAGAATTTTTTTTGCTTTTTATGACTGAATGTTGTAGTACTGGAGAGTTGTCTTTAAATCTTTAAATTGTGCAAATTATGGTGTTATGATCCAACACTATTTCTCACCATTGTTGCAACCAACAACAAGACTTACAGAAACCTAGATGCTAATTTGACTTTAGGTGGTTCAATAACATGTTTTCTTTGGACTTGGGGTTCACTTGACAGACGGGCCTCTTGTCAGCAGTAAACATGTTTTGTATTAATCTGACTGAACTGCCATCCTTTCTGCGTCGAGAGTCTCTTGTGCCTTTTATCACTATTTCGGTGTCTGTAAGTAGTCCTCGAGTGGGCACTAAAGTCGTGGGGGTGTGCCCCATTTAGAGCAACGCACACACCAGCTTTGCTTGCGGACAATAGAAAGTATTGTGTACACGTAGTGCTGCAAACGCAAGTAGTGTTGATGCATTGTTTTGCACAATTTTTTGCTCACTCTTCTCTGTGCTTGGTAATGCAAACACGCTTTTTTTTACCGTAGATATGTTGTCCTTGTCTCCACTCTGTAATCTGACAAGCTACTGCTGCATGTGAATAAAGACATTTCGAAATGCTGCATTAAGCCAGAGAGCAACCTCTGGGTCCAATATCACATTGAGGAAACATTTCATGGAATGAATCATACACATTCTATTATTATCATAATATAACTGTTATTATTTGAATTGTTCGAGAAGATGTCATCGGGTCCTTAGTGGAGTTTACGCATACTGGCTTGAGCACATGAATCTGTCGTCAATTTAAATCCATATTCTATGTTTAATGGTGCTATACAGTATGTGCATCCCCCCCCCCCCCCAGTGTAAACCTTCACAGATTATTACCAACACAACAGAATGCAAATAAATGATGTCAAAGATGTCTATGTGCCATTTTGCAGAGATAGGTCTATCAACTGAAGTCCGACCATCCGACCATCTACTCATGCGTCATGTATGCGCCCACCCGACCATTTTAAATAAACCAGATACGTTTAGGTGTGAGACACACTGGACTTAGTGTTGAATCAGCATTGCGCGTCACTACTATTGCAGAGCAACAAACGATCTGTCAAGGCGAATGTAAATATACGTAAATAAAGCGCAGTGTTCCGTCGACCCTCAGTCCGGCAGAAGAGGGAAACGCTGCTGCCCACGGGCAAGAATAGGAAACAAAGCATTCACCCTGTGGCCTGCTTCGGACAATTCCACGCGGGGAATTTAGTGCGACAAATGCATCCATAGATCAATAAATAAAGAAGGCATATTGCGCCAGCACAACGTTATGCTTGCCGACCCAGCAAAATATTGGCTCACGAGACAAAAGAAAATCCATTGAGATCAAACAGGAGGGCAGTATCAAAATTCTGCCCGCCGGCTCGACGGACACGCAGAGATTCCGGTGTTAGGTCAGCGGTGGGCAAAGTATGGCCCCGGGGCCCCCATGCGGACCGCCTTGTTCTTTAATTTGCCTTGATGAGTTATATTATCAAGACTCCTGCAATATTTGTTGGATCATTTTTGTTCAAAAATGGGTGCATTAAAATGGATTTTTAATTCATGTATCTCTTCCAAATAAATACGATAAACAATAATAAATCAACAATATTACAATATCTAAATGAATAATCATTAGTAATCATCATCATCGTCATCCACAAATGACCTGGCCCATCTCTCTGTCATTCCTTCAATTTGTATTTTTCTTTTTTTCCTCGTGAGGGAAAGTTTCTTGGCACCCGCTGTATTTCTTAATTTCTATGGAATTGATACATGTATCCTTATTTTTGTTATTTTGGAGATGTTTTGTTATTTTGTCTTGATTTTATATATATATATATATATATATATATATATATATATATATATATATATATATATATACTCACACACACAAAAAAAAACACCTTTCTGAACCTGTGGGTGAAAGGAGGACAAATGGACCGGGTTCCGTTTCAAGTATTTTCAAAATGAATTTCATTTCATTTTTACAGAGCAGATCTCAAGGCAGCCTTGGTGGCGTATTAGCCACTTCTAAAAGGACAGACTGGCAACCAAACCCCTTTGTGGAAGGTTTTTTTTTTTTTTTTTTTTTGGGTTGTCTTTGAGGGATTTGGAAAAACACGACAGCTCGATATTTCGTCATCAAAAGCGCGTGTCTGCAAACCATTAATCCGAGCAACAGAAAAGTCAAGCCCAAATCACAGTCAATCGCTTCCTGCCACCCGGAAGTAACCTGCTGCCTATTGTTTACACACATGGAAAGCTCTATGCCAGCGATTTATAATGACAGGCAGAATCACTTCCAATAGATGACAAACGGTACAATTCACCCGCTGCCATAAATACGAGAGAACAATCTCTCTTTGATTGGCAGGGTATGTAAATAACGTGGCACTCGGCGATGACGCGATGATGCGTCGACAGCTGGAGGACGACATCATGCACGCGGCCGCTGCGGCCGCGCTCTCGCGTGTCAGCCCGTCTGCATCCGACCCATTTCGCCGCCAGCCGAGCGATTAGGAAGAGGAGCGAAGAGCATCTGCAAACAAGCCGGATCTTTTGGTCCGTCGCCTCTTTTTTTTTTTTTTTGGGGGGGGGGCGGTGGTGGTGGTGGGGGGAGGCTGGCTGCGGCCTGCGGATTGTCGGCGGGCTGGTTCGGGAACGTCGCAGCGATGTGCGAGCTGGTGAGTGCGCAGGAGCGGCAGAGCTTGCGAACGCAGCAGAGTTAGTAGCTGGCTTGTGACCGACGAGCCGATGCGTGCACAGGAAAAAAAAAAAGATGATGAATCGCCTCGCACGGTGTCGATTTGCACTGTTTGTTATTGTCCTAGCTCATTCCACAGCAGCTGCTCCGTGACTGTCAAAAAAAAAAAAAAAAAAAATTAAAAAAAATAACAACCACCCCAAAATCCAGCGTGAGTCGCGTGATGAATTCAGACTTGCTCTTGCATGTAATTGTTTGGACTGACAGCGAGAACTGTGAGCCGGGATTGATTTGATCTGCAGGCAAATGCCACATCGCTGAATCACGACGTAAACATGACATTTAGTTGGGCTTGCGTGCGATTGAAGTTTGCGGCAGGGCATCGTGTGGCTCGTGCAACGTGCCTTCTTTTTTTTCGCGCAGTGCATGATGAGGGGGAGAGAGAGGTGGAGTTCTCTGCAATCTCCACCTCTCTCTTCCCGTCATGCGCTTTGCACAAACGGGCACCTTGTCCCGCAGCAGCTTAAATGAAACCCTTGCAAAAGGACTCCCGCAATGATCGCAAGTCATTCTTCTATTAAAAAGCGGTAACGACGGTTTATACCTTGTATTAGTCCAGAGAAGGATATTAAGCTGATGAATTGGGGAAAGCTCATCAAATGTGCTCATCTGTTCCAGGTTTAATGGCAATTTACATTTTATCTTTAATTTAAAGACTCCAACATGTCTATAGTCCAGTTATGAGGACAAGCAGTATAGAAACACTATGGATGGTGACTTACTAGAATCGTGCTTGGTAGAGCAGAGACCTGTGGCACGGCTGAGCTGTGAACACGTGGAGAGACATTTGCGGAGGACCATATTCATGTTTTGTTTTTCGCATGTCACTTCCTGGTTCTGCCTGTGCATATGAATGGGGGCTTTGGTGCATGGATTCTGTGGTGGACCATTCATGCTACTGTATAGTGCCTCAAGAGTCTTGGACCGACACCAAAATCTGGATCTACACCAAAACGGAAATGGTTCTCCCATGGCTCATGCCCCAGCTTGATACCGAATTTGATGAACTTCCTGTTGGTGAGCGTCTTCTTCCTTTGTGTGTTTTCTCAGTGAGGCCTCGCGGTGATGGCAGTCCCGACTGAGCTTCAGCATGACTAGCGTGCGGACGTGATCCTTCCCCCTGTGCCGTCCCCGCATCCCCTCCTCTTCCTCTCCTTTGCTCCGCGCCCATCCCACAACTGCACCCATCCTGTTTCCGTGTGTGGAATCGGCATCCCTTATGATGGCATGCTGCGGGCGCTCTTTGGACTCCCCGTGTACACTGGGCTTGCTGGTGGGCTTCCAGTTCGCCTTTGTGCTCTACTTCTCCCTCGGGGGCTTCAGAGGCTTGGTGTCCGTCCTGGTTCACACCACGGAGCGAGAGTTCGACTACTCGCGACCCCACGACGTCTACACCAACCTCAGTCATCTGAGAGCGCCGCCTCCCCCACCTCGGAACTCTGGCACCGGACCTCCTGTGGTGGGACCGCCACTGGCCGACTGCCAGATTGTGTCCCCGCTGCTGGGTGAGGATGCAAATACGGCGGACCCCCGCGATTCGAGGGGGATCGCGATTGGGATCGGGCTGGACTGCGAAGAGCCAAAATTTGCGTACAATTGACGGCCATTAGAAATACATTGAAGAAAAAAGAAAAATGTTAACCCCAACAATTCTTGAATATGCAGGGATAAACTGCCAACAAGTGTTTTTGGGATTGGTTATCGCCGCCCCCCCCCCCAAAAAAAGGGGGGAAAAATGTTAAAACTGAAAAAAAATAATAATAATCATAATTCATGAATAGGTCAATCAGTGGGTGCCGAACTGCGAGTATGTGGAGGTCTACTGTACATAAGAAAAGTTTGATTCGTCTGATTGGAAGGATCGTATGTCAAACCTTTCCTTTCCCCACAGTCGGGCCCGTGTCTGTGCACCTTTCGTCACCTCTGACTTTAGAGGAGATCAGAACGAGGAACCCGTTGGTGTTGCCAGGCGGACTCTACCGTCCACCGGACTGTGAACCTCGGCACCGCACTGCCATCGTGGTACCGTACCGGAACCGGCAGACGCATCTTCGTGCTCTCCTCTACCACCTCCATCCTTTCCTGCAGAGGCAACAGATCCACTACAGCATCTATATAGTGCAGCAGGTCAGGAGAACAAGTTATCGATCCAAACTGTTCCATTAAAGTTATCGTCAGCGTTCATATTAATTCAATGTTATTCTGTACAACTTTGAAATCAGGTTGGTGAAATTGCAAAGCGTTTTTGTTAAGAAATGCCACATTGCTCATATGATTTGCAACAGGATGATAATCATATGAATGCTTTCAGAATGTACTTGTAATTATTTGGACCAAAACAATGGGAACGATTTGGAACAGTTACTCTCAGCCCACTTGAGATCAAACTGGAGTGACCTGTTGTGATCCGCAAACTGAAATGAGTTTGACACCTTGGCTGCATTTACAGACACATGCCAGTCTGGCAGGTGCAATTCAAGTGTGGAATTATTATTATTATTGGGCACAGCGTCACTCTGAGCTGCTACGTTGTTGGTTTCGTTCTGATGTGCTGAATCCATGCAAGAATGCAACTTCCCTTCCACAGTTCTTATTTTTCAAAGAGAATGGGGGAGAGACAGATACTTGTGTAGAATATGGCATGAGTGATGCAGCGACGTGTGCAAGAACCCTTTCACAGGTATCGCGTTTGCGAAGAAAGCGTGAACTATTGCATGAGGTCAAAAGAAGGTAGCGTGATCGACGGAATGGATTCGTGTTGCTTCCGCCAATGTTTTTGGAAAATATCCTGCGTGTTTTTGTCTCGCAGTGGGGGAACGGAACCTTCAACCGAGCCAAGCTGCTGAACGTTGGCGTGCGGGAAGCTCTCCGAGATGAAGACTGGAGCTGCATCTTCCTGCATGATGTTGACCTGCTGCCTGAGAACGACCACAATACCTATACCTGCCACAAACAGTTTCCTACACACCTGTCTGTGGCCATGGACAAGTTTCGATACAGGTAGACGCTCATCATGAGAATGCGTATGACCAGTGGAGCGCTACAAGTGTTAGTCTACATGTGTTATAGTCCCTGTAAAGATAAAATACAACCGCAATTCCAATGAAGTTGGGACATTGTGTTAAACATAAATAAAAACAGAATACAGTGATTTGCAAATCATGTTCGACCCATATTTAATTGAATACACTACAAAGACAAGATATTTAATGTTCAAACTGATAAATTTGATTCTTTTCAGCAAATAATCATTAACTTAGAATTTTATGGCTGCAACACGTTCCAACAAAGCTGGGACAGGGTCATGTTAACCACTGTGTTACATCACCTTTTCTTTTAACAACATTCAATAAACGTTTGGGATCTGTGGACACTAATTGTTGAAGCTTTGTCGGTGGAATTCTTTCCCATTCTTGCTCGATGCACAGCTTCAGCAGGGTACAGGGTACAGGGTCTCCATTGTTGTATTTTACGCTTCATAATGCGCCACACATTTTCAATGTGAGACAGGTCTGGACTCCAGGCGGCCCAGTGTAGTACCCGCACTTGAAGCCATGCTGTTGTAACACGTGCAGAATGTGGTTTGGCGTTGTCTTGCTGAAATAAGCATTGGCGTCCATGAAAAAGCCGTCGCTTGGATGGCAGCATATGTTTCTCCAAAACCTGCATGTACCGTTCAGCATTAATGGTCCCTTCACAGATGTGTCAGTTACCCATGCCATTGCCACTAACACAGCCCCATACCATCACAGATGCTGGCTTTTAAACTTTTCATCCATAACAGTCCAGATGGTTCTTTTCCTCTTTGGCCCGGAGGACACGACGTCCAGAATTTCCCAAAACAATTTGAAATGTGGACTCGTCGGACCACAGAACACTTTTCCACTTTGCGTCAGTCCATCTTAGATGAGCTCGGGCCCAGAGAGGCCGACGGCGTTTCTGGGTGTTGTTGATGAATGGCTTTTGCTTTGCATAGCAGAGTTTCAAGTTGCACTTACGGATGTAGCGCCGAACTGTATTTACTGACATTGGTTTTCTGAATTGTTCCTGAGCCCATGCGGTGATATCCTTTACACATTGATGTCGGTTTTTGATGCAGTGCCGCCTGAGGGATCGAAGGTCACGGCATTCAATGTTGGTTTTCGACCTTGCCGCTTTCATGCAGTAATTTCTCCAGATTCTCTGAACCTTTTGATGATATTATGGACTGTAGATGATGAAATCCCTAAATTCCTAAATTGAGGAACATTGTCCTTAAACTGTGCGACTATTTTCTCACGCACTTGTTCACAAAGAGGTGAACCTCGCCTCATTTTCTCTTGTGAATGACTGAGCAATTCAGGGAAGCTCCGTTTCTACCCAATCATGGCACCCACCTGTTCCCAATTAATCTGTTCACCTGTGGGATTTTCCAAACAGGTTTTTGATGAGCATTCCTCAACTTTCTCAGTCTTTTTTGCCACCTGTCCCAGCATTTTTGGAACGTGTTGCAGCCATAAAATTCAAAGTTAATGATTATTTGCTAAAATCAATCAAGTTGATTAGTTTGAACATTAAATATCTTGTCTTTGTAGTGTATTCAATTCAATATAGGTTGAACATGATTTGCAAATCACTGTATTCCATTTTTATTTATGTTTAACACAACGTCCCAACTTCATTGGAATTGGGGTTGTACATACTGTATATCGTAAATTTGACACGCCACAGAGAAGAGTGTTGTTAAAATCCCTGCCAAATTTGAACGATAAGAAAATTACCAAGTGTATAAAATGAGACTTCAAAATCATGAAAAATCTCCGCTTTCATACACTGTCGGGCATAACCGTTGAATGCTGAAGCCACGCCCCGCTCATCTGCCAGCCAGCAGTCAAATATCACTACTATCTCTTGAAAAATGTATACTACTTTGTGTAGCATCGTTCTTATGTCAACATGTTTGGATCGCAAAAATCATCTTAAAGCCTCCAGTGGCTGGAATATATCCCACTAAGTCGTCACGCTGCTTCTCTATGCCGCGACCACGGGTCACTCTAAAGCGACCATGCCAGCGCAAAGCCTCTGTCCACACGCTGGCTGTCATGTTGGACGTTTTCCCCCCCTCTTCTTTTTCGCTGTTCCCTCTGTGATGTGCACACACTCATGGCTGATAACAAGGCGCTCTAAAACAGCAGTTGCACCGGATGAACACTGATGAGAACGAAGGCGCTCAAGTTCTTACATAGTGGGGGTGGAGGACTAGCGCTGGATGCCAAGTGGATCACCGGGCCCCGCTTTAACCCCCCCCCCAAAAAAAAAATCAAGAAAACTGAAATGGTAAAACAGTTCAGTACTGTATCTCCACAATTCAGTATATTATAGTTCTTTTTTTGCACATTTTTCAGCAGTTATCTTCAAACATTTCAAATGTATTTAGAACCAAAGCTCTACATTCACTCCACAGGGTCTTTAACTATTTTCCAGTAACATGAGTGTCACTCGATTTTGGCATCATTTTCAAGACGTTGGGTTTCTCATATGTCCACTTAAATAATGCCGAGGTAACAACCTGAACCATTTCCTTGGCTGAAAATGTGTACAGTATTTTCCAAGATCGATCTATGTATCTATCTATCTATGTATCTATCTATGTATGTATCTATCTATCTATCTATCTATCTATCTATCTATCTATCTATCTATCTATCTATCTATCTATCTATCTATCTATCTATCTATCTATCTATCTATCTATCTATCTATCTTTTGTAAGTAATCCACCAGAATACATCAAATGTCTACTAGTTACAATACATCACCTTCTGTGCAAAAAAACAACGACAAAAAAACGAATGGATTAAGATCAGAATAATAAAAGCTTCTTGTAGGGTTTGTGTATGCACCTTTTAAGATGTTCTAATTATGATCTTATGTTGACTGTGTGACCCTCCTAGGCTACCATACCCGCAATACTTTGGTGGGGTTTCTGCAGTGACTCCAGAGCAGTATATGAAGATGAACGGCTTCCCTAACCAGTATTGGGGCTGGGGGGGGGAAGATGACGACATCGCCGCAAGGTAAAAAGTTAGTGTGACGCGGTTCGAATCACAAAGATCAATCTTTGGGTTTGCTCGCTCATCATAGTGTTCTGTTTATACTTTCACTACTGCATGTTTATTTGCCGAACGGCAACACAACAAAACAAATAACAGGTGGCATAATATGAGTGCAGCTGCGGACAAAATCTGCCGCAATCCAAAACTGCAAATATCAACAATTCACGTGGGCAGACCAAAAGCTTGCAAACATTTTAATATGAGGAAAACTGATGTAATAATGTAATTACTGACACTGCCTCCTAATAACTTCAATAGTTGCGTGCAGTTTTGTGCATATATTTTTTTAACTAACCTCTTTGACAATTATATGAAAAGAGGGTGGAAAGTACCTAAACCTAGAATTGAACGTTGAGCGCCCATCTGCCTTGAGATGCCAGAGACAACATAGAGAGATTCCACCTAGCAGTGGTACTAATAATAGTCATAGCAGCTCGTCTTTTATTTTGAATTTTGCTGACTGATTTTCCATGAGTGTTGATAATCTGCTGTTTTTCTCGATTTTTCTGCTGCTCCACCAGGGTGCGTCTGTCTGGCATGAAGATTGTGCGCCCCCCAGCGGCCGTTGGTCATTACAAAATGATTAAGCACAGAGGAGACCGAGGGAATGAGCAAAACCCACACAGGTACGAACGACTGCAGCAGTCGCCTCACTATCACTGTAAAGTGCCTTTGCTGTATTGTCAGAATCATGAAATTGTGAGGTCTTATTATAAGTGGCCAAACATTTGCACACATACCAGTACAATGACACAGTGCAATGATAAGACTCTAAAAATGTATACATCCGTTTTATATTTATATTTATATATATATATATATATATATATATATATATATAATATAATAATTTTGTAAAATTAATTTAATTGTAATTTAAATTATTTTAAATTATAAATTATTAAATATAAATTATTATTTAATTTTTAATTATATATATATATATATATATATATATATATATATATATATATATAATTAAAAATCACTGATTGTATGATACATTTAGATGATTTTTACATAATTTTAGTGTCTACAAACGCGTCCTTTTGATTATTTATATTTTATGTTCATGATGGCATTGCACATTTCCCTCGCCTTATGGGGTAACTGCCCCTTTAAGAAGCCCTCCTCTGTTTTCGCTTCAGCGACATTACGACCAGCATGTACTTTCGTCAACGGAGGCTGCAACAGTGGCGATTTATAACATCAAGAATTGCGCTTTTCATCCTATTATGTTTGTAATTAGATGTTGTCAAACTTAACATGTCCACTCGGTCAAAGTGAAATATTATTGGATGTAAAAACCTTCCAGTAATTTGAAATCAATTTGTTCAACAGTACACAGTCCCCTTGCTAATGGAAGCACATTGCTCAGTGAACGTCCACCATGTGCTCTGTAATTGAGTCAAAAGTGTCCACCCTGTCGTTGTCCACCCTGTGGGAGTCTTACCAATATGCATTTTAACAGCATAACATCGACCTAATACAATAAGTATGAAGGTTAATGGAAAATGTCATCTTTTTAGGGTGAAATGGGAACGTATCCAAGGCACCCTGTTGTAATATTGACTGGGTCGTCTTGTAACCCTTGCAAAGCGTAATGTCAAACTGATTTGAACATTCTAGGTTTGACCTCCTGAAAAGGACCAGACTCAACTGGCGCTCTGACGGCCTCAACTCTCTGACTTACGAGCTCCTCTCCAAAGAACGGGAAGCCCTCTACACTAACCTCACAGTCGACATCGGAGAAGAGCCCCATCGCCCTCAGGGGAAAACTGCAACCCCTGTTCATCAACGTAGCGCCTCCAAGACCGCAGCCACGGATAATCGGGAGACCAAGAGGCCAGAAAGCAAAGGATCTGCGGTGGTAAATGTCACTGCGACGAGACCCGACGGCCTGAAGACAGAGCCTCCTCGGACAAAGGCAGCTAATGAAACGAGACAGGAGAAAACAAGTGTGCATGCTTCTCACCTGTAGCACTCAATGGCTTTTTTTTTTTTTTTTTTTTTTTTTTTTTTAAAGATGCAGGAATGCCTACAGGACTCGGTGGTAGACCAGATTTCCTCGCTCGCGACGGGTTTTGGATGCCGCTTGGTTTTCCCTTCGGGCTTTCTACATAGACTGGGTCGAACAAGTAACATCTAGCGCCAGTAAATAACCCAGCTGCAAACCTGCAACTCCATCCGGCGTGCTGCCAATAAACTTGTGCCTTCTCTTATAAAGCGCTTTTATAAACTAGTACCGACCTGAGATTCGTGACTTCTCCTGCCTTGCGGCAAACATTTCGAAAGCAGGGAGGCGCGATTTGAAAGATTCCATGTGTGTCCCAGGATTGCTGTTTTATATCAGTGCATCGGTGTCTCTAGAGATTATATTTATATAGAGAAACCTCTTTATTTGTTTACTGGTTTGTATTTTTTGTTTGGTGCCTCACTCTCTTTGAGTTTTAGTTTCTAGACAATCAAATCACATAGGGCAACAGAACTCTTATTCTATGACTCAGCATATAATAGCTATGTATCATGGCTGTCAGATTATCATACACTGGGCATGATTCGTTATGATTATTCTCCTGTTACATGGAGTAATGTTTCTTGATATTGTGCTGTTATTCACTTACCAGGTATAGGGAAAGCAACCTTGCAGTAAATATTTAAGGCACATCTCAACCTCGTGTCTATAGTGACTATTGTGACAGTTAAACACTGTGTACAGACTCAGATTGAAAGCATTTTATGGAGGGCATAGCTATATATTATGAATCATTATCAGAAGCATCGAATTGCGTAAGTGGGTAAATTTGTGAATCTCGTTGTTTTCATTCATATCATTATAACATGCATGGAAACAATTTAGAAGGAAGACATTGGACTCAGATGACAGACATGTTATTTATGTTTTTCAACTCAGCCATTTTGAATGTTTTTGATCCGTTTTACAAGAGGAGATGCGTGTGTTCGCGGGGGAGAGGGCGAATCCAACGCGCTGGTTTGCATCTATTGCTGCTCTATACAATGGGGAATCGGAAGACATCATTTGCAATATGATGCTTTTGTCTATGATCTGCAATGAGCATTCCATGTAGTGCAGATAACAAATTTGAATGTATTTAATTATTGTTGTTTTTCCAGTCGCTTGTGAGCTACGTGACTCGTTTCATCTGTAGATGACGTCTGTCTCTCCTTGTGCCTATAATATACTCTATGTCCATCTCTCTCGTTGTACTGAACTCACATTATCGAAGGCGCGCTGATGGCTTTATAACATGAGCTCATCAAGTGGCACAAAGCCGAGTGGAGCCTCGGAATGAATGAAACTGCAGCGTGTGTGACATGAATGTTAAGTATTAATGTTCACCATTCACAGGATTCAGCCAATCACGTGTGTGCATTGCTCTGCGTAGAGGTTTTCTCATTCGCATCACATGAGAAGATCCCGCCAGCTTATAGCTGCACAAGTTCATTCTCCATTCTGGCTCACCCAAAACAACATGCTGGACATCAGTTACTCAATGGATGCAGTTTAAGAAAGAATGAACAAAATCTATTGAGAAAGAGTATCTATTAAAAAAAAAAAAAAAAGAACTTTCAGACTTTTACCTTTGGTTCGTATTGACTGAGTGGATAAAACAAGAATTTGTCCGCCTTTAGCAACAGTTTCATTTAGTTTAGTCATACATATTTGTTTGATAAGATAGAATGCATTTATTATAAGGATGTTATGTAATTTCAGCGATGTTATCAGCAAATGTTGAGTTTATGTTGGGATTGTTCTATAGTCTATAAAAGTGTGAGCTTTATTTCATGTAGAAGAATTAACTTGCAATGCTGGCCGGCTTTTTCTTGACTCGTATTCGTCTACATGTGCAAAATATCAGAAAGAGCATATTTTCAGTTGCAGACTATGTACATACACCCACAATAATTCATAATTTGTTCAATTAACAATGTACCTCTGACAGTGATGTGACAACAGCATAATTATCTTTGTAAAAGCAGATTCTTTTATAAAGCTCTTGAATTGACACTGCCGATCGGAGCAAATAAAGAATAATTCTATAATAATGTGCGTGTTTAGTGTAAGTGTGTTCCAGCATGCATCACAGCAAAAGATTACTCTTAGGTTAATGATATTACAATAGCAAGTCGATTCCTACCAATAGCATCGTTGTGCTGTGAACACACTTGGACCGCACTGAACCTCCCACCCCATTTGAGTGTGAATGTCGATGACAACTGGTCACTCGAAGATCAGCAGCCATGTATAATAATCAACACATGGCTGTGAAACTGCACAAACCTGTTACATCACCGCTAGCGTGAGTGTTCTGTGTGGGCATGAAGAACAGGATTAAAAAAGTTGGATATGAGATCATTCCTATAAATAGACAGTGACCCCTCCCGGCCTTTTATGTTCGATCTGTTTCATAATCGCAAATGCTGCATGACTCACTGAGAGAAAGCCAAACGCAAAGTTGGGTGAACAAAAGTACAGCCTAGGTGCATCACCAACGCACGGGAATGAAGTCGATAACAAGTGTCGCAGGAAAATATTTGCGTTTCTGTATTAACGATCATGTGGGGGAATATCCTCATTCCACCTGGATGCTTTCAGCGTGCTTTACGCCAGTAAGTGACAGCAGTGACGATCTAGTTTGCACTTTCCCTGCAGCAGACTGACACACTGGCCTGTTGAAGTGACTGCAGCAGCCCGAGACAGCCTTTAGTCACTTCCTGTTACTGTGAGCGCCGTGAAACAGCTGACCTATCGTAACCCCTGCAACACTCGAGCCTCCAGGCACACGATATTGTCGAGCCGTCATATTATCCTTCGACACATTTGCTATTGTAGTTTTCTCAAGACAAGACTTCATCGTTTAGCGACCGGGTGGTAGAACGAGAAATTGTATGGGATTGATATTGGTGTTGTTAGGTCACTACATGCGAATGAAAATAGACTTTGAATCGCCATTTAGGGGAAGAAAAAAAACTTCACAGCTCAGGTTAATAAATCTGAAGTCAGCACAGAGAATGTTGCTCAGTGGAGTCCAGACTTTGGCATTGCTAAATTCAATGCGTACCAAATTTGATATGCTCTCATTTTGTCAAAAGGATTCATGATCTCTGACAAAGCTAAAAATAAAATAAAAGGAAAATTATACCATAAGCATTTTAATCCTCCACCTAATTTCTATTGGTCAGTTCCCACATGGATATGTTAGTTTTACAAATTATTGACCAATCTAACGTGATGAAAATGGCTTGCTCTCTTTGACGGTGCAATGTTAATGGCTCCACAAACTCTACTCTTGGACTTCTGAAACCCCGGCCAGCTTGTGTGCGGGATTGTTGACAATCAATTCATACTTGTATGACTGGAAGAATAGACAGGGAAAATGTACTCAGCTGAATTTGCACATCTTTCAGTTTAGCCATATTGTGTCAGTTATCATATGATATCGCAAGCGGCAGCTTTTAAATACTGAACAAAAGAGGGCCACGTACTGATCCCTGTGGGACTCCGCAAGTGACATTATAATACTCAGCGGTCACATAACCATGGCGTACTGGTATTACAGGCCAAGCACTTTCTTGGCTTATATTTTATCTCTCAGATACGATGTACCATGTAATCAATTGGGTCCATGCTTAAACATCTACAATTATAAAAAACATCATTCAACGAAATCTGTCACTGGTACAACACTTATAATATTTTATCTACACTATATTGCCAAACGTATTCATAACGAACAGATTTTAGCCAATTCCACACTCCCAAATTTGTGGCAACAGTTTAATGATGGACCCTATCTGTTCCAACATGACTGTGCACCAGTGCACAAGGCGATGTCCAAAAAGACATGGATGAGAGAGTATGGTGTGGATGCACTTGACTGGCCTGCACAGAGTTCTGGCCTTACTCAACCTGAAAGAACACCTCTGGGATGAATTAGAGCGGAGACTGAGAGCCGGGCCTTCTCGTCCAACACCAGTGGGAGACCTCACAGATGCTTTTCTGAAAGAATGGTCAAAAATTCCAATGAACACATTCCTAAACCTTGTGGAGAGCCTTCCCAGAAGTGGTGAATATAGCTCCAAACAGTAATCTGATGTCATATTAAACCTTAAGGATTTGGAATGGGATGTCACTTAAATTCATATGCAAGTCATAGTATATGTACTGGATTGACCTTGATGATGAGAATATTTTTTTTTTTTTTTATACGTGAAATCAATAAGACCACTGATCTGTAATCTACCGTCAGCAAAGAATTGCAAAAGTGTCTGACAGGATACTGACTGGAATTATCGTATGTAATAATCTTACCTTTGATCACCTTACAGTCATCAGTCGACATAAATGGTGTTCTTGCTTTCACGTTGAGAAATATAACATGAAAGGTAAGGGAGATCAGTTTATCTCGGTGAACCGAAGTCAATGAAGTCCCATTACTTCTCGGCAATATTTACTCGGTTATTTCCGCTAGATGTCACGATAAGGATAATATCTGAACGTTAACTGTGTTGAAACTGTAAACGAAGCACTGCTCTTGTGAGAGGAAAAAGGACAGACGGAGTCCTTGTGATGCATCGATGGGAAAATCTCCCACGATAGTAGGTCAAAACATTTTGTTATATAACCACTCTCGATATTTCGCTCATTGGTTATGGAAAAATAAGATAATGGACGACAAGGTGAGATATTCATTACAGATGAACACCACGGCGGAAATGGAATCAGTGATCAGGGTCAGCGAGGTCGGACCTTTTCTCCTGTCTCGTCCCCGCTGCAGCTCAGCTGCTGCTGTCATCCATATTTGCAGCCTCACTGGACAATTTCCTCAGCTGCGAGCTCGCAACAACGCATAGATCAAATGAATTAATTCTGCTTTTGTGGCAGCACACTGGAGATCTAGGTCACGCAGTCGTGGCGCCGATCCCCCCCTTTTGTCAACCTCCCCCTATCATCCTCTGGGATCTGACCTTGACATTCCCAGGTTTTTGCATGTGTGCGCTTGCGCTTGTGACTGTGTGTGTGTGTGCAAATAAAAGGATGACATTGGCCGCAGCAACGGTATGTTAAATAGAACAAGACGCTTCCTAAATGTGGGACTGGCCTGCAGCTACCTGTGTATAGTGGATGGAGAGCGCAGAAGTGGATGTGGGAGGCTGAGTAGTGTGAAACAAGCAGAGTCGAGGAGAGGAAGAGGAGGAGGAGGAGGAGAGTGCAGCGAGGGGGACTGTGACGCACGCCGATGCTCTGTGCTTTCCGCTGATTGGCCCCGGCCAGTGCCGCTCACAAGAGCTTGCGGAGCAGATTATGAAGCGGCACTCCGGCAGCGGCAGTCTCCTCTCATTGTCTCAATGGCTGCGCACGCATTCCTCCTGTGCTCCATCGCCTTGCTGTCTGCTCTCAGCCGGCCTGCTGTGACTCTCTCCGACGAAGAGCTGCAGCCGGGACTCAGCTATGATGAAGTGCCTGAAATCTTGCACAGAAGGTAAAGCCATCCTCCTCTCCATCGCTATGAACGGAAGAGGTGTGTGTGTGCGTGCGTGTGGTGGTGATTCTTCCTTTTGTATTCCTTCATTTCGTCTTAACTCTCCATCTCACCTTGGCCGCTTGTCTCATAAACGGTGAAGGCGGCTTGTGCTTCCAGAGGGCTGCACTGCGAGCCTTTGTTTGCCTCAGTGTCGGGGACCGCATCAGACGCCACTCATCGATCACAGATGAGGCTGTCGTCTATGTACGATCGTGTCGGGTCCGAAAGGAGGACGCAAAATAAGGCTGGGGGGGCTGCGGGCATGCGAGAGGTTGGAGGGGGACACGGACAGAAGGTAAACAAGGATGGGACAGGGAGGAGAGGATGCATCAGGGGTGGTCTGCTGGAGTCAATTTACTGATGCAGTCATTGAGAGAGAGAAAGCGGGAGGGAGTGAGGGAGGGAGGAGGAGGGATAGCGGTGGTGGTGTTGGGGACAGAGTGAGAGACGGGGGAGATTGGGGAAGGGAATCTGTCTGCATGTTGCGGTCCTGCAGGTCAAATGTGGATCAAACATTCAGAGACTGAACATCAGCTTTGGAGCCTTGCCGGCTCACAGAGTCGTTACAGACACCAAAAGCCATGTCCGGCTCGTGAAACAATTCTCAAAATGTACCTTTGCAGGATGAACAGTTGACACGATTACGCTCACCAACAAAAGGAGCAGATACATAATAAATAAAAGGGGGCAATAGGTCAGGGCCAGCAGGAGCTGATCTGCAGGGACTTGAGCTTTGGAAACACAGGGTCACGGGCCGAGTCCCCGTGCGTACAAAAGAAATCGCAACTGCAGTAGTTGTTGGAGAGGAAGGCTTTAAGTTGCTACTGGCGGTGCATTGCTTTCCACAGCAGAGTGTCATAAAGCTAGTGTGGGACGAACTCCCACTCAATGCCTTGTTCACAAACTCCACGCAGCTTACTTGCGATCAGTCTGGGGTTAGGTCAACTGGAATAAACGCCAGATTCTGTGGCTAAGAACAAGCGGTAGACACAATGAATGGCTGGGATGGAGGGAGGGCCTTAAGCTAATGTTTGGTGTTGTTGTACAACCCCAATTCCAATGAAGTTGGGACGTTGTGCTAAACATAAATAATAACATCCATCCATTCTCTGAGCCGCTTATCCTCACAAGGGTCGCGGGAGTGCCGGAGCCTATCCCAGCCGTCACCGGGCAGGAGGCGGGGTACACCCTGAACTGGTTGCCAGCCAATCGCAGTAAATAAAAACAGAATACAATCATTTGCAAATCATGTCAACCTATAACTAATTGAATATACTACAAAGACAATATATTTAATGTTCAAACTTATAACTTGATTGTTTTTAGCAAATAATCATTAACTTAGAATTTTATGGCTGCAACACGTTCCCAAAAAGCTGTGACAGGGTCTTGCTTACCACTGTGTTACATCTCCTTTTCTTTTACTACGAAGCCACGCTGTTGTAACACGTGCGGAATGTGGGTTGGCATTGTCTTGCTCAAATAAGCAGGGGTGTCCATAAAAAAGACATCGCTTGGATGGCAGCATATGTTTCTCCAAAACCCGTATGTACCTTTGAGCATTAAAGGTGCCTTCACAGATGTGTCAGTTACCCATGCCATCGCCACTAACACAGCCCCATACCATCACAGATGCTGGCTTTTGAACTTTGCGTCCATAACACTCCGGATGGTTCTTTTCCTCTTTGGCTCGGACGACACGACGTCCAGAATTTCCCAGAACAATTTGAAATGTGGACTCGTCGGACCACAGAACAGTTTTCCACTTTGCGTCAGTCCATCTTAGATGAGCTCGGGCCCAGAGAAGCCGGCGGCATTTCTGGGTATTGTTGATGAATGGCTTTTGCTTTGGATAGTAGAGTTTCAAATTGCCCTTACAGATGTTGCACCAAACTGTATTTACTGACATTGGTTTTCTGAAGTGTTCCTGAGCTCATCTGGTGATATCCTTGACATTGATACACATTGATGTCGGTTTTTGATACAGTGCCGCCTGAGGGATCGAAGGTCACGGGCATTCAATGTTGGTTTTCGGCCTTGCCGCTTACATGCAGTGATTTCTCCAGATTCTCTGAACCTTTTGATGATATTATGGACCGTAGTTGATGAAATCCCTAAATTCGTACGTTGAGGAACATTGTCCTTAAACTGTTGGACTATTTTCTCACGCACTTGTTCACAAAGAGGTGAACCTCGCCTCATTTTCTCTTGTGAATGACTGAGCAATTCAGGGAAGCTCCTTTTCTACCCAATCATGGCACCCACCTGTTCCCAATGAGCCTGTTCACCTGTGGGATGTTCCAAACAGGTGTTTGATGAGCATTCCTCAACTTTCTCAGTCTTTTTTGCCACCTGTCCCAGCATTTTTGGAACGTGTTGCAGCCATAAAATTCAAAATGAATGATTATTTGCTAAAACCAATCAAGTTGATCAGTTTGAACATTAAATATCTTGTCTTTGTAGTATATTCAATTAAATATAGGTTGAAGATGATTTGTAAATCATTGTATTCTGTTTGTATTTACGTTTAACACAACGTCCCAACTTCATTGGAATTGGGGTTGTATTTTACTTCTTACTAACAATGAGATAATTCTATTTTCTTACAGTGAGTTGTAAAGCCGCCCACTTAAATAACACATCTTGTATGCTCCCTTCCAGATTATGATGATGATGATTATTATAATTTCACAGTCCTACAAGACAAGCCCCGTCACTGAATGATTCATTTTACGGTATTGCCGTAATTACACTGAACTTGTATTTCACTTTCACACCTATCTGCTACCACGGTAAAGGGCTACATTGCTTTTTTCTGAAGGGCCTGATCCCATTTGCCCAAGATCAAAGTTTGTACATGTACAACGTTTGTCACCTTAGTAATGTGACAGCTCAGTTTCAGCTCTGTAATACAGCTATGTAATTTTCTGAAAACCTCCAAATAAAAAAAAACCCTGTTGGCTGACAGTGAAGTGTGCTTCAGAATGGATTGCTGCAAACCAATTTTCAATATTTTAAAAAAATGCAGACTATAAAATAGTTCTTTTGCTCATCAACCAATATATTGACCAAAAACAGTTAATTAATGTACCAGCCAATCTTTGCATGTCAAAGGTATAACTAAACTTTGTCAATTTGGGATCTGTGTGATTGTAAAAAAATACCATTACGTAAAAAGTATGCATACAAGCGGATATTGGGAGATTAAAACTGGTGCAGCATACAAATGAGAAATTTTCCTTTTTCAAATACTGTATAATTCAGTATTATTAAGATACGGTTTTTTTTCTTATTTCCATACAAATAGGATGCTGAACGAAAAAAAAGATACGTTTTATATCAGCATATGATATATTATAATAATAGTATGCTGTTCTATATAAACGAAATTATACGAATGTTGAGCATTACACCCATTGTTTTTCCAAACATGCTGCTATAATTCTGAACACTACTGTAATACTAAAGTATAACATGTTACGACACAAAATAATGTAATTACTAATAATGTCGGCGGCGTTACATTTCTCAGACATCTTAGAATGGCCTCATTTCTTTCGAAGCACAACAGAATTCCCCTCAGGGGAAATTGAACATCCAAAGGACTTTGTGTGACATATGACCTGCAAATGCAGACTTCCTCTAGCGCGCCACTGTTGCTAAGCAGGGCAGGAAAGGGACGCTGCATCAAGATTAAGTGTTAAGCCATATTTTGCTGTCTAGTCAGAGTGTGTGTGTGTGTGTGTGGGGGGGGGGGGGGGGGGGGGGTCAATATGTACTTAAATGTGTCTTATCTTATTATTAAATTTCTTATTGTGTTGATCCAGAAACCAAGGAGTCTTGAGTTTAGTAGCCAAAATCCCGTTCGATCTCTGTCAGCTTCGACGCTTGACTCGCCGTTAAATTAGAAGCCGTAATGTAAATTTCCACGCAAATGCCAACAGGGACGAGGAACACCTCATCTTAATCTGCACGAAGAACTCTCTTAATAGGCCTGCCTGCACCTGCCCACCGTGGGATTAAATCGTGTTTTCTTTCACCGAGTACTAAATCCGAATGATGTTGGTTCATGGGCTGAGAAAGAACTCTTTCAATTTTGGTGTACATCCGGATAAAGGTGTGGCTCAATGAACTATTTTTCCTTATTCTGAATATTGCATATATATTATTATGAAAAAAAACAACAACAACCAGGCAGTTCATATAAAAGCTCATATAATTTAGTGCTGACCCAGAGTAGGATTGTTTGACCTTGGCAGAGGTCGTGATGTTTATTAAATCTGCTGTGTTTTGAGCGATCTATACCTGAGCCACATGAAGCAAACATTGTTTGTCATTATAAAGAATTACAGCAATGCCAGGGAAAGACACAAAGACGTTTGTTTTTCAGGTCTTGATTTCTGTGTTTAAGCGGCCGAAGAAATTGTGACATCCTAGATAGTTACTGCCCAAAATAGAACATCCCATAATGTAGTTCTGGACCTTAGCGATCCATCATTGCTCCATTATGAGGAATATTGCACCTCTACCTACAAGATTACATTTGATTTCTATTGCATATGGTGGTTATTTAATAATCAGAATAAGCAATTATTGTAAAAGAGTAGAAAAGAGTGAGCTGCAGAGGCCAGACGCACGCTGGACCGACTGTCAGTCCGTCGCAGGGCATAGCCTAGACGAAGAACCATGCCCAATTTAGTCTTGACTTTATCGCAAATTCATGTCTTTAGAATGTGGGAAGAAGCCGTAGATCCCCGACAAAAGCCACGTTAGCACGGGGGGAGATATGTAGTCCACATGAGTCTTTTGTGGCCACATCACAACGTTCCCACGACGTCAGGTGGCACACTGGCGGGCGTGTGCGCGTTTCCGGGTTATATCAAAAAGGGAGCGAGGTGAGCCAAAGGGGTGGCGTCGATTACGTAAAAGGCCATGTTCGGCACTCGGGCACCGTGTGACCGGCTCAGCCAATGACGCGGCCGCAGCGGTCCCAGGTTGCTGACCTCGCCAAACTGGCATAAGAACAAATACGAGGGCTTTAGCTAAAGCACTTGTGCACTCCTCTGGTCCCCTTCGGCCAGCTGAGGCCTGAGTGGGCGTGAGGGACGGAACCCTTGTAGTAGTTTTGCATGCGCAACTCTGATCATTTTTGTCTTTTTTTTTTCCCCCCTCTTCCCTCTGTCCAGTTATTATTTTACAGAGACATGAGCTACTCTTAAGCCATTATCATACCCATGGCTGGGCATGTTTCACGCTGATTTCCTTGATAGAGGGACCCTACCAAAAACAAAACAAACAAACAAACAAACCAATTCAGTTCAACAATCCCACATTCTGTAATAGTTGACTCCATTTTTTACATCAGTTCTAACGAGGAGCTGATCAGGTCACAAGTCATTGTCACCTTTCCCAGTCAAAATATGTCGACTAAAGTCAGCCAGCATTAAGTTTGCTTTGTTTACTTGAACCGTTTGGTGTGGAAACAGATGCGATGACTGACATTTCCAGACGTGTAGCACATAGAGGCTGTGCGTGGAACACTCCAAAACAACATTAAAAGGATTGTAATATTTATGTAAACTTAAGTTAAGCAAGCCAGTTGTGTATTATTCGTCTTTGTATGGTATGATTATTGTTGGTTGGGGGCACGTCATGGAGAGAAGGAACATGGCCTTACTGGGATATGCACCGGCCTCATTTTGTTTGTTTTTCACGTTGAATTGTTATTGTCTCACAGATTGCTCAAAATGCTCAGTCAGCACTTGTACTGTCCAGGATACTGCCGACTCTGACTCGATTAATCTCTAACTTTGTTAATCTCCTCAAATTGCTGGCGGCCTTCGTCTCTCGGCGGCCGCGCTCGAGGCGACCTGGGCTGTGTTCACCGCTAATCCTAATCCACCTGGCACCCGACTTTACAATATTGTCCAGGTGGAAATTGCACCAGAAGGGTGGATACCTGCTCCAGACCGCTGGGACTTTTATATAAATACATTTGGCAACCTGCAGCACTGTTTGCAATCACTTCAGAAGGGCAGATTTGACCCAACCTTGCTTTCAAAATGTTGTTCTTGAAATCTCTGAATCTGAAAATGTGTTATGCTCAGATAAAAACAACATGAACTATTTTGGTCATATTTCCAAATGATATGTTAGGCGCAAGCACAACACTGCTCGTTAATGGCAATTATGAAGAGATGGAAATAGCAGTCAGTGTGTTAGCACAAACCTAATATATCAGCTGAACTTTATTTTGGGTTAAGAAGAGGCACTTTAAAAGGTGACAGGTGTTTGCTGACTCCCATTTAACAAACTTGGGAATGTGACTGGTTATTTCTAGCCACACACAGCCACATCCCCAGTTGGAAGAGGGTGTGCACACTTGTGCAACCACATTATCTCAGTTGTTTATTTTACTTCCACTCTCAAGAAGATGACAGCCTAGCCACCATAGGTCACTTGAATGATGGAGAAACGTTGGAAATGATCTTGGTCTCCTTTTTTTAATGTCACAAAACCTGGCAACCTGTGTACTTTTCATATGCACTGTACTTTTTAAATGAAATCACATGCAATGGAGAAAATATAATCATAAAGCCCAGTCTGCTTTAACCTTGCAGAGATTTTATAGGTGGACTATAACTCTCCCTGGAGCACGACACTGAATGGTTAATGTCTGAATGGAATACTGAGATTTATTTTGTGTGTGTGTGTGTGTGTGTGGGGGGGGGGGGTTGGGGTGGTGGTGGTGGAAATCACGTCAACTGTGTCTGAGCCATTCTGCACATCACTTGGATGCAGGAGCCAGGAAAAAAAAACAAAAATTAAAAAACCCTTTGGGCAACAACAAGCACGTAGAAAATGGGCTGAACATCTCAGTGACGTCAAAAGATTTTGTTCTCCACGAAAGAAGCCAAAACCCAGCGCAACTGCTTCAAATTCACAACTTGACTGGCTCACAGCAATGCATGAATGGAGAAAGTATCTTTGCATCCAGATATTGATTATTTTGAAGGAATTGCAAAAAAAAAAAAAGTTGAATGTAGCCACCCCTTGACTCAATAAATGACTTTTAAGTATTTGAACTTGACATAAATATTGATTCCATCATGTTTTGATTCCAGCAATGTCTATCGGCGTTCATGCACAACTAAAGTGTCTCATTGGCTGTCATTAGGTGATAAATAAACATTTAAACCGGAAAAGAAATGTGACACAGAAGGCAGAGTGTAGCTGTCATGCTACCTGCAAAAGGTCTTAGGCTTACCTTTAACAGGTCAATTATAAAAAGCTATTGTGTGACGAGTAACGAGCGTCCTAGATGATCGCAGATAGGTCGGCGCAGACCACAGAGTTAGAGCAAAGCATCGCGACAAGTAGAACGGGACTACCCGGTGCCGCCCAGTAAGCCAATTTCCACTGTATGAAGTCTTTGATTGGACGGTTAAAAGGAAAAAGGATTAGCTTCACTTGAGCAGTCGCACACGTGAGGCAAATGCATGTCCAATATGCCCCTGAAGCGATATGCGTGTCAGTACCGCATCAGTGATTAGCAGTCCACCACAGACTGGAATGGTGGCAGTGAACTCAACACAATTGAGGGGGGGGGGGGGAAAGAAAAGCATCTGTTTGGCAAAAAAGTGAACAATTCATCCCAAAAGAGGCTGCAAGCTGTTTAATGCCACTCCCAGTTCAAGCTGAATGTCAAACTTAGCCTTTCAGTCTGCTAACGTAGTGCAAATGCTAATTAGCGCCAATGTTGTGAACCGAAAACAAACGGTGCAGCAACAACATGTACGTTGACAACATAACAGCACCCACATTCATATATGTTGTATCGTCTGCGTACAACAACTAATAATAGTGCCGTACTGTGAGCCGAGAGAGGAGTTAGGTGTTATTATGAATCCCGTGGCGGCCATGTTTGGCAGGTTGACGTTTCCATCATCGGCAACAAATGGACACTGAAATTAAGTTGGAACTTATTTTTTCATTACTGTACGCTTCTATGAAGTACAACATTACAGTATGAAGGGCTATTTTTTCAATTTAATATACACATTACAATATGTTTTATTTGTGTAAGGCAGGAACCGGTTAATGGCATTTCCATTCATTTCAATGGGAAAGGAAGATTTGAGAGACAAATATTTTGAGTTCCAAACGTGGTCACGGAGCGAATTAAACTCGTTTCTCAAGGCACCAGTTTTTTGACATTTCTGCTCTAGCCTATGTCTTCTGAACTTCCTGCAGGAAAAAAAAAAAAAAAAAAAAAAAAAAAAAAAAAAAGAACATTATTTGCAATAAATCTTCAACGTGTCACTTCCTGCCGTGTTCTCCAAATCTGATGTTGTCTTTTCTTTCCCCCACAGCAGAGAGAACCCCAAACAAGCCACAAGAGTCACATCAAGTAAGTGACAAACGTGGCGTGATGGAAAGGCCTGATTCAATCAAGCCGGCCATGCTGACAAATGCATTTTGTTCCGGACACAACGTTTGCTTCACTGTAATGCAAACAGAAGTGGGATGTCTCGTGTTATCTATGCACCCCAAATCCGGCAGATCACCTTTCGGCGGTCTGACAGAAAGAGCGATAAACACCGCTCCGATTGACATCATCTCGTGATGCGACCAAATGAGGATATTTGTCAATACTGAATAATGGTGTTGCTGCAAAAATAAAAAAAAAATAAAAAAATAAACAATGATGCGTCACAGTGATGACGCAAAACAACTGGAAATAGAGAGGAGCCTCGGCACGGAGGTGTAGGCAGGATCTATTTGTGCCTCTGTCTCAGTAGCATGCGTGTGTGTTTGCGTGAAAGGGGCCGAACTTTTTTTGATTACGTTGAATCATCTGAATGTGCATGCTGATATAACCTCGCCCTGTGAAAACATGTGTTTTCAGGTCAGGACGGCGAGTATGGCTTAGAAAACGAAGAGGTCATTTTAACGCCCCAAGATGAAAACCCACTCAGGAGAATCCTGCAGGTACGCACGCACGCACGCACGCACGCACCCCACTTCTGCCTCTGCGCCATTGTCTCGTCTTGATCTGCACGTCACACTTGTGCATCCACTTCTTGTACCCGCGTGAAAGCCAAACAGAAGCACTCGGCCACTGTGCGTGACCTCGGAAGTGAGAATATTCCTGGGTGTCACGTTCAGCAGAGGAACCTCTTTGCCTGCACGCACGCACGCATGCACAAACACACACACAGCAGCATTCTCCAAATGACACATCTGTGTGGCCATATGTCAGACATGCTTACATCAGAGTTCTATAGATGAAAGCATCCTATATAGTTTCCGGTTCTTCGAAAATGTTATTTTCTTTTCAAATACAGTGCATTCACAAAGGTGGCTATTCCAGGCATGAAATACAACATGTACCATATGCAACAACCCTTAGCCAGTTAGTTATTCATAAATGATGAGAGAAAAGGCACTCACAGTAAAACAGTGGTGGATAAGCACAAAGCGATTCAAAAGATGGAGGAGCTCCTGGTATATATCATAGTACACAGCTGCTCCCAACTAACGCAAACACAACGCTAAATAAATCGCTCCCACTTTGTGGTCAGCATGTCAGCTGTGTTAATAACCTGTTAAAATGATGATTATTATTTTGGTTTTCCTTCATTGCCTACGTGCACAAGCTGAGTTTCAGTCCTCATTGGGGTCAGAGGTGAGCTCCAGCCTATCCCAGCTTACTTTGGGCGAGAGGTGGACTGGTCGCCAGCCAATCGCAGGGGACGTATAGACAAACCAACATGCAGACTCACATTCATACCTATTGACAATTGAAAGACTTCCGTGATTGATCGAATGATGCATGTTTCCAGAATGGGAGAGGAAGCTGGAGTACCCAGAGAGACCCCATGCAAGCCCGAAGAGAACATGCAAACTTGCTCACCACGCGCGTCTGTGAAATCTTGTTTTATATGACAGAAAAGCTGGGAAAACCCAACATTGCGCCTGTGTCGGGTGTCAGGAATGCTGCTTAATTTGTCAGAGGAACAAAACGACTTTCCGTTCATTTGCTGGATTCTCTGATCATCTGCAATGATGGTTTTAGTTCAACACTACAACATTTGTATCGATTAGGGTTCAACCAACTAGCCGATGCACAGTTGAACCAGTTTTCACCAAATTGGTAAACGTGGGATCAACATTGCTTGTGCGGTACAATAAGGATTCAGTTACTGTCTCCCTCTAGTGGACAAAATGTAGTAGGGCCCCGTATCTGCTTTCGTGTTCTATTATCTGTCAAGAGGGCCGCGTAGTTTGCAAGGCAACGTATTACGAGCCATAATGTGTTGTATTTCGAAGCTTTTAGACAGTCCCATAGCGAATTGAGTTTAAGTTACTTCAGCCAGCACTACTGATTCTGAAGGCCCAGGGCAGATTAGCTTGACACGGTAACACATAGAGGCTGAAATCTGATTTGGGGAGGGAAAATAAATACATAAATAAATAAAATACTCTTACTGGAAGCAGTGGAGGCAAGAGAACACTACAACATGAAGAGAACATACTGTTGGGAACAAATCCAAACGACGTGAAATGAATACTAAAAGTTCAACTCAATAAAGTGCCTACGTCGTTCTTTGTGCTCGCAGCCTTTCAAGTGGAACCATGCAGCGATGTCTCACAGCAAGAGGAAGCTGCTCCAGTCGCTGATGGGCCCGTACGGCCCCTTGAGCGTGTCCTACAACGGGAAGACCTGCATTCTGTTCAAGGCCAAGCGCCTGGCCATCCGCTACCGGAATCACACCTTCATCGATCTGACTGAGAGCGTGTTCAATCCCAACTCGCCCGTGGACACCAAAGGCTCCGTCTGCACCAAGGAGAAGGCCACGTAAGGAAGATTAAGAACCCACGTCACATGCTTCTCCTTGCGGTCGATTGCTTGCTTTCTTCCTCTGCAACTAAACTGGCAAACGCCAGGCACTTGTCTGAAAAAAACCCCAAAACAAAACAAAACAAACAAACAAAAAACTCTAAAGCAACACATATTAATCAAAATGTTCCAAGGTTATTTTTGACTGAATTAACACATTTTTAATGTTGTTCTTGTGCAGGCTTTCATTAAAGTTCGGTGATGTGGAAGACTTGCGAGGTCTCGTAATCAGGTACCTTTTGTCTTCTTGCTTGAAATGTTTTCAACAATCAGCAACCTTTTATGGACATTTACATTTTTTTTTTAAACTGAATTCATCATCCTGCAGTTAAGGAAGACTGCTCACAAAATTGAATGCATGCATCATAAATAAATACACCATCAATCAATCAATCAATCAAACTTAATTGATGAAGCATGTTTCATACTAAAATATTGCAAGTGTCACAGTTCATATGTTATATATTAGTATCCAGTATCCAGAACAAAACAGATGTTGTATTCCTTTCCCTGAGGTTAATTTCTGAAATCTGAGGTTTTTTTTTTTTGTTTAAAAAAAAAAAATGCATTTATTGATGTACGCCATCTGCTCCAGGCTTCAGATGTCAAACACCTTCTACGAGGCAGCAGGTCAAAACTGGTTCACCCTGGACAGCGTGCACATCCACTACAACTGGACGCAAGAGGCCACGTTCAACGCCAGCGAAGTTTACGCGCCCGCCACCTCGTCCTACCACTGCCAGCACGTCAGCAGCCTGCACAAATATGACACCCTACTGGTGCCCAGCTCCCACACGGACACGTCCGCCAACTGGCACATCACTTTCACCGATTTCCAAGTACGGTTTCAGAAAGGCGGTGCGGGCGTTGTTCCCTCAGGCTCCCACCAGTGTCTGCCAGTGATAATAATGATTTTCCCACCTACTGTTTAATTTAGTAAAAGCGAGGCTGGTTTTGCTGACCCTGATATGGATACGCGTGTTGAGAAAAATCTAATAATAGAGCAGCTATTAGTCATAATTTTCTATGCCTGCCTGTTCAGATGTATGTCATGACTCACTTTGTATATTTCAAATGGATCTGTTTTAATCAACCAGCATTGTTGATTTTTTTTTTTTTTTTTTTTAAAACGTACGCTGGCATGATATTTCAGGATGATGGTCGCGTTCACTCTCGCTGCTACTTTAATCCCCCCCCGCCATCCCATTTTCTACTTGTGTACATGTGTATGTTTGCCAGCCGCGTTTCTTAGTGTGCCATCAGTCTGTCACACCGTATGTTTGGCAGTCTGTTGGTCTGTCTGTACTCAGCGTGCTGGGCCATCTGCTAGGCGGTCTCAACCTGCGTGCGCTAAATCCAGTAAGAGCCACTCGTCCTCTTTAAATCGGCCTAATCTCAGCTCTCCGCCTTCTCTTTCAGATTCAAGCCTTCAATGTGCAGTCGGACAAGTTCGCGTCGGCCAGTGACTGCGCCACTTTCCTGACGCCGGCCATCCTAATGGGCTTGGTGACGTCTCTGATCCTGCTCCTGGTCCTGGCCTACGCCCTTCACATGGTGGTCCACCTCAAGCACATCGACCGCTATGAGGAGCACAAGGCCACCGTCTACTTCCCCCGCAGTCCAGAGGCCGAGTTGCCGGACAAGAACAGCCTGTGAGGAAAGCGGACAGGGGCGGAGAGAGGAAAAGCGAGGCTGAGGCGGAGAGCAAGTCATGGAAAAAGTATCCTCCACAGAGTATTTCTTGAACAAAATACCTGTCCACGTGAAAACCTTGTAAATCGCTCGGAAGTAAATGCAGGATACTCTTTCCTCATTGACTTGTATCTTGGCATCCATTGTATGGATGCTCAAGCCTCTCCTGGGCCTTCAGTCCGTGATCCAAATGTCAAAGGTCAAGGACAGTCCCGGTGCCCTGAGGGGCAACAAGCGGCCTTTACCCCAGCCAGCCATGCGACCCGTACTAGGCTATCTGTCGCTATCACAGCTAACATCTGATGCTCTCGATTAAATGTCTCACAAGTGTCATATTACAAGCTTCCGTCGCTCGTCGTCTTTCCAGCTTTCTCTAAAGTATCCTTTGTCTTACTGCTGCAACAACTATATTCTTCAAAGGGCCAGTTTTAGTCCTGTTAGCTGCATGCCATAAAAAGCTGCTCAATCCGAGCTAGTGCAGTGTTTCCAGATAATCGGAAAGTGTTGCATGAAGCGCAGTTTAAAATAAGCCAACGGGGCACGACGCAGAGTCTGCCAGAATCAAAAAACAAGGAAACTCTGGTCTAGCGTCTGGCTGGAGTGAACGGCCCTTCAGAGCTTTCGATGTCTCCCGCCCCGTCCCTAAACGAGACTGCTGCTTGGGATTTAACTGTGAAATGGCCTTGTACCGGACCGGACCAGACCGGACGGCCGATGAGGGCGGAGGGGGTCCTACGAACTCAAACTAGCACAACGTCGGTTAGTAGTAAAAGCACTAACGATCGAGAAGACTTTCAAGACTACACGGGGGACAATGCTGCAAAAGAGGAGCGCATCCCTCCGGTCAAACGGCTCACCCGAGAGTCACGTTTTTGGACAAGCGAGGCCAAAGGCTCCTCCATGCGAGACACTGAAAAGTGAAGCTTCAAAGGTCTTGCCACAAAATATGGTGAGTGGGATATTGTGGGAAAAGAGCTAACCGTTCCAGCTATGTGCAAAAAAAACAAAACCCAAAAAACATACAGTAAATGTACAGAAGTGTCACTCTGCGGAGATCATTTTGTTTCCTTTTTCTTTTTGTCTTTTTTATATACGACGTAACCATGACAAATTGTTACTGGTGCAGGACAACGACGCTCATATACAAGTTGTAGATGCATCCGGATCTCTTTGTAACTACAGCTGTTTACTTCAAATACAGCACAACTAAGAAACGTAATGACAAGACATTGTGCAATGGGATGAGGATTAGTGATATGACCCCCCCCCCCCTTAAAATGTTTGTTTGTTTTAAAATGGGGTCTGATGAAGTCCAGTCCAGTCTGGTCGAACTGTAAATCCAAATTGCTGCCATAGAGGGACAATGCGATGGAATGCCGTACAGCAAGTGGGACTTATAGATGCCATTATTATGCCAGACGCCACACTAGCATCAGGAACAGCATCAGTAAGTCATTACCACTGGTTTTAAAAAAAAACAAAAAAAACACACAAATAAAAAAAGTCAGCATGACAGTAAGTAGATATTTTAACATTCGATATGGCAGTTCTGTTAATCTGTAGCAGTGTCAAACGTGTTCTTTGGTCATAAGTGTATCCTACCAAGTATGAAGTGAGTGCGGGTAGTTTGTCCAAGGGCCAACTGATTGAACAATAAATGATATTTAGAGGATATGGCGTGCTGTGTTGTGTTGTGGACGAACACGGCTAATATTCCCATTTGCGGTTTTACATGCGTTATATTGTATGTTTATAGCCTGAATTCCACCAATATGAAACTGAGAATACCGCCCAACGAAATTGCCGGATTAATATTTTCATTCAATGGTTACATGCGATCGATTAAAAGAAAAAAAAAAATAGTACAATAAATAAATAATTTAAAAAAGATACAGAAACAAAAACAGAACTGTACTTTCCGAGGAGAACCAGTAGAGGTCAGAAAAAAAGAATGTCCAGCGAGAAAAGCTTATTTAATTAGTAATTGTGTGGTGACAACGTTGTGAAAAAGAAGAAGACAAAAATAAAAAAATGGAAAAAAAAAAAAATCAGAACTGCACGTTTAGAAACTTAATTCTCGGTGGTTTTTTATGGTTGAATGACTCGGTGTGACATTCCATTACATCCTCTAGATGTCACTGTTTGACTGCCTAGTAATCATCTGCCCTTGCTTATGTTAAGCCAATACAGGACTCAAGTGTCGACAACTTAATGTTTGCTTGACGCGTAACAAGATTGACAAAAAAAGATTCGGTTGAAAATGCAAGCTAAGAAAACTATACCAGGAAGGATAAAAAGGATTCCTGAGCATCTTTCAACGGATTTCTTTATGATGGCCTGAAAACATCAATAATCGCTAATAATTTGTTGGCTTCAACCTCTGAAAGAATCTCCTCATCACACTTTTTATTTTTTTATTTTTTTTAATTAACATTTCAGCATTAAAAAAAATAAATAGCTAGCTCACATTAACAAAATTTGCAGTCAAGACAATCACAGACTCAAAATTCCCCCCGTCCCCTATCAGCACAACCGGCACGGAGGGGCCTAATTTTAGCCCCCCTAGGCATGTTATTATTGCAAATGAGGCGCTAATCAACAAGGCAGCGCAGCCCGTGGGCCAGCAGCGAATATGAAATATGCGCTGTTCCACGCATGCTGCTGCACAACCAGGAATATAAATATTATTGTAGGCTTTGTAGCAGAAAGTTTCACATCTGAAATCACAAGATTCAAGTGGAAAGCAAGAGAAGCAAAAATAATGAGGGGAAAGCGGACGCTTATTACGGGAAGGTGTTGTATATAAAACAGAAGCAGGTGCGAATCATTCGTCCAGAATGAGAAGCGCTTGCGAGTCCCGACATCGTCCGCTTGTTATCGCTCCACATAATGGCAACAGTTTGACTTCCTGTTAGAGGATCATTTCATACAATTTGTTTGGTTTTACGCAGGCACGGGGAGAACATGCGAACTCCTCTAATTAACCCCAAATGAATGAAAGTGGAAGCATATGTCAAATTCTCCCAAGGACTCAAATAAATGCCCCTAAAATATCATAACACTTTGGTTGCAATTGATGACAGAGGGGATAACTTTGATTTTTTTAAATGCATGAATGAAGAAAAAAAAGGTCTGCTGCGAAAAGGGCACTTTTTTACTTTCAACGGTGGCGAAAGGGCAGGTGCTTGAGCACCACTTGGGGCCTATGTGTGCACGTGCCTGATAAATCATTCATGTGCTCTTTGAAAGCAGTTTGTAGTCTTTCCTATTTTGAAACCTTCTCACGGAGGCTGTCTTCATAAGTTTTTTCTTTTTTTTTAATGTACTGTACATATTCCAGTAATACAGTGGGTTGTCGGTAGCCTTGCTTATATTGCGTTTTAAAATGGATTCCATCTGTTCATTTCAAGGTTTAGGTTTTGTCCTGGGATAGTTTGCCTCACCCTAATTTGTCCACTGTGCGCATAATGTATACATGCATATAGTCAGAGCTGGATCAAGGCATAAGGGAACCAAGCGGCACAAAAGTTTGTTTGTGTGTGTGTGTGTGTGTGTGTGTGTGCGCTTTTTAAAAAAACATTTTTTTTTTAAACACATTAAACATGGTGGGAGGAATCAAATTCTGCTGCTTTGGGTCCCATTAAGGTTTGGGCCAGCACTGTACGTATAGTCATGCACTGTATGTAAAACAGCGACATCTGGTGGATGCTGCAATCATGGCATCTGTTCTGGCGCAATGCCCCGCTCTGTTGAAATCCTGTCTGCAATAAAAGTGTTCATTATAGTAAACTCTATTGTTCATTATAATACCGAATGTACGATTAATACTTTTTTTTGCATGATAATAAACTACATTTTATAAAAAGAATGTTGTTTTGTTGACAACACTGATTAGCTGTAAAGCTTGAAGTCCCCTATAGTTGGATATGTGTGTGTGTGTGTCATTGTTAAAGCTGGGGAAAGCACAATGTTTCCCCACCGCAGACAAAAACTGAAAATGGCAACCAGTTGTCGGATAGATGTTTGCTTCTTAACTCAGGTTGTGGTGCCCTTGAGCAAGGCCCTGCTCAAAAGGTGTGGCGTTGTTTGCGCGCCTCTTTCACTTTGACATCTCTCCTCGCATGCCTCCGTGTGTCTGCGATCTGATTGTCTGTGTTGTGTACAGCAAAAACACTGTTTATTTTCTTATACTGTTTTCTTTGCTCACAAAGCCTTTTTTTTCACAAATGATAGTACAATCTCTCAAGCTGTCAAGTACTTGACTGAGCAGGTCTCCCTGCATTCATTCATTCATTAGTTGTCAGGGGGATTATGTAAATAAGTTATATTTTAATGTATATTTATATAGCATACCGTTGATACAAAATTAGCACACCAAATACTGCACATTTCTAAATCTGTTGTATATCAAATGGGCCATGAAATGCAGTAAATGTAGCTCTACAAAATAATTTTCACGGCTAATAAACATCATATTCCTGCTGTTCAATGGTGTAGGAGGGGAAAATGTAATTCTGCTGCATTATTCACAAAAAAATATGAATGATATTTAGGACTGTGGGGTGAAATTGAAGTTGTAATGTTACAAGAAGCAGGGACGGTCAGGGAAGGCAGCGCATTAGCTGCATCATGTAGAGTAAAAAAAATAAAGAAAATCATGAAAAAGTAGTGTTTCCAATTTGAGTTTTCTGGTCTGTGATTTATCTTGATTGATTTCTTTTTTCTTTTTTTTTTTTAATCCAAAAATGATTGAATTGCTGAATTGGCGAAATATGAAACGTGGCAAGGGGCAGCCCGCCTCAACTCAGATTGCAATCCTTCACCCAAAAGCAGAAATAGCACAGAGCATGAGCACTATATATTGGTGAAATACTGGTACTGCAACAGATCCAATATGTTTTCAGATAATGTCAATAGTAGTCAAGCTCATGTATTTAATATTTACGTTACATATTTAGTTTTGCTGGTCGCATAAAACCACAGATAAAAGCACAAGGTGAGGCAAACAGTATTTCGCCTCACGGAGGGGGACTCATCATTGGGCAAACACATGCAATTGATTAGGCCCTGAGATTTCCAGGGACAAAATGTCTCCGGAAAACTTATCACTGGAAAGGTTTTCGTCGATTTAAAGCAGTTATTGTTGTTTTGGTCTTAATTGACGTGCTTAAAAACACATGAAAATGACTTCCTCTATCATGATCATTTTGACTACTGAAGCACGTGCAATACTACTGTAGATGTCTCCTTTCAAGTTCAAGTAGGTGCAGCCGTTAACAAGTCAAACATGAAATTACTAATTCAAATGCCTTAAAATCTTACATGTGAATTCAGGATTTTTATCCATAATTTGCTCCTGTAGGCCCCGTTGAAGCTGCCAACTGTATGCCATTATGCTTTAGGCAAGCCTTGCATTTCTTCTTGGGTGAAATGAACATCCGTTGGGATTTGACTCCCATTTTAAATCAAGCTTGTCAGCCCGCAGGTGTCCTCTGCTGAGTCACGTCTGCTTGCAAACCAGCGAACGTGTAAACATTATGCCTCGCTTTTAAATGATCAAGAGAGTGTTACACCGCTGTGGATTTAACCAAGCAATTTAACAAGCATTGACGAACACTAGAGGAGCTGAAGCAGCTATTCATCACTGTGCTTGATATTGACAACCACTATGGAGGATAACTTTTGCCCCAAAAGATTCAATTAACCTTCGTTGTCAAATAAACTTACTTGCGGCCAAAGCCATCCTTGGTGTTTGGCCAAGATCAGCGATCAAACGTTTCATTCAAGGACATGATCCATTTCGGCCGGAGCAAAGCCCGACGAACGTCGCCCTGATGGATTTGACAAGTAAGTGACATTGAGCAAACAAACTACTGCAGACCGCATACAGTACAAGAACACAGTGTAGTCTCTGTCCAATAACTCCGATGAGCAAAACAGCATGGGGTAATTACTTAAACATGGTTTTGGTCCATTTTATGTTGAACCTCTGAAACATGGTTGGACAATAATGCACGAAAAGCTGCGTATGCGCACCGATGAATCCGCATGTCAAGTTCTATCAAGCACACCCTTCCCTGTGCATCTTTAGTTTCATCAAAGTTGACCTTGAGCCTAATGAGCAGCTGGAAAAACAATAACAAACAAACAAAAAAGACAAAGATAAAGTGGGAGCAAACAAAGTCGGAACATTGGAGAGAAGACGCGCTAACAAAAATGCACTCACCGGCGTCTTCATTAGCTACAGGACACAGGGGATCCAGTGAAAGAACTGCGATAAAAAGTAGCAAATGACATTCTTAGGAAGATACTAATTTAACAAAATGTTTCTTATTGTGTTAGTGGTATAAAAGGCACTGCTTTATACTGAGAGCTGTTTCTAATACAGTGGTGCCTTCTGATACCAGTGACACGATTGAATAGTTTTTGGAGATACGTGCCGTCGTTCGGCCGATTGTTTATTTTTTTTGCTTTGACTTGCAAGCTCAAATTTGAGATACAAGCGCTGAAGATGGCGGTCAGTGAATGCAACTTAACTCCGTTCACAACAAGCAACAGTTGGGCAAATTGTGATCAATTCTTCTTCGTCGTCTTCTTCAAATAAATGCCTTCGAGCTGTGTATTGTCACATAGAATTGCTTTAGATGAAGCAATTTAGCTGAAAGCTGCAGTGTGTTCCTTCTGTCGCCCCCTAAGGATGGAATTCAGTATTACAACAACAGAGCCGAACCCTAACCCTAACCCTAGCTCCCTCCTGCTCACAGTGTGATTCTAAAACCTTTTTATTCATTTTTTTTGAAGGACAGCCGATAGGGAAAAGAAGAAAACGAAGAATTATTGTATTATTATTTTATACGATATTGTATTTTGTGCTACATGAAAACACAAAATAATAGGCTTAGTTAGTGTTTTACAAATGGGAGACAAGGGACCGCGCTTTGCGCATCGCGAAATAAAATGTATCATTTCTTTTATGTCATTTTGGGTGTACCGGTAAGTGTGGAGCGCGGGAATGATGGTCGACGTGAAATATAAAGGCTCAAATATGTACACTGAAAAATACAGCAAGATGTTAGCGGTCCCGATAGGCTTAATCAGTTGACTCATGTTCTCTAGTAGTAGCTTGGCTGAATTATTTACAATATACATATTTTATGTCAGGCATCTCGTTGGGCAGTTAAGGGGTTCCTTGGGAAGATGTGTGGATTTCGTAAGGTAGTTATTATTTTCTTTCGTCATGGAAGCCTGTCTGCGTTTGTGAGGAAGAGCTTGTGCATGCATTGTTTGGGGCATATATTTAACATCAGGCACCTTGTTGGGCAGCTAAGGGGTCCTCGGAAAGAGGTTTAGTCGGTTCGCGGCAATTCTTGGGTTTTGTTTTCGCAGTACTAATTGTATGAGGTTTTTTTCTGCTACAGAAATGCAAAATAATATGTTTAAGTGAGCTTTTTACAAAAGGGGGTGTGGCTCCGGCCATTGCTAAGTGAAATGCGTCATTTCCGTGCCGTCGTTTTCTGTGCGCCACCGAGTGAGCCAGCATGGGAAATTCACTTCATATGAAAAAAAAAATCAATAAATCAAATATTGAAAAATACAGCACGAGAGGACTGCTTTGGTACTGGAGTGACATTAGAAAAGACAAAACCTGTAGTGAAGCAAATTGTTTAGTGGAGTTTTCAATTGGTTTTAGGGGGTCTGAGACACTAAAACCTGGCCTTCAACCCCCCTAAAATAGGCCGAGCGCCACCACTGCTTTTCAGTGAAAGTTATTCAGCGTCGTCGATCCCATCACAGAGCTTTTCCAGAATATTTTGTAGCTCCAAGAGAAATGCGAGCTGCCACACGGGATGTGTCGCCCCAAAGCCTCGCATCACCTTTCACCTGCAGCCAGACGCTCACACACGTCGCCAGTGCCGCGTCGCACTTACGCTGCGACACAAATGTCATGTCATCGCCCATCCGCCAAGAAGCTGGACAATGCCAAACACCCGCCTCCCATTCACCACTCCTTTTGTATGCACCCACTCCACTTTTTTTTCCTCTCCTCCATCAGCACTTTGTCAGTAATCTGCTTGAGTGAACTGGCCATATAGTGCATGACTTGATGTGACATGAAAGCTAAAGGACATCTATTAAAGCCCTGTCATAAAGCCACTGTGTGTGTGTGTGTGTGTGTGTGTGTGTGTGTGTGAGAGAGAGAGAGAGAGAGAGAGGGGGTGGAGGGATATGAGTGTGTGCTTGGGTCAGAAGTATGGCGTAATTCGACAGCAGCATCCTCTGTAGCCAATCCTCAGATGCTGTGAGAGAGAGAGAGAGGGAGAGAGCGAGAGAAGCGTTTTTTTAATCCCCCCCACCCCCCCCATACCCCCCACCCGGTAGCTACCACGTGAACCTCCACTCCACTTCTGTCTCTTGTCCTGTGTACGCAAAGGCAGCGGCTGTGGACTTTTCCCATCCGAGTCGTGTGCGCCGGAACCGGTTCGTGTCCGTGAGCCAACTGTCGCCACCATGCATCTATCAGCCAGACAGCTTGGCTGATTTTCCTGTGCTTTGAATTCCCTGGAGGAGGATACATCCCCCGAGTGGCTGCGTAAAACCAACACGCACTGTGCGTCAGAGACGAGCAAAGATGCAGGTTGAAGGGGGCAAGGTCCGCGCGTGGAGTGCGTGTCTTTTCTTACTTTCCTCAACTCTGACTTTCAGTATAACTGAGGTTGGAGGCTCCCACCAAAGCATCCCTCCATCCGTGTGAGTACATGCTTTTCTGACTTTTGAGTTTTGACTCTCCCCGTACTATATAAGATAAAAGTTGACGATTTGTATCCATTCACTTGATCTCTTTGCGACTCGTGCTTGTCGTTGAGCTAAATCAATATTTGTGAAGTTATTAACAATGATTCAATCCTCGTATGGTTATTCATAAGGTATTTTAACCTGCAGAGTGAAGCTCTGGGCTTCAGCCTTTGGTGGGGAGATGAAGTCAATCTCTGCAAAGTACTCAGGCTCCCAGCTGCTGCAGAAGGTTAGTTGACTTCATCTTAATTCAGTTCCCCCCCCCCCAGCATGATTGCAGGTATACCTGCACAATAACGTACCTTGGTTGCCTTATTAAGCTACATGAGTGGGCTAAATGAGAAGCAGTATTATGCAGTTGCAATTGAACACTGTACAAATGTCGTTGGAGCATGTGCTTTTAGTCACTTAAGTGAAGGTGAGGTGGGATGAACTACTGAATGGAAAATGATTTGAAAGCATTTTCTAAAAAAGGATTTGTGCCTTTTTAAATGAATATACTGTGTTCAGGCACTCACATAAATGCATTCACTCAACATAAAACTACGGGAGGGCATCCAGATGCCATGGATTATTATTATTTTTTTAAAAAAGTAATGTGCTGTAATTAGTAGAATTATTGAATAGTTATTTTTGGGCTACTAAAGCACTGCTGATTGAATATTATCCACTAAACGGTCCAGAAAATGGATGAACATTTTCAACACATACTGTATTTCAGTTTGTGTGTTGCTGGAGGATGTGCCATATTTTGGAGCACTGTACATTGTTCCAGGGGTTAGTACTTGTGCACGTGCTTTCACTGACGCAGTGAGATTTATCTTATTGAAACATGTCCATTTCTGAAAAAGGAACTAAAAAAGAAAAGTTGTACGTTGACATGTAGGCTTGCAACTAAAGTTGTGTTTCCTTAAAGGTTCTTGACGTACCCTTGACACCTGACTTTCCAAGCCGACTTTAGCACTCGCTGTTCCAACACAAGAATGCAAGAATTTCAAATGGTCTTCCTTTGCATTGTGGCATTTTCAGGAGAGGGGAGTCAATGAAAGAAGAATGACTAACTGTTGAATACACACAGGTGGGGGATAAGGGGTCATATTTACAGGGTCGTTGGTTCAGCGCCGCTGTGGCGAGGTGCTGCGGTTCATGTGTGTGAACATGACCACACACACTGCATATTCGCATGCACCATCATCACACATATCCCACTGTATGCCTGCAGGCGTGGATTTCAGGGTGTTATCTTTTTGCCGGCATAAAAACTGTTCGCCCTTCTCATCTTTTCGCCGCCTCCAAAGAGGAGATAACCCTCCTCACAGCGTGACGACCTCCTTATAAAATGCAAATGAGGGTCCACAGGGTTAACTGAGCAAAGAAGAGACTGCAGACCTTGTTGCTGGAAAATTGTATCTTACAACACCGACTGGGGATGTTTCACCTTATTGTATAGGCATAAGAAGAGAGTGCTACTCACCTTTCCCACCGAATGGCGAGCGAGCGTTGTCAGATGTACAGCCGGCGTATTGTGCACGTTGGTTTCGACACGACGTAGACAGATGAAGAGCAACAACAGATCCTCGCAAGACTTTTGTACACGTGCACAAAATTATCGGCAAGCTTTTCACACCAACTACCACCTAAAAAAACAAAAATCAAAAAATGACTTGGCTCTCGAAGTACCACCCGCATGACCTAAAATGTACATTTGATATAATTGTAAGCCACTGTAACATTATGCACAGTTTGAGTATCAACATTGAGCTTTAAGATATTAAAAAATACTGCTTAAGGGATGATTCAGTTGTAAGCTATTGGGCATTAAAGTTCAATACAGCTGTACTGGATCTCCACTTAAAGCTTCGGATGGCTGGAATATATCCCGCATGGTTGCCAACAACGAGGCGCTCTAAAGCGGCCGCGCCAGCCTGAAGCACTGGTCCACGTGCTGGATGTCAAGTCTGCCTTTTAAAAAATATATTTTTCGTCCCTCCTCGCACTTCCGTGTTTCTCTGCGTAATGCGCGCACACTCACGGACAACAACGAGGCGCTCTAAAGCGGTCACGCCAGTAGACTATCGGAAGGGAAGATGCATTTTCGGGGTGTAGGCATAGCTAGCTAACTAACTATGTCGCAACTGTGCCAGTTCATTGACGTGATCAAAGGCGCTCAAGTCCTTATTGGTGGGGGAGGTGGGACTCATGCTGGACTCCAAACTGCCTCACTCCCTCCCGTTTTAGCCACACCCCCAAATCATGCAAACTGATATATTGAAAAAAAGTTTAAAGCTTTATCGCCACAGTTGAGCACTACATAGGTTCAGCCTTTGCACATTTTCAACATGCAAAAACAAGACATTTTCCCGTGCAAGACAGTTGTGGCTTGTGGGAGATTCATAAAAATCCTGTGAGCTCAATCTGGATTACATTATTTTGACCAAACTGAAAAATATTTGAATCCTCAAACCACCGGCTCCCCTTTCACCTGCTGTCCTGATTTGTCCTCCTTCTCCATTTCCTGAATCTATCTCACAGCTCTCATTTCAAGGTTATATCAATCAGGGAAATTTGTGTGTCCCTGAATAAGAAAACCCTGATCAATAACTTTTTTTTTTTTTTTTTTTTTTTTTTTGGACACTGCACAGTGTGTGTCACAGCGAAACTGCAGCTTGCAGACTTTTGAAACATTAAACATCACCCACTGATTGTCACAATGAGCTCTGTGTATTTCACCCTCTTCACTGCTATTCTGCTGAATTCTTTCATTTCATGTATCATTGAACATGTTGTCCCTCGTCTCGCCCGCGTGTGTGCTTGTGCGTTTGTGTTCGCGTGCGCAGTATGGCGGCTGCACTGGTTTTCAGCTCACTGACATAATAGCTTCCTGGAATCAAAATAGTGGGACAATTTTCCACGGAGCAATCGTTTCAAGCCCTATAGTGATGGGAGGTATAGTATAAATTACCACACTAGAAACAATAAGTTTTTTATGGTGGAGGAATTCTGTTGGCTGAATTACATTCCAGATGGACAAAAGTATTGGTCCATAACACTTTGCTAACTTCGCCAAAAGAGCCTCTAATTACTATTTGAATTTTCAATGTTCAACATAACAATGCATTTTGGACATTGAGGGGAGAGGGTGTATAATTTTATAATTTAAGATTTAAAAATAAAACACTGAACATTAATACGACTACTACTAATAACAACAATAATAGATGGGACCCCAAAAGACCCCATAGTTGCATCACATATGTATAGATGGTAATAAATACATGCAGTAGTCTGGATGTAGTACTGTGCAATGACTGAAGAGATGTAATTAATAAAATAATAAAGACAATTAAAAAAAATCATAAATATGGATTGTGCACGTCACACACCATCTTCAGTCCCTGACGTCACCAGACTTCTTAATAAATTTAGTAATCCTGCTAACGCTGCTGGGATTAATTTGTCACCCTAGCTGGTAGATTTCCAACAGTTTGTTGCACACATTGAAGGATATGAACTTCCTCAGAAAATAAAGGCTGACCATTCTCTCTTTCAACACTGCGTTGATTTCGGCACGCCACGCCGATTAAAATGTCCTTCCCTCGAAGTGTTCCTGTTGATTTTAATGGTCTTAACAGGTTTGCGCATTAAAGACTGTGTGTGAGTTTGCATATCGACATCAAGCATGCTCAATCCGTGATCATCAAAATGCCGTTCTCACACAAGGGGACGATAAGAAGGTGTAATGATGTGTGACAGCTATGCGGGAATCCATTTGCCTAAATGGTGACGAAGAGAATGTGCGTATGGCTTGGCGTGCCGTGCATATTATGCTTTCTGATCCCACCCTACTTTGCTGCCCTTCAGCTTTCCGTTGTGATCCACTGACATATCTGCTGACACAATGGCCAAAAGACGGACGCTCCCACCAGAAGAAGCGCGCACAGCGATATGAGAATGTGAAAGCTTTAAAGGCCGTAATACTGCACGTCAGTAATGGAGAAGTGAAGACGATACTCGACCGAGATTGAGCAGAAGCCACTCGTAGGACAGGTTTCCACTTTATAGCAGCCCTAACAGTCAGGAAAATCAATGCAAATGAAAAAAAATGGAACCCACACTTCAAACATTTTCTTCTGAATATACTTATATATATACACACACACGTACACACACACACACACACACACTTCCACAGTGCTGTGAAAAACTATTGCCCCCCTTTTCAAATTCTTGCATTTTTTTGCATGGTTTCCTCACTTTGTTTAAGATCATCAAACTAATCAGACAAGTCAAATATTACAAGTGAACTTTTTATTAATTGATTTAATTTTAAATGGTGATTTCATTTATTAATGTAAAAAAAAAACTATTCAAAGTTACCTGGCCCTGTGTGAAAAAGTGATCAACCCTTGTTGAATCATCAATGAATTGTGACTAATCATAATTTTTGGTTAATTTTCCCTGATCACACCCAAGCCTGATCACCTCCAGAACTGTTCAATTAAGAAGTTGCTTGAATCTGTCCCGACAAAATCAAATCGGACAAAAGATCTAAAAAAAAAAAAAAAAACACAGCAAAATGACACGAGCCAAAGAAATTCCAGAACAGTCGAGAAAAAAACTAATTGACATCTGTCAGGCTGGAAAGGGTTACAAAGTCATTTCTAAAGCTCTAGGATTCTAGCCATCCACAGGGAGAGCAATTATCCTCACTTGGAGAAAACATGTAACAGTGGTGAACCTTCCCAGGAATGGCTGGCCTACAAAGACTACCCCAAGACAACTGCAATGACTCATCCAGGAGGCCCCAAAGGAACTCAGGACAACTACAAAACTGCAGGCCTCCCTTGGCTCTGTTAAAGTCAGTGTTCATAACACAACAGTAGGAAAGAGATTGGGCAAAAATGGCATCCATGGCGGAGTTCCAAGGAAAAAACCACTGCTGACCAAAAACAACAAGGGCTCATCTTTTGTTGCACAAAAACATGTGAATGACTTCTGGGAGAATATTATATGAACTGATGAGATGAAAGTTGAGCTTTTTGGAAGGTGGGCATCTCGTTCTATCTGGCGTAAATGGAGCACAGCATTTCAGAAAAAGAACATCATACCAACAGTTAAACATGGTGGTGGTAGTGTGATGGTCTTGGGCTGCTTTGCTCCTTCAGGACCTGGACAACTTACTGTTATTGATGGAACCATGAATTCTGCTCTTTAACAGAAAATCCTAACCGTGTCCTAACCATCCAAGTCTGCTCTCTCTAACTTTGTCTCCAAAACATCGAACCTTGGCTGTCCCTTTGAGGAGCTCATTTCTAATTTTATCCAACCTGGTCACTCCGAGAACGAACCTCAACATCTTCATTTCCGCCACCTCTTCACTGCCACTGTCTCAAATCCGTACATCATGGCTGGCCTCACCACTGTTTTATAAACTTCATCAGCCCTTAATTCTCTTCTGTCACATAACACACCTGACACCTTCCTCCACCCGTTCCACCCTGCTTGGACCAGTTTCTTCACTTCCTGACCACACTCACCATTGCTCTGGACGGTTGACCCCAAGTATTTAAAGTCCTCCACCCTTGCTATCTCTTCTCCCCGTAGCCTCACTCTCCCCCCACCACCCCTCTCATTCATGCACATATATTCTGTCTTACTTCAGCTAATCTTCATTCCTCTGCTTTCCAGTGCATGACTCCATCTTTCTAACCGTTCCTCCACCTGCTCCCTGCTTTCACTGCAGCACACAATGCAATCTGCAAACATCATGGTCCACGGGGATTCCAGTCTAACCTCCTCTGTCAGCCTATTCATCACCACTACAAACAGGAAGGTGCTCAGGGCTGATCCCTGATGCAGTCCCACCTCCACCTTAAATTCATCTGTCACACCTACAGCACACCTCACCACTGTTCTGCTGCCCTCGTACATGTCCTGTATTATTCTAACATACTTCTCTGCCACTCCTGACGTCCGCATGCAGTACCACAGTTCCTCTCTGGGTACTCTGTCATAGGCTTTCTCTAGATCTACAAAGACACAATGTAGCTCCTTCTGACCTTCTCTGTACTTTTCCATCAACATCCTCAAGGCAAATAATGCATCTGTGGTACTCTTTCTAGGCATGAAACCATACTGTTGATTGCAAATACTCACTTCTGTCCTGAGTCTAGCCTCCACTACTCTTTCCCATAACTTCATTGTGTGGCTCATCAACTTTATTCCGCTATAGTTCCCACAGCTCGGCACATCTCCCTTGTTCTTAAAAACCAGCACACTTTTCCTCCATTCCTCAGGCATCTTCTCACGCACTAGAATTCTATTGAACAAGCTGCTAAAAAACTCCACAGTCACCTCTCATAGATGCTTCCATACCTCCACAGGAATGTCATCAGGACCAACTGCCTTGATAATCATTGCCAGTTCCTGGTCCACCACACTTGCCTCTTCTACTGTCCCTTCTCTCTCATTTTCTTCATTCATCAACTCCTCAAAGTATTCTTTGAGGAGTTGATGAATGAAGTATCTAGTACACTACTGGCACCAGTCAACATATTTCCGTCTCTATCCTTAATCACCCTAACCTGCTGCACATCCTTCCCATCCCTATCCCTCTGTCTGGCCAGCCTGTATAGATACTTTTCTCCTTCTTTAGTGTCCAACCTGCCATACATGTCATCATATGCCTCTTGTTTGGCCTTTACCACCTCTACCTTTGCCCTATGTCGCATCTCAATGTATTCCTTTCGGCTCTCCTCAGTCCTCTCAGTGTCCCACTTCTTCTTAGCTAACCTTTTTCCTAGTATGATTTCCTGTACTGTGAGGTTCCACCACCAAGTCTCCTTCTCTCCTTTCCTGCCAGAAGATAAACCAAGTATTCTCCTGCCTGCCTCTCTGATCACCTTGGCTGTTGTGGTCCAGTCTTCTGGAAGCCCCTCCCATCCACCGAGAGCCTGTCTCACCTTTTCCCGAAAAGCTGCACAACACTCGTCCTGTCTCAGCTTCCACCACATGGTTCTCTGCTCTGCCTTTGTCTTCCTAATCTTCCTCCCCACCACCAGTGTCATTTTACACACCACCATCCTATGCGGTCTAGCCACACTCTCCCCTACCACTACCTTACAGTCGGTAACCTCCTTCAGATTACATCGACTGCAGAAGATGTAATCCACCTGCGTGCTTCTACCGCCGCTCTTGTAGGTCAGCCTATGTTCCTGCCTCTTCTGGAAAAAAGTGTTCACTACAGCCATTTGCAACCTTTTTGCAAAGTCTACCACCATCTGTCCCTCCGAGTTCCTTTCCGGGATGCCGTACTTCCCCATCACTTCTTCATCAGCCCTATTACCTTCACCAACATGTCCATTACAATCTGCACCAATCACGACTCTCTCTCTGTCTGGGATGCTCAGAACTACTTCGTCTAGCTCCTTCCAGCATTTCTCTTTCACCTCTAGGTCACATCCTACCTGTGAGGCATAGCCACTAATCACATTATACATAACACCCTCAATTTCAAGTTTCAACCTCATCACTCGATCTAAGACTCTTTTCACCGCCAAGACATTCTTAGCCAACTCTTCTTTTCAAATAACCCCGACTCAATTTCTCTTCCCAGCTACACCATGGTAAAATAATTTAAACCCTGCCCCTAAACTTCTAGCCTTACTGCCTTACTGGTCTCCTGGAGACACAATATATCAATCTTTCTCCTAATCATCATGTCAACCAACTCCTGAGATCTTCCTGTCATTGTGCCAACATTCAAAGTCCCCACATTCAGTTCTAGGCTCTATGCTTTCCTCTTCTCTTTCTGCCGAAGAACTCGCTTTCCACCTCTTCTTCTTTGACTTCTACCCACACTAGCTAAATTTCCACCGGCGCCCTGCAGGTTGACGGTGCCGGTGGAAAAAAGTGGGGAAACTATGCAAAAATATAAGAATTTGAGAAGGGGTCAAATACTTTTTCCACGGAACTGTATATATATTTCCCCAATAGTGTTGTATCAATTTCGAATCAGCTGAATTCTTTGGGGTACAACAATGGAATGTCGCTTGTTGCATTCCATGAGTCATAATGAATTGCACTTAGGGTTAATTAACCACATCGAGCATTACCCTCTCATCTTATTCTTCTTGTGCTGATGATTATTTTCAAATAAAATAAAGTACAATTTTAGATGTGTAATACATGTTCTCAATATGATTCCTTTGGGAGAGAGATGGTGCTGAGCGACTTGGCCACAACATTAGGTACCCCGTCACAGTAAATGAGGTACAAAAAAAATAGCTGTGTCAAATGTTCTGCCTGTACACAGATATTGATCCTTTCACTCAGTGACGTTTAACCGTATGTAAGGAAATGTACTGCGTTACAGTGAGAGGTGTGTTTTTAGGATTGTTTATGCATACACTATAATCCTTAAATGAACACACACTTCAGATGTTCGTGTGAAAAAAGATGACTAATTGCCCAAAGTTTGTGTGAACACAGTCTCATATTATGCATGTGTGTGGAAAATATATGGCAGACCTCTCAGTATTATGCAGTGCATTTTTTACACCTTCATGGTTATTAAGTATTTTTTTTTTTTTTTTTTACCTTTATCTCTGCCTTTTTTAGACAGCGATGACTTAGTGTGAGTGTGGGATGTGCGATGTTGCCAATCTGCTGTCAAGGATGGGTGACGTTTGAGGCGTTCCACCGTTGCGCCACGTGTCAGTACACAGGAGACGGCTACAGATTAGATTAAGTTTTGTGGAAATTGACTCGCTGATAGGCCCTGTTTGGTGTGACTGGTGATGAGATGAGGTGAGGGTGTGTGTAGGGGTGTGTACTTAACGCAACCTCAACCCTCCACTTCCCACACTCACTCGTTCTCATCCACCAAAAATGATCGAGCAAAATGTGTTACTGTTTGTATGATGCTCAATTGTGAGACATAAAGAGTAAAAGAACGAGGGGCAATGTCCTGTCGAGTTAATTACAATGTCAGCAGGAAGGAGTGCAGTCTGTGTTTTGATGCTTTCATTTCCTAGCAAGCCAGCGTTGGCCAATGCAGCCACCTACTCACAACGTAATTAGTGCTTTGTTGGTGGGAAAAAAGCGTCGTGAATCAAACGCACCACCTCTGCTGCAGAGAGCTCAAGTGTAGGGCAGCAAGGCCTTTGGCCACCAGATAAAAGTATTTACATCACATGCGCTGACGGCGTATTTGTGGGCTTAGGAAAATCAAAATGTCTTTTTGTGCCTTGTTCTGCAGTGTGCCTCTTTGATTTTATCGCCAACCTCTCTGACAACGCTGATGTGAAGTGTTTGATTTCGTGGCTAATTTGTGTTAACGAGGAGTTTTTTCTCTTTTTTTCCCCCCCTCATTCACTTAAATATTTTGGAAAAAAATGCATGCCAGCAATACTTTGCACGCAGATGAATCTTGTGGAAACACATGAGATGAATATATTCTGTCATCAGTGACTCAGGTGTCACTCTGCCTCCGTTGGCCTGCAGACGACGAGCATGTCGGCGTGCAGCAACGCAGGTCAACAGGCGCATTCATAAGTTACAATCACACACACACACACCTTTGATCCATCACATCAAGTTTGATTTGTGAAAGTCTCGAGGGAAAACCTTAAACTTGAACCCTTATTTTGAGTATTCAGCCTCGCCCAATTATTTGACAACACTTCAAAATCTCCTCCTCTTCCCCTGCAATCACTTTGTTTTAATAATGGATAGAATGCAGCTACGGCACTAAAGAATACATGGAAGGGGATCTTGGGACATGAGGCCTCAGTATACTGAAGTTGTGCTGGCCCAGCACAATGTCCTGCATCGGCGGTCGCAATATGCGTGCCAAGTCGACCGCTACGCCGTCGTCCACAACAAAACAAATGCTCTTATTTTGACTCAACTTTATAGAGCACGGCACTGCGCCTCTTTCGCACATCGCGCCTCAGCAGATAGACGTTCCAGATGAGCGGAGCGACTGCCCCGCCCGCTGACGACCTTCACCTGCACTTGCTGGCGTCTCACGTAAACAACACATTTCCAACCTTGGGCGGCAGGCATCAGCAATGGGACTGCATGTCATCAGAACATGCGAAAAGTGCACATTTTCTTGCAACTGAAACCTCAATATATTTATTTCAAGCATTGCTTTTATTGGTTGAAGGCTTCATCTGCAGAGCTGCAGGCACAGCAAACGTATAAAGTGTACACGACCAAACGACAGTGAATGACCAGATATTTTCTTCCTTCACAGTGAGTAATAAACTGGTAGACTAATACTGGCTGGAAGAACAGCTTATTAGAGAATTATTTAATTAACGACATGACTGCTGACCATTTGCTCACCATTTGTTTGCTCAGGTGAGGACAGGAACCGGATTGTGAATTGGTACTGGTCTTCAAAATAATGAAGTTCAAAATAAAGCGTGAATGCGTTATTGGTTGCCCTGGGTCCACACAGACGCACACACACCTGATTTCTTCTTCCTCCTCCTCCTCCTCCTCTTCTTCGTTAGTTATTTTTGGTGGTTGACAAACCATGGATTGGTGCATTACTGCCACCAGCTGGTATGGAGTGTGGATCTTGAGTCATACTTAAAAAAAAACAACAACAAAAACAACCTACTGCATCCATTTTCTAAACTGCATAAAACCTAAGAATAATATATGAAAAACAAAATTAGCAACAATAATAAAAAAAAAAACATCCTTCAATTACAGCTAGCAACTGATAGTCTTTTCTTTCTGAAGTTTGTCTCAGAATCTCTAAATTGGCTTTTTTATACTTTTGAGTTTTTCTTTCAAATTTCCTGCCTCGGCCTCGTATATTTCACAGCTAAATAAAACATGTTCAACTTTTTCTAATTACCCACAGTGACAGCTGCCTGTATCGTGCTCCCCCATCTTAAATAATAAGCTGTTCAGCCCTGTACGTCCAAATACTATTCTTACATTAGTCTTTCTTCTCTTCAGTTTTTTTTCCTGCTTTCCTCATTGCACCAATTTTACTTTTGTATTCTGTAATACCGTCTTCCTTTCCTCGCTTCCATACCTGGCCAGTTGGTGGCGTTCTAAACATCCATCCATCTATCCTCTGAACTGCGTATCCTCACCAGGGTTGCAGGTGTGCTGACGCCCATCTCAGCTTTGGGTGAGAGGAAAAAACAAAACAACAAAACAAAAAAACCTTTCACACCTACACACAATTTCGGGTCTTCCATTAACCTACCATGCGTGTTTTTTCTTTTTGCAATTTGGGCAGAAGTCAAGTACCTGGAGAAAACCCACACAGGAACGAGGAGGAGATGCAAATTCCTCACAGGCGAGGCTGGATTTTTTTCCCCCCGGACCTCAGAACTGTGAGGCTGATGTGCTAACCGGTCTAGCATACAAGTTTCAACAACTTAATGTACAATTTCTATAATTATTCATCTCAATTTTAACAATTTATTTTGTATTTGATTTCATTTTGAACAGCCAATAATCCAAAGTTATTAACATGAAAACATAACCAGGTCAGCACTCTTACGTCTTAGAATTTACAATATAAACTGCACCAAATAATAACAGAACTATTCTCCCAAAACAATGCTGGCAAATGTTTTCCTTTTACCCTTGTTTTTCCGTATCTGAAATTGCAGCAAAATGAATGCTGAAAGGGAAACTCGTGTTGAAGATGCATGCCTGAAACAGCTGAAAACCTTTTGAAACACTTCTACATTGTCAAAAGAAGTATTGGGAATAAGAATGACTAAACTAATACATTGCAGCATGTTGAATATTCATACAAAGTAGTCACAAGGTGAAGCCTGCGTTTGTGACCAACTTGGGAATGTTGTTTTGGACTATATCAGTGCTTTTCTCTGGTGAGACTGTCAAAATCATGGCACTCGATTGATAGTTCCTGCACCGCGATTGTCTGCAAGGCAATTAGATCTTATAATGTGGACAATTTTGCTCTGCTAATACAGGATTTGATTTTGGTTAGGAAAGAGAAAAGTATTTTTTCTTCTCGCAGGCATCAGGTTGCCAAAATCATCGCGAGTACACGTGTGTGTGTGTGTGTGTAGATGGTTGGACATTCTGATCACACTGCATGTAAGGACATGGCAGCCATTAGAGAGCGCATGAATTTGGCTTCCACTCTTACGGGTGATGGTGCGTACCGAACAGACGCCTTGCACTCTGGGAAACATTCCGAGCTCCTTCGAGCAGCAACGACGACGAGACGTTCCGCGGCATAAGCGCGTGCTTGCATGCTTATGTTAGTGTTCATCTGTTATCCTGCTCTTCCACTCAATAAGCCTCAGGCAGCATTTAAAGCTGCAGAAACACACACACACACACACACACACACACACACACACACACACACAGGAGGTCTGGGTGACTTTGCCTCTTCATGAATTTTGGTGCATATTTTTGAAATTAATAGAAAGAGCAACATGGGTTTTGTCCACCGGCTGGACTGTAGACTCTTTTCTCTTTGGTTTGCATCTGTTATTATTCATGAATGTTAACATTAATTTGTGAATAATTGTAAAGTTTTGATTGGCCATGGGGATGTAAGAGGGCGGAACAGCGGACGACTGGTAAGCACGTGTGCCTCACAGTTCTGAGGACCGGAGTTCAGATGCCCTTAGGTGTGAATGTGAGGGTAAGCGGAACGGAAAATGGATGGGGGATGGATGAAGATGTAACGCTGACACATGAAATGTGATCACCGACACTGCAAAAATACAAAATCTTACAGAATGAATTGATCTTATTTCGACTCAAAACATCTCAAGGTGCTTCTGATTTTTAACAGAAAGCTTTGACTTTTTGTTAAAAATTCATACTAAAAAAAATTCAAAAAATACATACTAATTCATACATACTATTTTCATTTACAATTTTTTTTTCACTTATTTTAGGGACCAAATGTCTTGTTTTGAATACTTTTTTCATTTATTTTGAGGTCTTTTATTTTTTATTCTTCCAAGTGAACCTTTTTGAAACTGAGCTACTTCTTGGGTACTGATTAAGGCAAAGGTCTCGTCTTATTCATACTTTTGAAATAACAAATTTGCCCAAAATACCTTACTGTGTATGCTTTAATGATATTCATCATGTGAAGACACTTACCGTGTCCAATAGTGATCAACAAGGACTTAACAAGGTAGGAAACAGATAAATATCAATATGCAACACTTTATTTTTCGTTTTATAAATCTCTGCAAGTGTTACATTTTCAAATGATCACTTCTACAACATTCCTGTAAAATCACAATGTCCCATCAGTTGTGAACTACTTTTAGAACAGACCTGTGATATACAGTAGTCCTTTTGGGATTTATTATTATTATTATTATTATTTTTTTTTTTAGTAATTTCACACACAAAAGGAAATCAAAATCAAAATGACAAATCTTGTAACTAATTCTCATTTAGTTGTAAAAGTTTCATTTGAATGCCTTTTTACAGCTGTTTGCAACCCATCCTATGCTGAGACCTCCCGTTTTTTTAATTATTATTATTTTTTTAAATACTGCATGTTCTCGCAGCCCCTGCAAAAGTCATAACTCATTTGAAGATGAGGATTACAAGTTTAATATAATTATTCACTACCTTATTAAAGTCACGAAGCATTTTATGATTCAATTATTTTATTTTGCACTCAGTGATGGAAACAAACAAAATAAGCCCAGCGTGTTTCGTCAAAAGATAATGCATGCTTTCAAATCAAATGCATTTGCAATGATTTGTCACAAATCAAATGCTACTTATTTACTGATAGATTTTAGCGTGGCCAGTCATTTAAGAAAAGATCTGCTGATGATGATCGAGTTTTGTCGGCGTGATGAGCACTTAACGGTACGGGCGTATGTTACATGTGCTCTCCGTGCGAGGGATTTCTGCAATCGTCCGTCTCTGCGCCACCAGATACGAACTCGGTCCAACACGCTTTTGAGGCAGCCAGGACAAGCGCGAAATTAATTGTTCCACTCGGTCTCCGGTCGGCGCTCCTCTTTTGAGGGCACAATTTGTCGCCTGGCGCACGAGCGAGGCTATGAAAGGAGGAGGGCAGAGCCACGATTTTGCTATTTTGGGGAGTTTCCCGCTTGGGTTCGGGCCCACGCTCCTGCCACCCACTTTTGGAGGAGTGTAACATCAGTCAATGTTTGGTTGTCATCCGCATGTGGTCGCCCTCTCAGACACACATAAATATTCTTGGGAAAATGTCAGAAAACCAAATTAACTTGAACCAGGTGACGCCCTTGGCGCTCTATTATCACCCCATGTCGGCAGCCGCCCTCATCACTCCTTCACTCTCTCCTCCCAGTGATAAAAATATAATTACAAACATGGCTTTGGGGAGTCAAGTGTTGCTCTGTACAAGTAATGACAATACAGCATGTTTGTTGTTGTGCACATGGAGCAACGGAAGTGTGTCTTAATCAACCCATACACACTCGTGTTTCCCAACTTTTGTTGAGTGAAGGCAAATCATTTACTTCGGAAAAAATGTAACAACACACCACCAAACAGAAATGACAAAAAAAAAGAAATTTTGATGATCTCGTCTCAATTTACGCTGCGTTGAAATCTGGGCTTGTTTAACACAAAGCTATTCTTTTGCGGATAAATTGGTCAATTGGACCTTCCGCCATCTAGTGGAAGAGAAGTTCATTGTTCTGCTTGCCACTATATGTCGCTGGCATAGATAGATGACCAAAAATGTGCACTAATGTGCTGCGCCACACCGTTTGGGAATCACAACACTTGTTCACTCCTTATTCACAGAGAAAGTTCCTCTGGTTTGTGAGAATCCCTCATGGGAGTACATGCAATCATTTTGCAGGTACCACTTCTCATATTTATAACTTTTTGACAAAGATTTTTAAGGACAAACTATCCGAGACCAAGGCTTGCCCGAGACCTGAGCTCGCCGTGACCAAGACAAAAAACTGAGACTTTTGGGGGTCGAGACCCGGTGAAGACAAAGGCCGAGACAAGCTGAGACCTTCACAAGACCAAGACCAGAAAAATCTATTTTGACGAGATGAACAGTTAAAGAGCTTTCGCTATTAATTTAAAATGTCTTCTAAATGCATTGGACAGCCAACAGTACAGTTTCAAGGCACAACATGCAAAAATGTTTTTTCAACTAAATTCTTGCCAAAAAATTAAACTCCTGGATGCACTTAAAAATGAAGATTTAAAGAAGCGCTTAGTTGCTTTTACATAAGAGACTGCATGCAGCATTTGGGACCTAAACATGTATGAGAAGGTCTTATAATAATGCCCCCTGTACTAAAACTCTCAACTGGTGCAGAGGAGGGAGGAACTGAGAGTACTTTCAGTGTCAACTTGTGGAGTTGTGGGAAATCTGTCATGGTTTTTGTCCCAAAAGACAAATCGGTGTCAGAATCCTGGCACATCCCGACATCAAATTCTTTGCTCATTTGAGTTCAAACGTTCGAGAGTCCTGTCCTGAGCGGAACTTTTTATGAGCCGTGTGCTTCTCCTTTTCATCACATTCAGTTAAAGAATAGCAGATCAGCGCTGGTCTTGACCCATCTCGACGGAAAACCCTGAGTCCGGCCGGTCCGAAAACCGAGACAAGACCGAGACTTTTTGACAGTCCAGTCCAAGACCAGGCCAACGTCAAAATTTAGTTTCGAGACCGGGACCCGTCTGGAGGAATTTCCCACAGTGCGTACATACAGCCGCACTCGACTGTTTTGTTTTTGTGTTAATCACCACCGGACTCCTCCACATGCAGCCTGATTGCCAGCAGACGGCGAGCTAAACAAACAAGACTCCTCTCTGTGAGTCAAGCATAAAAAAAGAAGAAACAGCTTGAAGGAGAGAAAATATCATCGTAGACACTTATATTTCAGCAGGCGAGCGCGTCTTCCAAATTCGGCTTTGAAAGTTGAATAAGAGAGAGATGGGATGGAAACAGTATGATAACCACATACATAAAAATACTGGTTATTTCCTGAGTTCCAAGTAATTTCCATCAAGAAGTCCATAGAACTGGCCTCTTATTAACAATATCGCACATAGGAAATGTAATAATGATCAAGGGGTTAGCACGACATGCGCCTGTTGACATTTTGAATAGCGATTTGAAAGGGGAATCAGAGAGAATCAAACAGCTGTGAGATTGTGTGGAAATGGGCTTGGATGAAGTGCGTATCAGTGATGCGTTAAATGAGCTCGGATTTGGGAGATCGGGGTTCAGTCGTTGGGTGAAATGAAGTTTTTGCTCCTCCATTAATCACTTGATCATCAGCTCCCAAGGGGCTAATGCAGATTGTCACAGATGATGTCGCTCGTTCGTCTAACACTCCAACACGGAATGGGACAAATGGCTGGGAACAGCTCAAACATTTTTCTTGCAAAAGAAAGGCCGTCCCTGTATTATTGTAATGTGAAACAGAAGAGGTTGAACACAATGCGTTTGTTCAGATTTCGAATCTGCTTTTCCCCAGAGAAAATCAAGGAAATAATTGGTTCTAGGATCTCATCACCTTTCTTAATGGTCAACGTGATGCTCATATACTTGTGTGTATAAAAAGATGCTGTTAATAATAAAACATGACAAAAAATACTCCTTTAGAGGGGAACCTATATGAAGGAATATTGTGAACAAATGTATAAATTCATCCACAACATTCTTCCAGAAATAAATATGTTGATGGCGGCTGGCTGATTTCTCCTATGATGGATGGAATTAAAGTAACCTTTTTGTATTAACGGTCCAACCGAGTCCACAAACTGGAGCCATGTCAGGCAAGCAGTGATTCTGTGACAATGGCAACATTTGCTTTCATCTGCCGACTGGCAAGTGAGGCGAAATTACATTTTGTGCCACACTGCGCAGCAGGACATCCTGCTTGACTGGTGAACATGAACAGATGCTCCATTTTAACTCAAGTTACTGCAGCCAAAGCATAGATGTGTGTATTTCATAACTTATAACAGTTAACTCATTTCACAAGAGTCTTAACATACAGGCTGAAATATGGACACATTTTATTTCATAATGTCGGCGTCTGAAACACAAGACACCCTCAATCAGTCTTGCAAATATATTGACAAGGAACGATTTCGTACAGCGTATTATTAGAATATTTTAGCCTGTATTAACAGGGGCTTTGGTCTAACCGTGTTTTTGACCAAGGAGTTGGGTAAGATGAGATGAGTTAAACACTCTGCAATTTGAGAGCTTAGCCCGTTGGCTCATGCTCAAGTAGAAAACTGTTTTTCTCCCTAAACATGAACCTGCTATAGTCACTCTTTCGATGTTCTGGTAAAATTAGAAAGAGTCAGTTTTCCTTTTGTTGTCATTCGAAATGCACTCTGTTTTATGGTGTACTTTATTTTGGTGTCCTTACAAGACACTCTATTGTAGGTACGATTGTAAGTCTGCAAAAATGAAACAAAAATTGTTCCATCCTAACGGTTGTGAAAAGAAAGGGACAACGTTCTAAAACCCGGTTTGACGGCCTGACTCCCCACCAACAACGCCACCCACACTCCGTAGTGAAGTGTTGCATTTGTCACCCACTTAGGGGGATTATTGCCGTGATTTCACGTTGATGAATCTGCAGTGATTTGGCTGTTGAGTCATCAGTCACAATGTACCTGAAAGTTCATGCATGTGCTTTGCAGTGCGGTTCCATGGGTGCCTTTGTGAGGGGAAAAGAGCATCTGTATCTTTACTTAGTCAGTGTTCTTTAGTATGGTTATGTCAAATATTTTGAGATTATCTTTACTCATTCTTAAATCTGCACAGCTTCCTATTTTTTTTAATTTTATTTATCTTACTATGTTGGAGTCACAGCCAGTAAAATAATATGACATTTGCATATACCATATCAGTGCATTTCAAAGAGATATTTCTTTTTTTTCCGGAAAAGTGCTGCCTTGCCGTAGATAAAGACATAAATCCCTTGAAGACCTGCACATTTACAAACAGGAGTTTTACCCACTTACCATCATACTGTAAATTGGACTCCTTAAAAAAAAAGTGCCTTGAAGAATCTAACTTACTTTCCTCTAATCTCTCTGATTGCTCTAAAAATCTTATCTACTTAAGAGCCTTTCATTCTTTAATGGGCAGTTCTCTTTTGCGCAACCTCATACCGCATGAACATTAATGCTATTGGTTGTTGTACAACCATCTACAGTATCTGTCTGCCTGTCTGTGTATCCGTCCTAATGGTACCTGGTAAAAATAAGGTTTTTACAACACGTATTGAATATTATATATTCATATATGTTTCGGTGACATGGCACAAGGATGCAGTATTCCTATATATTGTGTGCCCCTCGCTCGAGTAGCATTACAACTGTTGGCTTGTCATATAAGCAAAAGTACAGACGACAGTACTGAAAAGTACTGCGTGGGCCTTTTTTTTCCTACTCCCCAGTGCCATAATAGAGTCGCAGGTATATACAACCATAATAGAGTCGTAGGTATATACAAGGACATCCTCACCTCTCGTCTGCGCCGCTTCGCCGCTGCACCGTGGCGGCTGCGAAAATTACTTCTCTTGCAGGCGGTTGAGGTCCCGATGGCCGTAGGAAAAATAGTTGGCACCGCAGCTGGTTTCAGCCTCTACCTCTGTATCCAATGCTTTCTGCTAAGTATTACTCAAAACACGCCGGTTCGAAGGGATCGGCACAGTTTGGAATGCTTGCAAAGCACCCACAGCTGAGCACGTTTCTTCCCCCGTCGAGTGACTTTCACTCTCCACTGGTCACGTCTTTCTTTTTCACTTGGAAAGCCAAAACAACTCTTGCCACTGCCTGTACAACCAAAATGCCACACAATAAGCCATCGTGACATCGCTAAATCATAAGGACCGGAACAACAGCACACAACGCCGAATGAACAGGCTGTTTGGCTCGTGTTGCGTCACAGTGCCGGATAGAGCCGAAGGCTGGAAGGCGCTAGATGCAAAACCAGAAGCTTCTGCGTCATATTTATTGCGTTAACTGCTGTATATCCGCTATATAATCACTTTGGAATGGTGTAAGAAAAGAACATTTTTAACACCTTTGTCCTCTGACCTTTAAATGCCTGAATTATCTCTTGCCGTAGTATACTTACTACTGTATATCACATATATATATTTCTATATACTGTATATCTTTGTGTGTATGTGTTTTCTGGCGTGTGTGATCTTGCTCAGTGCATTTGCAGTCGAGAGTGTACCAATTTTGTTGCATTACAACTTGAAACGACCACAAAGTCTTTTCTTCAGCTCTTGTTAGCACTGTTTGTTGTCAGTTTACAACTGTCTTGTTCCAGCACCTCAAGACTCACTGCACCTGCTCAAATTCAATAAAAAATTGAATTCAAATTCAATAAAAGCTGGTGTGCCTCCACACACACGCATCACAAAAATCATGGCCATGCATTTAACGTGCCTGAAAACCTTACACTTGGCCATAAAGCACTACATTTGTCCATGTATTCATTGCTAGGACATATTCGTTACAAATCCTCAATATGTTTAAGCACAATCAAGCAAGCCAAAATATATATTTTCTTTTAAGTATAATGCATTACAACGTCATACTACATTCTTATGAGAACAGTCTGTTTCTTCTCAGCCAATGACTTGAATCTCAAAAACTGCTGGATCAATTCCCACCCTCCCACGAACTCGTCCCTCCTGTCACCCTGCTCTTTTGTCTGCTGCCGTGCAGGAGCATCTTAGAGCATGTGCCTAGAAGATGGGAGGGCACACCATATGATCTGACCGTAATCTCCCATTGAATCCCCTCAAGAGTGAAAAATCCCTACCAGGAGCTTTGCACATATTTTAGAAAATCATATAGTATAAGCTCCCTTGCTCATCTGTGTGTGCGTGTATGTAAATTTGATCAGGTATTCCTCATATTATGGGGACATAGATCCGTCTTACTTAACAACAAAACGTGTGTGGGGTTATGTGTGGTGGTTGGAATTAACCGGATTTAATGTCACTGTCTCAAGTTAAGGTGCTGTTGATGGCAAGCGTGTGTGAATGGATTTTTAGTGGGATAATGGGATTCTGCGTGGGGCAGTAAGCGAGGAAGTGGTGTGTCACTGCCACTTCCTGTGTGGTTGGTAAAATGTGAAGGTGGCTGATAAATGTCTTGGCTGAGCTGCTTGATTTGATATTGCTATAGCAGGAATTTTATTCGTCGATTCATGGATCAAACACCAGTTGTGAGTTTTGCCGTTTAGCTGCTTGTTAGTTATCCAAAAAGTACTGAAACTTTTAACAGTTGTATATGTGCTTTCAAGAGTTTTGAGAAGGTCATATCAAGTTCACCTGTAAAGGTGACAGTGCATTTAGGTTTATCCCGAAATTTTACACTGAGGCCGAATAGCTCCAACTTTTTGTGATACTATAGATAATAGCATGTACTGTAAGTGTGCAACGTGGACTCTTTTTTTTTTTTTTGCAACATTAACACACCAAATGCAACAGAAATAAGCACGTTTCTAGTATTAGTTGTGGGTAGTTTAATCTTTTCATTTAAAAAAATTACTAGTTTCAAATGATTAATTGTTCTTTACAATACAATAAAATTACCCTGTCAAATATCCAATTTTCATGCTCATTTGTCAGATATGAATAAAATATTATCAGTGAAGATGGTGGTGCTAATGGTTGCGTTACACCATTCCCCCCCCCCCCCACCCCCTCCCCCACCCATGCAGAAATACAAGGAGTTCGACAGGGCTGTGCGTGTGGAGGAGATTGATGGTCTGCGTCTAGTGAAGAGACTGGCCCAGAACATGGAGGAGATGTTTCATAAGAAAGCCCAGGCAATGAAGGTACTACACATACTGTATTGTATTGAAGCATACAATGAATTCAACCAGTAAGAAGATGAGTCAATTATAAAACAATAAAACATTTATTCAGGCGGTGGACGACTGGTTAACACATCTGCCTCACAGTTTTGAGGACTGGGGTTCAAATCCCGGTCCCGCCTGTGTGGAGTTTGCATGATCTCCACGTGCCTGCGTGGGTTTTCTCCGGGCACTCCGGTTTCCTCCCACATACCAAAAACATGCATGGTAGGTTGATTGAGGACTCTAAATTGCCCGCAGGTGTGAATGTGTTTGTTTATATGTCCCCTGCGACTGGCTGGCGACCAGTTCAGGGTGTACCCGGCCTCCCGCCCAAAGATTGCTGGGATAGGCTCCAGCGCCCGCGTGAGGATAAGCGGAACGGAAGATGAATGAATGAAAACATTTATTCAATTCAGTTGAACTTACCTTAACTTTGTAAAGTTACATATCTGCATGTCCACAATTCCCAAGGGTGTCAGGCGAAAGTTAACAACGCAAGAAAGGTTGTTTCACTTTATTTATCTTCCAACCCCAAGTCCAGTGCAGTTGGGACATTGTATAAAACAAAAAAAAAAACAGAATACAAAGATTTGCAAATGCTTTTCAACCTACTACATATATTCAATTGAATACGCTACAAAGACAAGATATATAATGTTCAAACTGATATTTTTTTCTGCAAAAATTTACTCGGATAGGCGCACATTTACCACTGTGTTACATCACCTTTCCTTTTAACGACACTCAATAAGCATTTGGGCACTGAGGACACTAATGGTTGAAGCTTTGTAGGTGGAATTCTTTCTCATTTTTGCTTGAGCTACAACTTCAGTTGCTCACTAGTCTGGGGTCTCTGTTGTCATATTTTGTGCGTCATAATGTGCCTGCACACATTTTCAGTGGGAGAAAGGTCTGGACTGCTTGTGCTATCGCTATTTCTTCTTGTTTAGGGTCCTTAGTTTGACTGAATGATTGAAGTCTTTCTAATCCCAAATTCTTCTGATAGTATGGAAAAACCTTTAACATCAACAACAACATAAAGGTTTTGTTTTGCCTTTAATACTGTATGTTGCTCAAAATGCATGATAGATTCTCAATGCTGTTTTTGTGACTATGTTCTGTGAGCACATCTGCAGGTCTGTGAATGTGCACGTGTGTGCTGGTCTGTTGCGTGCTCCTGTCGCTCCAGGTGATAGATCCTATCAGGGCAAAATGGTACTGGTAACACAAATTAGATTTCTCTGGGAGAGTCCAGTCAAGGGAGGGCAGGCAGAAGATAGACAAGCACAGATGGTGCTAAACCATTTACATGTTTTAGCTTTGCCTCTGCCTCCATTCTGTTATTATTATTATTATTATTATTTTATCATTTGATGACTTTGCATGCTTGTTCCAGTATGTGCTTCATTTTTCCATCTGGACACATAGAGCTGATCTGACTTGCCAAATAGGCTTGTCAGTATGCGTTTTGGAAATTTAAATTTCAGTTGTCAGTTTTAAATTATTTCGATAACCATTGCAGGTTTTTGTTTCTTTAACACAACAGTACTTGAAACCAAAACAATTTCTGTAGCCTGTAGATATAAGGACTCCGTGGGTTAATGGCTCCTCTCAAGCCCTCTTCCTGGATGCAGAATGCCTGATAATTGTTCATCTCAGGGGATTGTGAGTGTGAAGTAAATGTTCTGAGAGCTAAGAGAGGGGATAGAGCCGGTCTATAGTCAATTAACACCAATGTAAAAAAAGATTTACACTGAGGCACTGACACTGTGAGCAACAATGTTGGCTGAAGTGTGGGTGGTTCATATGCAGCCATAACAAAACAGCAGCAAAAACAACAAAAACACTTATTTTATGAGCATGCAAGTATTACTTTCGTTCCTAAAATAAAAATTGCTGCTATTCATGACAAATGTAATTGAATGCTGTAAAAAGGCAGATGTCCAACAGAAAAGTCTAATGTTTGGGCTAAGTATGTTTCCCAAAACAATGACACCATAAAAATGGAACTTGTATTGATGAAAAAAAAAAGGCTCGATATGTCTGGTGGTATTTGATAAGATGGAAGCGCCATATAGATGTTGATACAGGAAATGATGAAGACAGAAAAAAAAATAAAAAATTAAAGAGAAACTTGGAAATGTGGATAAGGGAAGAAAGGGAATGGAGACTTTACTCCTTATCAGGTGCTATCATTGTTCCACTTCATGGCCACCTTCCTCATTTTCTCACCTTTCGCTGAATTATTAGTCATGAACACACAATGGGAGTCCATGGCAAGTCCCCTCTCTTCATCTCACATTCTATCCAATTTCCCTCTGCCTATATGAGCAAAACTCTAATCTGTCAGTCCGAGCTTGCATGCTCGCAGCTGTCCTCAAAAATCCCTCTCTCTTTTGTCTGGTTTCTCTCTCTCGCTGTCTCATCCCTGTTGTTTCCTCCTTTTTTTTTGTTTTTTTTGGGGACCGTGTATGAGGCGCTCCAGAGATTCAATTTCCGTGCAGGCGCTCAGCCCTGTCCGTCACCGTAGTTTTATCTCCCAGTCTCTTTATCAATTCCCCCTCTTTATCTCTCGCTGCCACCTGCCGAGGGACAAGAAGTGCACCTGTAAATATGCATCTTTTTTTTTTAAAGTAATCTTTAGTTGAAATTGTGTGATACAGTAATGGTTTTGATTTGAAAAGGGGGTGATGGTATGACAAAGCACTACTTGTCAGCTTGTGTGTGTGTTTATGAAACTGGTTGTTTGTATTTCGTTTTATTTTTGTGGTTGTATTTTAGCGTCTTAGTTTTCACCACCACTGTTGCATAGACAGTAAAAATGGACTGTCCATATTTGTATGCCAACACATGCTTACAAGGAACCAGCAACTACTGTGTGTTATCCAAGTTAAAGTGGAGCTCTTGTAACTGTTTGAAGTTGAGCCGTAGTCTATGCCCTTCAAAAGCCTCAATTTTCAGCACTGTTTGTCCTTTAATGGCACATTTTCTTCAATCAGTCCGTACCTCCTAATATCCTTTTTTTCCTGTGGGAGTCACTCCTGTGTAGTCTTCAACCTGATTACCAGTGGTGAGCAGGGGACATGTCCATGGTGATATGTGACAAATAAAAGCACACACATACAAATGTAATTTCTCTTTCCATGAATTTAAAATTCTAATTATTACAGCAGGCACCAGGATTATTTAATACAGGTTTTCAAAAATACATACAATCATCGCTTGCAGATGAATATTCTTATAAAGTTGTATTTCTTGAACTGTAGCTGTACTGTATTTGCAAATGCGGTTTATTCATGTGCTTTGAATTGATCTCCTCCCACGTCCAAGTTTTTCCTCAGCGACCACGAAAGTTGCAATCCGCTTTGCCTGCCAGGACTCATCACCTGCCTCCGGAGTCCCATAGCCCCCCAAAAGGGCCAATGAGATATTTTCTTGAGCTTGACGGCATCCCTCACCACTGGTTTCCACTAACAGGTTTGGGGATTACTGCCATGAGAACAAGTGCGGCCATGACTCAGGTTCGCCCCCGTGTCCTAAAGTCTGTCAAAGGTGGGACTTAAAACCCCTTATGACAGGGGACTCTGCCATACATTCCCTCAGAATGTTTTTGACATCAGAGACATGTTGACGGCGCCACCCTTCTCTTCACCCGAGTGTCCGACAAATGCAACCGCAAGTCGGGTGCAGTGTGAGCTGGGCGGTGGCCGAAGGCCGGGACCTTGGCGATCCGATCCCCGGCTACAGAAGCTGGCTCTAGGGACGTGGAATGTCACCTCTCTGGCAGGGAAGGAGCCCGAGCTGGTGTGTAAGGTCGAGAAGTTCCGACTAGATATAGTCGGACTCGCCTCCACACACAGCTTGGGCTCTGGTACCAGTCCGCTCGAGAGGGGTTGGACTGTCTTCCACTCTGGAGTTGCCTACGGTGAGAGGCGCCGAGCAGGTGTGGGTATACTTATTGCCCCCCGGCTCGGCACCTGTACGTTGGGGTTCATCCCGGTGGACGAGAGGGTAGCCTCCCTCCACCTTCGGGTGGGAGTACGGGTCCTGACTGTTGTTTGTGCCAATGCACCAAACAGCAGTTCAGAGTACCCGCCCTTTTTGGAGTCCTTGGAGGGGGTGCTGGAGAGCGCTCCCGCTGGGGACTCCATTGTTCTGTTGGGGGACTTCAATGCTCACGTGGGCAATGACAGTGAGACATGGAAGGGTGTGATTGGGAGGAACGGCCCCCCCGATCAGATTGGACTTCTATGCTCATCATGGATTGTCCATAACGAACACCATGTTCAAGCATAAGGGTGTCCACAGGTGCACTTGGCACCAGGACACCCTAGGTCGCAGTTCGATGATCGACGTTGTGGTCGTGTCATCGAACTTGCGGCCACATGTCTTGGACACTCGGGTGAAGAGAGGGGCGGAGCTGTCAACTGATCACCACCTGGTGGTGAGTTGGCTCCGATGGTGGGGGAAGATGCCGGTCCGACGAGGCAGGCCCAAACGTATTATGAGGGTCTGTTGGGAACGTCTGGCAGAATCCCCTGTCAGAAGGAGTTTCAACTCCCACCTCCGACAGAACTTTGCTCATGTTCCGGGGGAGGCTGGGGACATCGAGTCCGAGTGGACCATGTTCCACGCCTACATTGCTGAGGCGGCCGACCGGAGCCGTGGCCGTAAGGTGGTCGGTGCCTGTCGTGGCGGCAATCCCCGAACCCGTTGGTGGACACCAACGGTGAGGGATGCCGTCAAGCTGAAGAAGGAGTCCTATTGGGCCTTTTTGGCCTGTGGGACTCCTGAGGCAGCTGATGGGTACCGGCTGGCCAAGCGGAATGCAGCTCTGGTGGTCGCTGAAGCAAAAACTCGGGTATGGGAGGAGTTCGGTGAGGCCATGGAGAAAGACTTCCGGACGGCTTCGAGGAAATTCTGGTCCACCATCCGACGTCTCAGGACAGGAAAGCAGTGCACCACCAACACTGTGTATAGTGGGGATGGGGCGCTGCTGACCTCGACTCGGGACGTTGTGAGTCGGTGGGGAGAATACTTCGAAGGCCTCCTCAATTCCACCGACACGCCTTCCCATGAGGAAGCAGAGTGTGGGTTCTCTGAGGCGGGCTCTCCTATCTCTGGGTTTGAGGTCACCGAGGGAGTTAAAAATCTCCTCGGTGGCAGGGCCCCGGGGGTGGATGAGATTCGCCCGGAGTTCCTAAAGGCTCTGGATGTTGTGGGGCTGTCCTGGTTGACACGCCTCTGCAACATCGCGTGGACATCGGGGACAGTGCCTCTGGATTTGCAGACTGGGGTGGTGGTCCCCCTTTTTAAGAAGGGGGACCGGAGGGTGTGTTCCAACTACAGGGGGATCACACTGCTCAGCCTCCCTGGTAAGGTCTATTTAGGGGTGCTGGAGAGGAGGGTCCGTTGGGAAGTCGAATCTCAGATTCAGGAGGAGCAGTGTGGTTTTCGTCCTGGCCGTGGAACAGTGGACCAGCTCTACACCCTCGGCAGGGTCCTCGAGGGTGAATGGGAGTTCGCCCAACCAGTCTACATGTGTTTTGTGGACTTGGAGAAGGCGTTCGACCGTGTCCCTCGGGGAGTCCTGTGGAGGGTGCTTTAGGAGTATGGGGTACCGAATCCCCTGATACGGGCTGTTCGGTCCCTATATGACCGCAGTCAGAGTTTGGTCCGCATATCCGGCAGTAAGTCGGACTCGTTCCCGGTGCGGGTTGGACTCCGCCAAGAAGGCTGCCCTTTGTCGCCGATTCTAACTTTTATGGACAGAATTTCTCGGCGTAGAGGGGGTTCGGTTTGGTGGCCTCAGTATTGCATCTCTGCTTTTTGCTGATGATGTGGTTCTGTTGGCTTCATCAAGCCGTGAGCTCCAACTCTCACTGGAGCAGTTCGCAGCCGAGTGTGAAGCGGCTGGGATGAGAATCAGCACCTCCAAATCTGAGACCATGGTCCTCAGTCGGAAAAGGGTGGCATGCCCTCTCCAGGTCGGGGATGAGATCCTGCCCCAAGTGGAGGAGTTCAAGTATCTTGGGGAAGAATGGAACGGGAGATCGACAGGCGGATCGGAGCAGCGTCTGCAGTGATGCGGACTTTGTATCGGTCCGTTGTGGTAAAGAAGGAGCTAAGCCGAAAGGCAAAGCTCTCAATTTACCGGTCGATCTTCGTTCCTACCCTCACCTATGGTCATGAGCTGTGGGTCGTGACCGAAAGAACGAGATCTCGGTTACAAGCGGCCGAAATGAGTTTCCTCCGCAGGGTGTCCGGGCTTTCCCTTAGAGATCGGGTGAGAAGCTCGGTCATCCGGGAGGATCTCAGAGTAGAGCCGCTGCTCCTCCGCATTGAGAGGAGCCAGATGAGGTGGCTGGGGCATCTGATTCGGATGCCTCCGGACACCTCCCTGGTGAGGTGTTCCGGGCACGTCCCACCGGGAGGAGACCCCGGGGACGACCCAGGACACGCTGGAGAGACTACGGCCTGGGAACGCCTCGGGATCCCCCCCAGAAGAGCTGGATGAAGTGGCTGGGGAGAGGGAAGTCTGGGCGTCCCTGCTAAAGCAACCGCCCCCGCGACCCGACCCGGATAAGCGGTAGAAAATGGATGGATGGATGGACAATAGTCAATGTGAGACGTGACAAATGCATGGACTATGATCTCTGTGTCACTTGCGGACAGAATAAGTCGTATCTTAGCAATATTGCGGGGACGAAAAATCTTTGTTTTTGTAATATTCTTAATTTGCAAGTGAAAGGTGAGAGTTGAGTCAAATGTACCATTTTTCTTAGATGAATGAAATTTTTCTTGAAAAATGAAAGGTAAATGGAGTCATGAACGGTGGAAAAGAGGCCTGTGAAGTAAAGAAAAACAATTGTGTAAAGTTTGAAGGAAAGGCAGTTGCTGATGTAATGCAGGACATGCTGTCTCCTTTCATGTTTGCTTTGTTTCTGTTCCACCGATATCCTTTTGTCCTATTGGCTCTGAGTCAATGCCGATGTGCCAAGCACAGGAAGCAAAGTGAAACTGAGTCCTTTTCCATTTTGTCGAGGCTGCAACTCTCTACTGGGAGCTCTAGCAATATTAATTGCTGTCCCCAGTCCTATTGAACAGCTAAACAGTGCTGATCCCAGTGCAACCTCAAGCCAAACATCAAATTTATAGCGAAAGATCTAGCAGATTGAGCCTGATCCAGCTGCGGTTTAGCTTGCATTTAATTATTCTTCCAGTGGAGGAACATGTATGTCTTCAAGAACAATGAGCCAATCAAGTTGACTGCTGAAACGGGGGTCTCATTTGATTTTCAAAAGTAAACAATCAAAATCCTTTATCAGGCAAATTCTAATCACAGGTTGTCACATAATGAAAGGTGCTAAATGAGTGCAAAATGTCAGAGGAATTTACTTGACTTTGGGACAGGGGTGTGATGAAAATGATTAAATGGGAAGAGAAAATGGATTTCATTGAAGGGAGAGATAGTAATTGCTTCAGGTTAGAGAATTATACAGTATGTACTGTGAAATAATTACTGATGCCAAGGATGGTTCTGTTTTCATTATTTTTTAGCAGGATTAAGCCACTACAAAACACATTTCCTGAAAGTTTTTGGAGGGTTGGTAGTGCGGGTAACATTTTTTTTTTAAACTGCTATGCACTGCTCCTTAGGAATGGTTTATGTATAGTGAACTTATTTTGCACCTTTACCTTATTTTACACCTTTACCTTCAACATTTTCTTGTGGTTCTCTGAGAAGACTCTAGCTTGATGAACGTCTTCATGAAAGTGACACACACGCACACATGCAGACACACGTACACACACACACAGAGTCAAAACAATTTACATTCAGTCACACATGCAGTGACATTTGCAAAAAGTGGCAGCAGAATAGAGAATAAGGGCTAATATCTTAAAACATCACAAATGGGGGAAACGCAGTCGACCAGGCACGCACACACATCCTCACACCACCCAGTCGCTCAAAAATCTAGTTTGAAGTATTTCTATTGACATGAACTTCACAGGTGGCGCCTGACATTTTGCTGTTAGAGGGAATCTAAGTGTTCAGACCTTTAGAGAAAGTGACTTTCCTATTCCATTCTCTCCCTCCCCTCGCTACACTGTCCCAATCTTTGTGTGTTCCAAAGGCATTGTTTTCCGGCTCTCAGGCAGATGCACAACCTGCCTCTTCATGCTCATATGTGTGTGGTTTTACGGTTTAAGATAGAAGAGGTTAAGGTTTGTCAGAAACAGAGCAGAATAAACATAGAAATGAATAAATATATGGTATCTGCGTCACCAACTACAGAATAATATGAAACATTATTCAACGGGCAGGTGTGTTGCTGTGGTGGAGAAATGATTGGCCAGCATTGGATTAGCACGTTGGCTTCCTAAATCAGCCAGTGAGGGATAGCGTAACACGCAAATGCAAACACGGCACAGGTGAAGATGGGAAATTGCAGTCGTTTTACCAATGAAGTTATTTGAATGGAAATGTGAAATGAAAATGCATTACTAAAACTGCAGTCACCAGACCCAGCTGTGAAGCACAGCCAGCCAAGCCAGTGGCTGCATGTCTGTAATCCCTCAGTTACCCATAAATAGACATTAGCAGCTACGGGTTATTGGGGTGAGTTTCGACGTGTAAAACAGCACCAAGTGAAGATTGAGTTTGTTTTTATAACGTCCACTGACTTGTGTGACTTAGACATAGCCTCGGGGGAAAATAGGAAAATAGCCTCTTTTGACAAGATGGCCAAATGTCTGCCAGCTCTGTGTTTGTCCTGATGGCTTTCAGTATTGATCTAGCAAGAACAGCTGTGTGGAGTTCTAAACAGACTTTTGTGCATGATTAAATGAAATCCAACGTGGCAAAGGAAGGAAGTCAATAATCCAATATAGAATTACAGTGCACTGGCTGTATTCACAATAGAAAATATTTTTTTCAGAGCAATAACTTGCTTTTGAATGGTATCTGATCCACAATGTTTACGGTAGTGGGAGTCAATGTTTAGTATTGTTTATTTTGTGCAATCAACATCACTGACTTTACTGCTATACAGCGCATAGAACACGTGCCTTACTATCATTTGCACCGTATAATTTTGTATTAAGTATTTTCTCGTTCGTGAAGCTTGTATTCAATTCTATTGCTCGTTTTTATTCTTCAAATCTTGCCGCTGCACCCCAATTTCATTGTATCTGCTCTTACAATAAGATTATTCTATTCTATTCTATGCTATTCTAATCTAGTCTAGTATACTTGTTGACAATCTTCATTCATTTTAGCGTCATTATTGAAATGCTTTCTGCTTTGACACGGTCTTGTCTTCTACATCACCAGAGACTTGTTGTGGCGGCAGAGGAAGCCCACCTACAGCACGAAGAAGATCCGGACCTGCAGGTGAGCATGCACGCTTCCTGTCGTCAACACACGGTCATTAGCAACATTGCTTGTTCTGGTAAACTCGTCAGAGTCAAAATAATATATTTTAAGTATCAAAGAAGTCCATGACAGTGGCAAAGAAAGGATTAGGACTATTCTTCTGCATGATTTACTTTTTAAAAATTGTTTTTTGCTCTTGTACATCTCTCAGTAATTCAATTTTGCAGTCAATGTCTCATCTTGCACCTGTCATCCTATCAGGTGCTCACAGTTCCCCAGAAGTTACCATGCCAACAGATGAACAGACTTACATAAAAAGCTGCATGATTTAAAATCTAAAGGTGCCATAATTATCATACATACTAATTTTGCATCTGTCCATTTTGCGAGGGGTGGTGTTGAATATTGATCAGCGGAATGAAAATGAAGACAAATAACCATTTTTTATTTGTCCGACGAGATGCGTTGATGAGAAACAATTTATATAAAACGAAAACAGTAAAAGCTCTTTATGCTAGTACTTCAGACAGAAGTGTTGCAAGTACTTTGATAGTCTCAGATGCTCGCCACCACAACACAAAAATCTTTACTAAATCAAGTAAGTAGTACTGAAGCATGAGTGACCTTTTGCCAGTGAATGTTACATACTGTAATTTCTCATTTATAATATGCTCTCGAGTATAATATGCATCCCCAAATTCAAGAATTCCCTTCTACCTATGTATATTACGCTACTGTTTAAACCAGGGGTGTCAAACTCTTTTTTGTCTCGGGCCGCATTGTAGTTATGATTTCCCTCAGAGGGCCGTTACAACAGTGAAACCATATAAATCAGCAAAACATTATTACCATTACACAACAAATTGAGGGATAACTAGTTTTGAAATCAGAAGAAGAGGATAATAGTTTGTTCAAGTATTGTTTAAGTTACTGTAGAAAAAGGGTTTGGTAACAGAAAAATACAATATCTCTACATTATTGTTTACTATTATGACAATTTGGAATTTGGGTACAGATTTTAGCAAAAATCATGCAAGTTGACGAGCATGATGTGCTTTTGCGGGCCACGGAAAATGATGTGGCGGGCCGCATCTGGCCCCCGGGCCTTGAGTTTGACACCTATGGTTTAAACTGTACAGTCTCACCGGGTAGAAGCTTCTCCTTGGATTTCCTCCATTAGTTTTGTTTATTTTGAACTGCCGAGCTGCTGCACACTTGCCTTCTGACACGGCAACAGTGATCACTTTCTTTTTAAAAGCAGCGAAAGTAGCTTTCCCCCCGCCTCGATTGCTTGACATGTTTTGAATTTGGGGGATGCGCTCTGCGAAGTGGCAGCACAAGAAATCAATCTGCCCAAGACGTTGAATGCCCGCGAGGCCATCTTGATTGTCGGGGGTGCGTTCGCAAATGTACTCCGGCGCTGCTCTGCTACACTCTGGACTGTTCGGAAACTCAAAACATTGTTCGGATGTGCGGAAGACGCGCACTCTCAGAGTAGAGTTAGGGCGTCAGATTGAATTTCCAAACGCAGCAACTCGGTGAGCAACAAAATGTTTTCCATATCATATATAAATTCATAACAGAAAATTCATAGACATATCACATTGAAATAAAAGTACACCTTTTTCACATCCCCTAGGTACCAATATACGTTTATACAACCTTATACCTATTTATGATACGCTCTGTCAACTTTTGCTGAATTTTTTTGGGGGGGAAAAAATTATATTATACACCAGAAATGATGTATATGCATATGTAAAAAATCTGCCTCTGTCTTCATTGTTGATGCTGTTTGCATTCAGCAGCCACCGTGTAACCTCAGAGATGAAACTCTATTAGGTGCTCGTACAAATCCTAACCTTCATCCTCTTGTGTAAAGGCACGATGATCTTTTCTAATAGTTACAGAAGATTAAACGATACATGGGAGGAAACTCATCAATTTTCTCAGAGAAGAATAAATCATTTGAATGTTATTTGCTGAATGTTCATAAATTATGTCTTGGTTTACATCTCTGTCATATCTCTTTCTTAATAACTATCTGAACCACGTTCTCTTCCCTCACCGTTCTGCTCCAAATCCATTTGAGCAGCTTTAATTTGTAGAGGGCAATTTAGCTTTATATGTTCGTGTATGTGCCGGCGGTGGGAAAGAAATGCAATAGCAATGTGTATGTGTGGTTGTGTGCTCTTGTCATGTTATTTATTAATTTTTTTACTGTGCACATCTCAGTTGGGAGTTTAGAAACGTAGGAGGAGACCCAGCTGGAAGTTGAGGTTTAAATGTGATGCAAAGCCGACTTTGCCGAGTAGTTGCTCCTCAGCAACCTTTTGAGTCTGGGGAAGTGCTCAGTGAATTTGTGTTGATGCAGTCAGCTGTTCAAGGTATCAGAGTGACTGTCATGTTATTTTCTGCTCATGCTACGGTCCATTTATTGAAACTACTCGTAGTGGCTGTGTTCTGAATTTCAATCGCTTAATAGGTGTTCTCTTTATGCTCCCATGTCTAGTATTGCTAGACATTGCTTCTTTTTGTATAAAACCACTGAAATGGTAAAACCTTGAATCAGAAATTAAGGCATGGGCATTTTCTGTATGATGTATTGTTTTATTGCGTTTCAATTTGTGGGAGAAAAAAAGCAATGGGGCCATCACAGAGCTTTTAGCCTCAAGGACACAGATTTTTTTTTTTTTTTTTTTTTTTAATAGCCAACCACACTCATTAAAGCACACCATGAACACAGTTGTAATATAACAACACGTGCATTTAAACATTTTACTACTAGACAGCTGGTGAAAAATATCATCCCAATCAAATGTTGTTTACATTGTACAGTCAGTCAGTATTTTCTAACATAATAATACATAAACTCCAAGTTGGTAATTGTGTTACATAAAGTGTTTGAATATAACACTTAGAGCACATAATGCTGGGAAGGACCAAACCATCCTAATTAAAAATCGCACCCGGATTTCAGACCATCATCAAAAGAAAGTCATTTTGTTCTACCATGACACGAAAGCGACACGCTAATATTCGTTAGTTGTACTGCGGTCGTGGATCGTAATCAATCTGCAGCACTGACATGGAAGATGGAGGGCATCGGGTTAAGTCTAGGATTGATCCACTCAATGGCAGACTTAATGTTCTCATTTGATGCAGAACAACAATTTCACTCCCGCCGCATTTAAATTCAATGGTAATTGCCCAAATCTTGTGAATATATCTTTGTTCACGTATTTCTACACCTGGATCGGTTCGCATACATGCGTGCCTGGCACACAGCTCCAATGGTGTTATTTCTGATATCGCTTTCTATTGCAGACCATGGTAAATAAATGGTAATTATCACCAGCTGGGTTAAAAATACCCATCCACCCTGTAGGGTGGAACCTCCTCCATCACGATTCAGGGTGTATTTGTGTGTTTTTTTTGGCTATTGGATACATATTTGGCTGGCAGGGGTTTGCTTGGAATTTCCTTATCTATCCATTCCAGAGCTCTTCTGCTTCCAAGAGAAATTGGCACGGTAATCTGCTCTGATTTCCCTCCCTCGCTCTTTTACCCGCAATGCTCTTGTCCTGTAAACAGGAACGAATAGAGCAGTCTGCCACGCCCTGTGCAGCCAATGAAGTCCATCCATGGAGGACAGAGACAAACAACCAATTGCAGAACCTAGTGCTGCTTCCTGAAAATGGACGAGGGAAGAAAAATGTCATATTTTTGTCCTCCCATGATCGTATAGCTATGGCATTACCAAAGGAGTGCATAGACGACGTCACATGTTTGTAGATTTGCCAGTTTGTTTGTTTTGCTCGATCAAAGCATATTTGACGTGTGCTGGTGCCGGCATAATCAGACGCGCACAATTCCGATGACAATGATTACTTCTATGCTTTGAATCGACTATACTGTTTACATACTGTAGTGTTGTTCTTTTCGGCCTAAGTAACTTATTAGATTGAAGCAACACTGTAATATAATTTTCCCCAAAACAAAATATGATTTACCGTTGTAATCCATTAGGGACAGAAGAGAAAAAAATGCTCACTAAAATTTTTAAAAATACGTTACGGCACCTTGAGATACGAGTTTTATTTGTTCCGTAACCACACTTGTAATACGTTTTGCTCAAATCATCTATGCCCATTAAAATGAACAAACAAATGTATTGAATCTGTTCCAGCCGCCCACCCCCCCAAAAAAAAAATAATGATTGGAATTTGTTAATTAGGTGTGATCTTTATGTTGAATCCAGCATTCAAACTTCCGTAACTTTCTTAATCTGCATTATTTTTATTTTCAAAAGGTTGCTATCATTGGAAAGCTTGCTGGACACACAGACAGACAACATATAATAATGATGTTAATTATTTTTAATGAATCAAATTTGAAACATACATAGAAAGAAAACAAATCAAGAGCTGAGAGTGAACCAGCAAGTTCAAGTTGTTAAATAACATCGTTCGGAATAAATATATATAATATACATATAAATCACAGCAAAATAATATATATATATATATATATATATATATATATATATAAATCACAGCAAAGTCCAGAAAAGGTTCAATTGTATAATTATTATAGGATTCGAAAACATATCTTACTCACCTTCGATGGTTTTGACGATCATTTGTTCACTGGAAATTTTGTCCGAAATTTGCAGCGCGTTTACTTTGTCAAAATGAAAATGAAAAATGGATACACTCGGAAATGTGTTCCACGTCATCGGTCTGTGGCGGTAAGAAAAACAACACAAACACAGTGGAACACGGAGTACAGCATTTGGATCGCGATTGGGATTCTGCCATCAAGTGCGTAGCTCGTTGAGTGACCGCTGCCGACAGCCGGTCATCGGCGGATATGCGCATAACTACATGAAGGCTTCTCGCAGCGTCACACAGATGCTATTTGTTAGCCCGTCTAGTTCTTTTTGCAATGTTCGTTAGCACGAACTAAACAGACTTTCCGAGGGCAAAGCTATGTGCTTTGGTTAAAAAAGAATATAGCAATATATTTGATCATTCTCTTTTGTTTTATGTTTCAAAACGTTTGACTACACTTGTATGAACACGTGCTGGTTCTTAACTGGCATGACATCCCCCTATTGAGTTGAGGGAGCATCTGAAGAGATAATTATCCTGTAATTGACTTCATTACTAATTTCCTGTGGACAGAACATGGGCTGCGGAAAGATGCTGATGGCGACTAATAATGACATTTATTGTACCTCAGTGTAATCAGAGGCTTCGTACATTAGTCGTTCCTCTTGGCTGAACATACCTTGCCTTCACCTAGTCACAGAAATACAAAAATACTTGAGACAGCAGTATGACTGCAGTAGAGCTGTTTTAAGGAAAACAATAAACACCACTGTTACACTTTGCCCTACCTTTTCATTGTTTGTTGATGTCTTTTTTTTTGCATAAAGAAGGGCATTGAGTACAAATCATAAAGTAGTTCCCCTCAGGTTTTTTCTCCCACTGTTGTGTTTACCCCCAAATTACCTGTATCCATGCCCCCGGTTGTTTTCTAGTCACATTTTCACACACGGGGAGTGGTGGAAGTTGAAAGTGAACACCAGAGGGTTGAGGCGTCACGGTCCTTTCTGGTGCCCTCCTCTTGGCTGTGATTCAATTTTATGCTTTCTTGTGTGTGCGTGAAGCCAACAGAAAATAGTTTATATAAAGTGTGTGCCTTCATTATAGGAGGAAATTTGGACTTTTTGTCTTCGAACTTTGAATTCTCTTTTCCCGTATGCCAAAGGGTACCTATCCACATTCTCTAACAAGATTTTGAAATTAGTCGCAATCTTTCACCGCAATAGGGCGATTGCTATTACGATACCTCTTGCCAAAATACTAAACATGCCAAACACGGCTGTTGCAAAGACTGTTAGACACAAGAAAACAATTGTTCTGTATTTGGAGTGTAAACGCACACCAGTGTTTAATTTCATCACAACTAAATGAAGCCTATAAGCAAAAACACCCCAACTTATAGTTAAGCATGATGGATTTTTTTGGATTCATGAAATTAGAATGTTACCAAGGGATTTCAACAATAGATAAAGATAAATCAATTCACATGACAAAACATGCTTTTATGCTGTTGTTGGCTTTCCACAAATTGTCGGAGCAATAGATTTATTTATTCCCCCCCCTGAAACTGTTTTGTTTGTCTTTCACAAACACTTCCAATTCCATCACTTCAAAACTCCTTTTGTGCTTGCAGTGCTCTCCTTAATTTCTCCCAAACCACAAGAGCAACATAAAGCGCAAAATCCTCATCTAAATATAGCCGTCTCCTCGACTTTTACACCTGTTGCCAACAGCGCCCACTATCTGTTGGAGTGAGCGAACAAACAATTAGATGCCTGCTGTTTGGGA